>NC_081410.1:513703541-514021841 GCF_030272615.1 Cryptomeria japonica
AAAAAATTCAAGGGTTAAATTGCTTCAAGTGGAAGAGTTAGTTAGTTATCTCCTTATAATCTGCGAAAGATTTGACATTGGTTCATGAACAACTAAAAAAAAAAATAGATTACATTTATTTAGGAACTTTTGTTGGTTAATTAGAATTATTTAGGAACTTTTTGTTAATTCGTTAATTGGAATTATTTAGGAACTTTTTTGTATATTGATTAATTGGAATTATTTAGGAACTTTTGGTATATTGGTTAATTGGAGTTATTTAGGAAATTTTTGTATATTGTTTAATTGGAATTATTTAGGAACCATATTCATATTCGTTAATTAAAAGTGGATTGATTGGGATTATTTGAGAGACATATTCATATTGGTTAATTAGCATGAAATTTGTCTCTCTCCTAACCCTTTTTTTTCAAACATGAGTAATGTGGTTATCAAGATCATTCCCCCTTCGAGTAAGTAAGCACTAAACTAGTTGTTAGCCTTCTTGTAAGAAATTCAGTATCTTTGATGTATTGAGTTCTTATTTAATGTGTAATAGTTAGTAATTCAAGTCATTTTGTAAGTTATTTCCTACGAGAATCCTAGCTTTCAGGAAATTTGAACTTTCGTGTATTTAGTTCAAGAATAGAATTTTAATTTTTTTCTTTTATCGTAGTTTTTTTTTTATGAGAACGTTACCCCAAAGTAGTTGATTTGTTTATTTTTTAGTTCTTGTCAAATGTTCCTTTTAATTTTATCTTAGTTTCAATTTCAAGCAATAATTTTATTTTTTTCATGTAATAGTTTTGTAATTGATAAGTGTAATTTGTATTCAAGCTTTCATGAACTTATGGTTCATTCCTAGTTAGATAACTAAATCACACTTACGGGTAATGTCGTTGTGTTGAACTAGTGCATTTAATGCCTAATAAAGCTGCAACAACGATGTATGTGGCATCGTCCCTATAAATCATCGGGGAGTAATAAGGGTCATATGGAAGTTAAAATCCAAGGGGCAGGTAATCCCCCTTGGATTGATTATCTAAAAAGATTATTTTTTAATGAATTTACATCCGATCAGTTAAACTTTAGATAACCCCATTAGGGTTTGGATGTGTGTGAAGATCTTAAAAATTCATTTTATCTTGATGATTTCAATGGATGATAATGGACTAAGGGTGACGTATTTTATAGAAAATCGGACTTAGTTGTTTTAGGCCACAAGAAAAAGACCATCTTGAGTCTTTTTGCTATAGAGCTACCATCGTGGGTAGCAACCACAGAGAAACTATCTAGGACATTGACCCTAGAAAGGGTTGCATACCCACCATACAGTTTACATTAAACCATAGTTTAGAAAGCAGAACTACATACTATACGCCTTGATCCCATGTCAAAATGGGTATGTAGGCAGTCTAGGGATGAAGTTGTCCCTTGTACTCAAGCGTTCGAGGATGGGGATTAGGATTTGGTTATGGGTGAGTAGTTGGTTCTTGAAGCTCCTTGGTCTTTTAATCAGATATTACAAATATTAATTGAAAGGTTAAAATTAATTCAATGCATACTCGAAACAAATCTTGTATGGATTTGCTTGAAGTCCCAAGGCTTTAGGCCAAATTCTGAGGTGGAACTCAAGCTTGTTTATGTAATTACTTTTATTCTCCTAAGGACAGCAACCTCAGTCCACTCCTAGTAGGGGAGTGTAGTCTTAAGAGAGTGGCTCAGGACCCAGATGGTCCCAATGAGTCTAAAGTCTTTGGCCAGAGCATATCCTATTCCTATGAATAGATGCCTACCCCGTTTGGGTAGATTCCTATCTCAGATTGGATAGATGAAACCTCTTGTCCTGTATGGACAAATACCTAACTCATATGGTTAGATGCCTAGCCTCATATGGATAGATGCCTAGCCTGTATGGTTAGATGCCCATCCCGATTGAATGGATGCCCATCTCATTTGGATAGATGTACTTGAGTATGTAATTGAATAAAAAATAAATAAGAATAAGAAATCAATATTTTTATATATTCAAAAAAAAAAAAAAAAACAGTTGAGTTTTTGGATTAAGTTAAGTGGGTTATTACATGAGCCATTTTTTAGAATTTGTCAACAACCATAAAGATAGAATTGTTAGCCTATTGAGTTCTTGCTAATCCAATGATAAATTCCATGCTTAAATTTGATAACTCAATGAGGAACGGTGAGTACCAAACCGGTACTAAGAGGGGGGGTGAATCAATACAGATAAAAAAACTTTCCTGAAACTAGTTAGACACCAAACACTGCAAATGACTGGCAAATAGTAACATCAGTTTGAAATAGAGTACAACCGATAAAGTTAAGAATGACTGTGACAAGCATTAACTGGTTAATTACTTAGCTTTCCACTCATCCTAGTACTATACTTCCATTTCACCCTTATGCATAAATAGGTAATCAATCATCAGAAATATAATAATAGCTAATTCAGCATGATTTACCTTCAGACACAAATCACTTAAACCATCACATGAAAATCACCACATATGACACACAAATTTTTTTCACATGGAAACCCAACTGAGAAAAACCATGGTGGGGATGAATAACCACAAGCTGTTTGAACTCTTTAGAAGTCTACTTTGTTAGGAGCCTAGTCTGATTAAAGGCTTATTACAATAGGTTCTGTTAGGAACCGATCTTGCTAGGGATCACCTGGTTAAGGGATGGCTAAAATACCCGATTAAGGGTTAAACCTTGTTAAAGGTTACCTTGTTAGAGGATGTCAAGAACTCAATGAATTTGAGTCACCCTGTTAAAGGATTTACAATAAGTTGGTTAGAGCTACCCTATTAAGTAATTTTCCAACTATTGAGGTGGTTAGAGATCAATAAGTATTACAATGATCTGGTAAAAACACTCAATGCCAATGCAGATCCACTTTAGTTCCTCTTCTCTTTCTGCACTCACACTCTGCACGTATCAATCCTCTTATCTGGTCTGGCAAGAATCATGTATCTCTGCACTTAGATACATACACCACATTTTCCAACAACTTCAGAAAGGAGCAAAACATCGACCTTATAGGAAATAGATAAGTCAGTAGCATAAACCCTAAACCTTAAAATTTTTAGGTTAAGCAATTTAAACGTTTCAATCCTAACCATTCAGCATATTGCATTAAATGCAATAGTCTTGAACCGATCTCAAGACATTCTCCATCATTCATTCTCCACCACATCCATGGCAGTTGATAACCCATCATGCATTTTCACCATTTACAGACTTCGCACATTCCCAAGGTAGATAGGAGAAATCTCCTTCATGCAAGATCCTTCACGTGCACAAGGCTGATGTGGCAACATGATCCGTTCTTCGTAAAAATGCTAACTCATCACACAATGTCATCAGTTGAGTCACATAGGCTTGGAACACATCAACCGAAAACCCTAAAGTTGAGACTACCAACTGGTAGTCATAACCAATTTTCATGTACCGGTTCCCATACCAACATACTGGTTCACCATTATACTGCTTCACTTTAGCACATATACCAGTTCACAATCATACTGGTTCTCTTGCCAATTGCAAACTTCAATATACCGGTTCACTCTTCAATATATTGACATCAATGACAACATACAATGTCATCATGTCTTCATACTACCGGTTCACATAATACCAACAATATCCCCCTTTGGCATTGATGGCAATATACATAGATATCTCTCCACTTCACATCTTCTCCCCCTTTGACAACAATGCCAAAGTGGAAACACAAGCTTCCCTGATCCATTATGCTGCTCCCCTTGAGGAGTAGCATCCTTCAACACATTAGTCTTGAAGAGATTTGGCAATGCAATACCTGACTGATGTGGAGCACATACTTTAAATCACCTCTTGAAGGGGGAGCACCCCTAATTCACCTTTTAAGTAGGTAAATGTAGCCTTTGGGAGAGGCTTGGTGAATATCTCTACTAATTGCTCCTTGCTGGAAACATGTTCCAGTGCAATCTCTTTGTTCTGAACCTTTTCCCTCAAGAAATGATACTTAAGCTCAAAGTGCTTGGTTCTAGAATGCAAAACTAGATTCTTGGAAATACTGCTAGCACTTATGTTAGCACAAAATATGCTTACCGGTCTAGAGACAGGAACTTTGAAACCATTCAATACATGCTTCATCCAAATAGTCTGGGTGCAGTTCATAAAAGCTCCAACATACTCCGCTTCAACTGTAGACTGAGAGATACAACTCTTCTTCTTACTCATCCATGAGAGTAGTCTACCACCGAGAAAGAATACACCACCAGTTGTGCTCTTCCGGTCATCCACATTACCAGCCCAATCAGCATCTATGAACACTTTCAGGTTGAAATCATTATTGTATGGATACCATAACCCATAGTCAATAGTTCCCTTCAGATATCTAAGAATCCGCTTGACTGCTACCAGGTGGGATTATCTAGGGCTTTGCTGAAACCTAGCAGTAATACCCACTGCATGTGCAATGTCCAGTCTGCTATGCACTACATAATGCAACTTACCAATCATTGATCAATAATCCTTCTCATTTACCACTACTGAGTCATCTTCTTTTGATAGCTTACAACCTGTCACCATTGGTGTACCAACCGGTTTACTATCTTCCATGCCAAAGGTCTTCAACACCTCTTTGACATACTTGGACTGAGTAATAAAGATTCCATCTTTCATTTGTTGAATCTGCAATCCAATGAAGAACTTAACCTCCCCTATGAGTGACATTTCAAACTCCTTTTTCATCTCGTCAGCAAATTCATGGCTCATCTTGTCATCACCTCCAAAGATGATATCATCAACAAATACTTCACAGATCAGAATCTGATCTCCTTCTGATTTCAAGTAACTATTGCTATCTTCACTTGTTCTTTCAAATCCAATCTTCACAAGATTGGAGTGTAATCATTCATACCATGCTCTAGGTGCCTGCTTTAGTCCATACAAGGCTTTATGTAGCCTACACACCATGTCACTAACTTTTGATAGGACAAAACCATCTAGTTGCTGTATATACACCTCTTCTTCAAGTATTCCATTTAGGAATGCATATTTTACATCCATTTGCTATACCTTGAATCCTTTAAAAGCTGCATATGCAAGAAGCATACGAACTCCTTCCAATCTGGCTACTGGGGCAAAGGTTTCTCCATAGTCTTCTCCTTCTTCTTGAGCATAACCTTTACATACTAGTCTGGCTTTGTTCCTTACCACTATGCCATCCTCATTCAGCTTATTTCTAAAAACCCATTTGGTACCAATGACATTTTTATGCTCTGGTCTGGGTACCAAAGACCATGTGCCATTCTTCTCTATCTAGTCAAGTTCTTCCTCCATTGCCTTGATCCAGTCTTCATCTTTATGTGCCTCTTTGAATGATTTAGGCTCAAATTCAGAGATCATACAAGAAATTTCTCTGACCTTTCTTCTTGTAAGGATTTCTGCATCCTTATCTCCTATGATCTTCTTTAGATCATGATTCAGTTTGACATATCGAGGAATGCTCTTGACTGATTCCTCCTACTTCTCTTCTTCATTCTCATCTTCATCAGTATTAGCATCTACCAGTGAAGGAACACTATTACTGGTACTTGGTTGATTAGAAACGGATTCCCAGAAGGTTACTACCAATCCATCTCTTACTTTCTTACTGTTGGTTTCCTCAAGTTTTCCAGAGTTTTCATCAACTCTAACATTGATGCTTTCCAAAATTCTCTAAGTCCTATTGTTGAAACATTTGAGAGCTTTTCTCTTGGTGGAATATCCTAGGAATATTCCTTCATCACATTTTGCATCGAACTTGCTCTGATGTTCACTCCTCTTGATATAATATTTTCTACCAAACATTCCAAAGTAGCTTACTACTGGTGTCTTATCAGTCCAATACTCATAAGGAGTCTTATCTTTTCCTTTCTTGATGAGTACCCAGTTCATTGTGTATACTGCAGTGCTCACCACTTCTCTCCAAAAGGTGTGAGCAACTTTTCCTTGGATCAACATGGTTCTAGCTGCTTCAACCATAGTCTAACGGTTTCTCTTTGCTAATCCATTCTACTGTGGAGTCCGAGGGGCAGACAGTTGCCTCTTGATGTTGTTCTCTTCACAATATTTGTTGAATTCACTGGAAGTGAACTCTCCTCCTTGATCAGTTCTAAGGCATTTGATTCTTCTACCACTTTCCTTTTCTACCAATGCTCTAAAAGCTTTGAACTTTCCAAAAGCTTCAAACTTATCTTTCAAGAATGTGACCCACATCATTCTTGAGCAATCATCAGTCAGAATCATGAAATACCTATCTCCCTGCACACTCTTAGTTTTCATAGGACCACACAAATCAGTATGCACAAGATCAAGTAAATTATCTGTGGTGAAAGATTTACCTTTGAAAGTTGAGGAAGACATTTTCCCTAGTTGACATTCTCTACACAATGGATTTTTCGGTTTGCTCAGCACCGATAGTCCTCTGACTGCCTTGGTCTTACTGGCCTTCACAATGTTATCAAAGTTTACATGGCAGAGTCTCCTATGCCATATTTAGCTATCATCAAATTTAGCCGTAAGACATGCACTTACATTTACATTTAGCTGAAATAAGTTACCTTTGGTCTGCATATTGGTGGCCATAAATTCACCATTCTTTCCTTTGATTTTGCACACTCCATTTTTGAATTCTAGAATGAGTCCACTATCATTCAGTTGGGAAGTGCTCAATAGATTGTGTCTGAGACCTTCCACCCAATACACATTGTTAGCACTGCTCTTTCCATTCAGAGAGATGGACCCTCTTCCTTTAACCATACATGGTACATCATTACCAAAACGAACCACACCACCATCATATTCTTCCAAAGATAGAAACTTGCTCCAGTCACCAGTCATATGATGAGAACAACCACTATCAATAATCCACTTATTGGAATTATCAAAGCGGGAGACAAGAGCCTTCTTGTCTGACACATCTTCCTTTACTGCAACAAACACAACATCTTCATTTTCTTCATCTTCTGATTCCTCATCTGTGACCCCTTCATCAGCTACTACAAAATAGTTTCTCCGGTTTCCTCCTTTGAATTTCTTGAACCTCTCTAGTCTGTCCTTGTTGTGACCATTAGGACAGTTTATAGCAATATGTCCTATCTGGTTACAAGAAAATAATTTCAAAGGAAGTTTACCTTTGTATTTACCGGTTCCCTTTGGAAGTCTCTTAGCAAGAAGAGCTTCAAATTCCATCAGAATCTCCTCATCATTCATTTCTCTGCTCTATCTTGGTTCACTGCTAGTGCTTACTTCTTTGCCTTTTCTAGATGATGCAGCTAATGCTCTAAAGGCTAATTCAGTCTTCTGCACACTACCATCAAAACCGTTTAGCTCATAAGCAGTCAACTTTGCAATGATGGAGTCTAGGGATACCTTAGTCTCGTCTATTGACCTCAACTCCTGAATAGCTGCAACCCTTATTGCATAGACCTATAACAAGGATCTCAAGACTTTGCTTACAACAGTGGAGTCTTCTATTTTTCCTCCTACACTCTTGATGTCTCCAAAAAGAGTTTTGATTCTTATTCCATATTGTTGAATGGTCTCTCCTTCAACCATCTGCATGTCTTCAAACTTACCCCTAAGGATTTCTTCTTTAGCCTCTTTTACATGCTCATCTTCACCATAGATATTTTCAAGAGTATCCCATACTTCTTTGGGATTTACTTTATCTTGGACATCAATAAACTCAATGTCAGATAAACTACTAATTAGGGCTTCCATGACTTACCCATTCTCCTGCATCTTTCTCTTTTGGTCATCGGTAAGAGTACTGGTAGGGGCAACATAAGCATTCTCAACATAGTTCTACTGTTGAGCACCCATGCTTCTGATGCATATCTTCATTCTATCCTTCCATACTTTGAAGTTATCTCTATTGAAGTTTGGACCTTCCCTCTTCATCATTACAATAGGATCTTTCCCTCAAGCGGTTAAGCTTACAACACAGAGGACCTGGAAGTTGCTCCAATACCAATTAATAACTCAATGAGGAATGGTGAGTACTAAACCAGTACTGAGAGGGGGGGGTGAATCAGTACAGATAAAAACACTTTCTTGAAATTGGTTAGACAACAAACACTACAAATGACTGGCAAATAGTAATGCTGGTCTGAAATAGAGTACAACCAGTAAAGCTAAGAATGACTGTGACAAGCATTAACTGGTTAATTACTTAGCTTTCCACTCATCCTAGTACTATACTTCCATTTCACCCTTATGCATAAACAAGTAATCAATCATCAGAAATATAATAACAGCTAATTCAGCATGATTTACCTTCAGACACAAACCACTTAAAACATCACATGAAAATCACCACATATGACACACAAATTTTTTTCATGTGGAAACCCAACTAGGAAAAACCACGGTGGGGATGAATACCCACAAGGTGTTTGAACTCTTTAGAAGTTCACTCTATTAGGAGCCTAGTCCGGTTAAAGACTTATTACAACAGGTTTTGTTAGGAACTGATCCTGCTAGGGATCACCTAGTTAAGGGATGGCTAAAATACCCAGTTAAGGGTTAAACCCTGTTAAAGATTACCTTGTTAGAGGATTTCAAGAACTCAATGAATTTGGGTCACCCTGTTAAAGGATTTATAGTAAGCTTGTTAGAGCTACCCTATTAAGGGATTTTACAACTATTGAGGTTGTTAGAGATCAATAGGTATTACAATGATCTGGTAACAACACTCAATGCCAATGCAGATCCACTTTAGTTCTTCTTCTCTTTCTACACTCACACTCTATAGGTATCAATCCTCTTATCTGGTCTAGCAAGAATCATCTATCTCTGCACTTAGATACATACACCACTTTTTCCAGCAACTTCAGAAAGAAGCACAACATCAACCTTATAGGAAACAGATAAGTCGGTAGCATAAACCCTAAACCTTAAAATTTTTAAGTTAAGCAATTCAAATGGTTCAATCCTGACCATTGAGAATATTGCATTAAATGCAACAGTCTTGAACCGGTCTCAAGACATTCTCCATCGTTTGTTCTCCACCGCATCCATGGCGGCTAATAACCCATCATGCGTTTTCACAATTTATAGACTTCGCACATTCTCGAGGTAGATAGGAGCAATCTCCTTCATGCAAGATCCTTCACGTGCACAAGGCTGACATGGAAACACAATCTATTCTTCATTACAATGCTAACTCATCACACAATGTCATCGGTTGAGTCACATAGGCTTGGAACACATCAATCGGAAACCCTGAAGTTGAGACTACCAACTGGTAGTCATAACCAGTTTTCATGTACCAGTTCCCATACCAACATACCAGTTCACCATTATACCACTTCACTTTAGCACATATACCAGTTCACAATCATATCGGTTCTCTTGCCAATTGCAAACTTCAATATACCGGTTCACTCTTCAGTATATTGACATCAATGACAACATACAATGTCATCATGTCTTCATACTACCGGTTCACATAATACCAACAAAATCATCCTATGGTTGCTTAGGTATGGTTAATGGCTGATATAATGTTGTGTTCTAACTCCTCCCTTTGGTAGATTGGCAAACTTGACATCTTTGCATATTTTTTTTAAATTCTACCTTCAACCTTGGCCAATAATATATTTCGCTAAGTGGTGTCATGGTTTTATTAGCTCTAAAATGTCTAACTAAACCTCCATAATGCTTTTCTATTATTAAATTCCACCTCATTGACCCTTGTGGTATACATAACTATTGTCCTTCGAATAATAGTCCATCTTGTATGAAGTAATCCATCCAAGGTGTCTTGTCCATGGTAGTTGGCTCCATATAAGTTGTCCATGCATCCTTAAAGTCTAAATCATCTTTGTATAACCCTTCTATAGTATAAAATCCAACTACTTCAGACCTTATTTTAGTTAAGAGTGCTACTCTTCTAGTCAATCCATCTGCTATCTTGTTAGAACTTCCACATTGATTCATGAGAATAAAAGTATACCCTGTAGGAACTCAACCCACTTCATATGTCATCAATTAAGTTTGTTTGACTATTAATAAATTGCAAAGCAAGATGATCTATGCAAATAATGAACTCCTTAGGAACTAAATAATGACATTGCTTCTTTAAGGCTTGCACAATGGCATAAAATTCTTGGTCATAAACGAAATACTTCTTATTGGCATCATTGATTTTTTCACTAAAATATGCAATAGGTCTACCCTCTTGACTAAGAACTTCTCCTATGGCTACACCACTTAAATCATAATCTACTTGGAACACTTTGAAAATATCTCGTAATGTGAATATCGATTGCTTAGTTACTTTCTTCTTCAAGAGCTCAATATTCGTATTTCTTGATGTTGTCTACTTAAATTCTATTTTATCTCCCCATATGATTTCAGTTATGGGTGCACATATCCCACAATGTTTTTGAATAAATCTTCTATAGAAACTTGCCAACCCATGCAAACTTCTAGCATCATGCACACTCCTAGGCATTAGTCACTCTATTATGGTGTGTACCTATTTTGGAACCATTTGCAGATCTTGTGGTGAACTGACATATCCCAAATAAACCAATTTCTCCTTCATTAAACTATACTTCTTTAAATTTATCAGTAGCTTGTCCTCTTTGATTCTTTGTAGGACCTTCCTAATATGCACTAGATGTTCTTCTTTTATACTGCTTAAAATTACAATCATCAAGATAAATAATCACAAATTTTCCTAAATCTGGTCTGACCAGTTGGTTCATCTACCACATAAAGGTACTCAATGTATTTGTTAATCCAAATGGAATTAATAATCATTCATATAACCCTTTTTTGGTGTTAAAAGTTATCTTCCACTCATCACCCTCTCTTATCCTAATTTGGTGACATCCACTTTTCAAATCAATTTTAGTAAAATATTTAGCCTTCCCCAAATAGTCCTTTAAATCATCCATTCTATGCCAAGGAAACATATACCTAATAGTTATTTTGTTGGTGGATCTGGAGTGTGTTCACATCCTCCACTCACCATCCTTCTTTCGCGCTACACGGCTAGAATTTCACATGGGCTAAGATACTCTCGAATTAGTCCTCTTTTTAATAGTTCTTGTACTTGCTCGTTAACTTCTTCATTTTTTTCTAGTGGAGATTTGTATGCAAATTTATTGGGTAAGCTTACCCCCATGATCAAATCAATATGATGACTTATGCTCCGCATAGGTGTTAGTCCTTCTAGTAACTCTTTGTACATAATCTCTCTATATTCTTCCAATGGCTCCTTTACTTCTACAAGCATGTCACTGTTATCATTTGTTGCACCCACCTACAACACCTTTGGAACTATTGAAAGACATAATTTCTCATATTTAATCTCCTTCACAAATTGTTTTCCTATTACAAATAGTGTCCTTGGACAATTTTTGTAATAGGAAAATAGTTTGTGAAGGAGATTAAATATGAGAAATTATGTCTTTCAATAGGTCCAAAGGTGTTGTAGGTGGGTGCAACAAATGATAACAGTGACATGCTTGTAGAAGTAAAGGAGCCATTGGAAGAATATAGAGAGATTATGTACAAAGAGTTACTAGAAGGACTAACACCTATGCGGAGCATAAGTCATCATATTGATTTGATCGTGGGGGCAAGCTTACCCAATAAATTTGCATACAAATCTCCACTAGAAAAAAATGAAGAAGTTAACGAGCAAGTACAAGAACTATTAAAAAGAGGACTAATTCGTGAGTATCTTAGCCCATGTCTTCCTCTTTAGTTACCAATGGCGTAAGGGTATGTTTCCTTCCATTTTTCTCCAGTGTATAAGTTTTTTATCTCCTATTATGGATTGCCTTCCTATCAAACCACCATGGCCTCCCTAAGAGAAAATGACATGCATCCATTGGAATGATGTCACACTACACCTCATCTTCATAACACCCTATTCAAAAAGATCAGTAAGCATTATTGATCAACTAGTACTTAGTGCCCCTTTTGTAGCCATGACACCTTGTAAGGTGTAGGATGAGTTGTCCTCTTTATCCCCAACTTATCTACCATTTTAATTGAAACCAAATTACCAATGCTCCAACTATCTATCATTACCTTGTATCATTTTCCACCCTCTTTACATAATGTTCTAAACAAACTCTTTCTTTAGATAGGTTCGTCTTCTCTTTCTGTTGGCTTCAATAGTGTCCTCTTTATCATAAGGGCTTCTCCCCTCTCAGGTTCATTAGGTTGGCTAAATGACCACATGGATTCACTTTCTCATTTGGCTATATGCGCACTTGAAATTGCTACTCTATTTCATCCTTATGGCCTACGTCAAGGGCATTCATAAAATCTATGGCCTAACTGCCCACATGTGAAATATGTGCCTTGGAAACCTCTATCTTTGCCTCTTCCATATCCACCTCTACCTTTCATTGGATATGGTCTTGATCTTGTTTCATCCTTCTCTTTTTGAACCTTTGAAGGATTGCCCTACTTGGCACAAAACTATGTCATGTTTCAAACCAACTTATTAGAACAAGTGAATTTAAGTAATTCTAACTAAAAAATAATTTTAGTTAAAAATATGGTCTATAGAGATTCATTCTAGCTATATTATATATGGGCCACAACTTTTCCACTTGGAATTGTCTACTAAATGCATGTTTTATACCACTTTGGGTCTAATTACTAATCATTTTTTTGTTTTTAAAAAACACTACGTTTCAACAATTCCTACTCTTATAAATAATATATTTTTTGAAATGTAAAATTACCATTTTATAGATCTGTAAGTGAATTTTCCAAATATGTCTTTAAAAATTTTAATTAATTTCTATATTTTATATTTTATTTTTATTGAAAGTACGTCATCAAGACTAAAATATATGGTTGATTATCTTGTAAAGGAAAAATACCAAAATTTATTTAATAAATTCATTAGAGAAAAGAGTTTATGTCAAGATGATATAATTTTTTTCTAATTTGGATAAATAATTAAGAATAATGATGATGCCAAATGAAAAGAGCTATATTTTAGTACACGCAACTTTTCAAATTTATTGAAAAAATATATATATATATATATACATAAAAAATAGTTAAAAATATATTTTTGCACTAAAGTTACAAGTTATCAATATACAAAAAAAAAAATCAAGGAAAAAAGGTAAAATTTACTATATAAAGTGTGACGTCTTGTGTGACTTCAATTCGAGAATTTTATCAGCAACTAAATTATACTGTTTACTTTACAAGAAAGTATATTCAAATAAATTTTAAAACTTTTAAAAAAATTATAAACATAAAATATACAAAAAGATATACATTTTATTACTTTACGTCATTTCAAAATTCAAAAGATATATTTCCCTTTCTATTTATTCAATTTAAAAAGTTGAATCAACATTTGCCATTTCCTTTATAAAAGTGTGACATGGCTTTGTGCTTTTACCTCCCCTTCCTTTACTAATTCCACCTCTGCCTTTGGTTGTCCCTTGCTTTCTTGCCAATTTCTCCTCTGCCTTGAGTGGATATTAGTATGATTCTTTCATAGTTTGTAGCCTCATCATGCTTAGCTCAAATTGAATATTCATCCTCTATCTATTAATATATCTAGCAACCTGCAACATGTTCCTTCATTTTGGTTTGCGCAATATTCACCCTCTTAGGATCCCCTACTTCATCAAAATCAAAATATTCCTCTAATTTTTTTATCCAATCAATTAGTTCATTTGGTTCTAAACTTCTTAAGAATCTTGGCAAATCCATTTCTCCGTCTGCATTCACACCTTCTTGTCCTGGAATTGCTACTGCTTTATCTTCATTGTAAATATATTCATTTTCTTAGCCCCTCCTCATTCCACCTTCTAGTGCATCCATCCTTGCTTGCACACCTCTAAGTGCCTCCAATACATCATCCATCCTCTCTGTTACTTCTACCTCTACCATTCTCCTCCTCAATGGCATCTTGCTTTCACTACACCCACAATTACTACACACAATGGTTTCACTACACCTCAATAGCACTCAAATCTCCCTTCGTAGAGATGTATTTGGGATTTGTTACCAAGGTGATGGCACCCACCCAACATAGGTGCCCCAAAAAACTAACCAAAATGGAGAAATATTTGTTGTCAGTTATAAAATTTTGATACAAGCACCTAATTTATACACTAGCATTAAAAAAGATCCCACATTGTCAAGCACATGCACACATTTCTTCCATTGAGAGCCAAAAACTAAGATAATAACCATGCATAAAACATACACAACTCAAGATTACAAACATGTACTTTTTTTTAGAGAAAGATTATATTACTTTGCATAAAAAATGTAGTTATTTATATACATTTTCAATACATCCCCTAATTTCAATGACCAAATCTACACTATTGGCAATTGACACTCAATTAATTGGTTTCACTATGTTGTCATTGATGGAAACATGGTATCTTGTTTCAAATTCATATTTTGATTCACTTGTGTATCGGCAACCACTTCATAGACACTACACCAACATCGGCACCAGCAGGATAGAAGGATTTCTTTCGTTACTGGCAATGAAGGTCGACATGGTTTATAATAAGGTTATTGGTATTGGAGGCTGACATCTCTTAGATCTAGCATCGACAATTGTTTTTGATATTCATGTATTTATGTTATCTAGCCGACATGTATACTGATATTGTAATTATCTTTGTAAGCCGACATAAGACATGATAAGTTGTATAGGGTATATAGGTCAGATGGATTAGATCATTTTGATATCGATATGGTAATGGTAATGGTAAGGGTAATGGAAATGTAATGGAGATGTGGATGTGATATGATGTTAAGGTTACTCCAACAAAGCGTTTAGGGTTTCAAATTGGAACAAATAGAGCTTAACCGGAACTATACTTAGGCATAGAAGATGCTATCTTTTGCAATTCAACACTTCTTTGGATTGTAGTATGGATTTATATGTAGTCAGTGAGGCTCCTTTTGTGGCTGAGAAATTTCCTCTAGGCTGTAAGCCTTCCTGCAAATGCAAGCCCCTTATATTTTGTAAAATCTCTTCATATGGCCAATGGATTGATATTCTGGGTCACAAATCCCATCGTGGCTTTTACTCTTTGAGGTTTTCCATGTATAATTTATTAGTTGCTTTACTTCTTTCAATTTTGTATGTACCAGTATACCGGTTGGTATATGCATGTTTTAATAAGGCTAAAATTGAACTTCTTCTATAGCATTGATTCACCCCCCCTCACAAGGTTAGTGAATTCTAACAATTGGTATTAGAGCCTTGTGCCTCGGAGGAAGTGTAACAGCTTGAGTAAGATCCAGAATCCAGAATCCATGGACATGGGCTTGGAGAAGCAACTTGAGATGGAAATTGAAGATTATGATGTTGAAAGGTTAAAGAACTTAAAGATACAAGATCAATTGAATTCTGCTAAGGAATTCACTCTTGTCCTATAGGAGAGGCTATCATCTATTCAAGCTAGGAGAAAGGAACTTTTGCAAAATTAAGATGATAAAGAGAAAGATGCCCTTAATGAACAATGTCAAAAATTGAGTTAGGAGAACATGGTTATGAGAAATGAAATGCAAGCTATAACTATGAGAATGTCTAAGGAGATTGAGGACCAGAAGAAAAGGAAGAAAATCTTGTTGTATCCCTAAAGAAAAAATTTGAAGAATGTGGTAGGTTGGCTCATTAGAATGATATGTTGAGAACTGATTTAGTACAATCCCTGAGTAATGAACAAGAGCTTGAGAGACAAATGATAATTTTGAGAGATGATCTAACTACTGCAAATGAGTATAAAGAAAAATTCAAGATTAGTTCAGCATAACTAGATGAGTTGTTGAAGAGATAGGTAGATTGGAGATTCCAATGGACTTGGATTTGAACAAGGACAGTGTTTTGATACTGCTAATGAAGATCAAAACCATAAGGCATAGATAAGGTAGTACAATGCTTATAAATTTAATGGTAGATGTTTTGTTTGCAATAGATTTGGTCACATGGCTAGGCAATGTAGAATAAGAGCAAATCAAAACCCTAATTCTACTCCTAGTGAATGTTTTAAAGGTAATAAGTATGGACATACGATGAAAGATTGCAGAATGAATGTAAAATGCTATCCATGTGGAAAATTTGGACATATGGCTAATTAGTGCAAGTCAAGCAATTATACTAGTTTTAGCAAAGCAATTCAAAAGAACAATGTTACATGTTATGCATGTAATGAGGTTGGACATATTTCTAAATTCTATAGAAGTAGAAATCCACCGATTGGTAATGGAGGATCAAATGAGAAAGGGAAAGAAAAGGTTAGTGAAATCTGGCAAGATCATACACAAAGATGGGTTAGGAAGACTGGAGAACAATCAATAGATGGGAATGCATCGGTTACTTATCTGGTAGAGGAGGTTGCTCCTGCACCTTTAGGTAGCTCTTTTGCTAAATGAGGCAAGCTCCTTAGGGGTAGGAAAAATTCATGAAGATATCGCATATGCCTCGAGAAGAGGTTCTGGAAGATGTTCTTGACATTGGAGATCCCTATTTGTCATGGATGTGTTTTGTTCGAGATCCAGTATCTTTCACTGGCAGTCATTGATGTCAATGAAATATTAGGGTTTTTCTTGGAGGATATAAGGTTGAATTCACTTCATTTTTTATCACCTTGCATTCAGAGTGATCAAAGGATATTTAGTGTGATCAAATATCTTCTTGATTGATTTCACCGCCGACTGGAAGAACTTGTTAAGGGTTTTCACTAGAAGCGATCAACAGGTATTTTTCTTTAATCATGGAAGCGGGATCATCATCTATTCCTATCTTTGTTGCCAATCCGACTTTTGTAGAGATCAAGAACCGTCCCAAGCCAATTTTCACGCGGTATCCACATGTGGCTACCCTGGAAGATTCGGTTGGAGCAGTTTCCAGTGATCCAGAGGGAGTTGTTTATGTCGAACATGTTAGGGAATACATACATTGTCACATTGAGGATTTGGGGATATCTAATATAAAAAGCATGTACATGAGCGACCTAATTAGAGATTCTAGAAAGATTAAACTAGCATACAAGAACATTGAAGACTTAAGGTTTACCATCATTCTGGACATTCTGGAATTTGAAGATGAAATCATTAGGTATATTTTGAGCATAGTACATGGAGATTTTATTTGGTTGGATAGACCTTACAAGATCACCAAGGAAGCCATCGGGGAAATCACTAGTTTACCATAGGTTGGGCAACGTCTAGACAAGAAGCTATCTAATGATTATGTCAACAAAATTACTAGCACAACATCTAACAGGAGATCCATGAGAATAAGCACTATTACCGACATAGACATCAGATTTGGTAGCATGATCATCAGTTATAAGGTAACTCAGTCAACTGACTTAATTCTGTTTCTAGCTCCTGCATTTTTGTAGCTTACAAAATGATGAGAGAAAATGAGAAATTAGATCTATGTGGTTGGATGTTAGATGAGTTATTAATAAACCAAGGAAAGATTAAAGGTGAAAAGAAAGGGACTTTCCAATATGGAAACTTAATTGTCTGCTTAATATTATTTTTCATGAATGACACTCCTGGTTTTGGGAAGAGGCAATGGGCATTTGATATCCTGGTAGGGAGACAATTGAAACAACCAATTGCTACCCTAGGCAGTCAAGGAGATGATAAAGTATGGGGATATTTTAAGGGATTCCATAAGTCTATGAAATCTAGGGAAAGGGTTCCTAAGCATATTGTTGAGAAATATTCAGCTGACATATGTTTCATAGTGAAGAAAGATGAAACACTTATGGAAGCGGTTAAGCCCCAGAAGATTTGGATTGAGGAAATGGGCTATGAAGTTGATGCATAGATCCTTGAGGCTTATGCAAAAATGTTGATTGATGCACCTATTGATGAGGCTGAGAAGCCCTGTGGTACTGCTAAACAAAAAACACAAGAGGTTGAAATAGAGTTCAACTGGAACAAGAGAGAGAAACACGAAGGAAAGGCAAGCAAGTTTGTTGAGAAGATTTCACAAGACATCAAAGCATCAATTGATGTTGTCCCGGAGAATGGCAGGAAGAGGAAGGAACTAGAAGTGTTCATTGGGACTATCACAACAGAGTCTGAATCTGAGGATGACACACCCCTAGCATTAAAAAGGGTTGCAAGGAAGAAAACAAAGGAAACCAAGGTAGATGCTAAAAACAAATTGGTTAGGAAAGTTACATTCAAAATATCGGCATAGAAGCAAGAACCAAAAGCAACACCTTCAGCTCCATCCAGTATTGCAAAAAGGAAGAAGAAGAATGACATTGATACGGCTATTCAATCTGGTAATGTTCCACCAAAAACTTGTGTAGAATTAGTTGATGAAATAACTAAGGGTGGCATGTTAAAAATGTACATTTTTACTATGATCGTTTAGAGAATGATGGACAAAGAGAGGTAGAGGAAGAAGTATTGTTATATTTGGGTATTTATAAGAAAGCCTTAATAGAAATTGAAGATCAAATACTAGCAGAATTGTATGATATGTTAGATGCTAGGAGACTATCGCCAATGCAAGAAAACAAACACATAAAAATTCAAGAGTTTTTATCTATTTGTGTTTCTATTACTCCAAAGGAAATGGATAGGACACTTGAGGTGGTAGATTGAAAATTCTTTAACAACAAACATAGAATAAATAGTCTGACGCTAGGAAGGGCAAATGAGATAATAAAGGAGGCCAACAAGACATGGGTTAAGTTCTTTGGAGAGAACCGAGGTTTCTTTACTTCACCAGAATCAAAGACAGACACTGCAGACACCCTGGTTGAAGGAAAAGGAAAGGGTATTATGGTTACTTCACCCTCAATTTTGAAAAACGTTAAGATAGTGGAAGTTGAGCCCCGGGTAGATACAAGTGTACAGACAAATGTCGAGATACCGACAAATACAGAGAGTGAAAAGGTTGATAATGTACAAGACACTAATATTGAGGATAATAGTCCTCCAGATATAAATGTACAAGTTGAGGTTACAGTTCCTACAGGGGAACCGACAGTTACAAAGACTGCACCAAGTGGTGAAGCCACCAAAGCAAGTGAGGAAGCTTTAAAGGATAAATCATCAGAGGAGAAGAAAGGGGAATCCAACAGGGAAGCAGTAGTAGGTCCATCATTGTTGTCAATTGACACCTCATGTGATGTAAAGAAAAACATAACCAAGATGAGTCATACTAAACTCATGATGATGGCTGCACAAAAATTAATGAAGGAGGGATCTATGGATAAAGGGATTATTGATCAATCAATAACCATTTTACATAGACTAGTCCCAGAGTGTAAGATTAATAGGGACGCAAGCGCATATGGCAAGCTTAAGACAATTACTAAGCACATTTTAAAGGATTTTCAATCCTTGCAGCAAATTTCAAATAGGCAAGCACTGGAGAGGTTCACACAAGCTAAAAGAGTTGCATTTGATTAGGTGATTGAGTCTGAGAAGGAGAAGATTGATGAAAAACTGAAACTGATAGATAATTCTTTGAAACAGTGTACAAATATTTATAGGGTATGTTGTAACACAGATATACTTGCAATTAATGTGGATAAGAAGATAACGGAATTTCAGGAGAAAATTGCAAGTATAGATAATTCTTTTGATAGATTGACATCATTGACTATATCCTTTGATGGTCAAATTTAATTTTGGAAACCCCAATTTTTGTTCTTGAGAAGGAAAAAGAAAAAATCATAAGAAGATCCAGAACTCTGAGAGGCTTGGTGAGTCCCCGGTTGGATTCACTCAATGTACATAAGAAGGAGTGTATGGATATGGTTGGAAAGCCCACACCCATAGAGATAAGTGAGAAAGAGTCATTTGCACATATGGTAAATGGACTTGTATCTATTTCTGGCACTTTCAAATCTTGTTGAGATACCTATCTTGAGCTATTGGAGAAGGCTTATCCAAAAAATTTCAAATTTGTTAAGCTTCGATAAGATATTTTGGGGATATTCATTGTACAATTTTTGGATCTTTGACATTCTTTTTAGAACTTTTGATGGCATTGATGTCAAAGGGAGAGTGATATACATGTGAAAAAAGATAAAGAGGAGTTGTATACATTAGGGGGAGAAATGAAGTATGGAGTATTTTGCATTGATGAATATTCAACTCAAGAGGAGCAGGCAGGATGAAACTGGCAGATGAAACCATGACCATTTTTCACATGAGTGTTGCCATCAATGCCAAAGGGGGAGATTGTTGCCAATTGATACTCAATTGGTTGGTTTCACTATGTTTTCATTGATGGAAACATGGTATCTTGTTCCAACTTCATGTTTTGGTTCACTTGTGTACCGGTAGGCACTTCACAGATATTACACCGATAGTGGCACTGGTAGGATAGAAGGATTTATTTGGTTACCAGCAATGAAGGCCGACATGATTTATAATAAGGTTATTGGTATTGGAGGCCGACATCTCTTGGATCTGGCACTAGCAATTGTTTTTGATATTCATGTATTTATGTTATCTAGCTGACATGTACATTGATATTGTAATTATCTTTGTAAGCCGACATAAGGCATGATAAGTTGTATAGGGTATATAGGTCAAATGGATTAGATCATTTAGATATCGATATGGTAATGGTAATGATAATGGAAATGTAATGGAGATGTGGATGTGATATGATGTGAAATGTATCAGAGAGATTATGTATGTGAGGATATTTATGTAAGGGTTGTTCCGGCAAAGGGTTTAGGGTTTCAAACTAGAACAGACAAAGCTTAACCGAAACTTTACTCTGGCATAGAAGATGTTATGTTTTGTAGTTCAACACTTCTCTGGATTGTAATATGGATTTATATGTAGTCAGTGAGGCTCCTTTTGTAATTCAATAGTGTGTTGTAAGTTGTAAGCCTTCTTGCAAGTGCAAGCCCCTTATATTTTGTAATATCTCTTCATATGGCCAGTGGATTGATATTGTGGGTCATAAATCCCACCGTGATTTTTCCTCTTTGAGGTTTTCCACATATAACTATGTGTGTTATGGTTTTTATTTATGTGATTGGCTTATTGGTTGCTTTACTTCTTTCAATTATGTATGCATTGGTATACCGGTTGGTATATGCATGTTTTAATAAAGCTAAAATTGAACTTTCTGGTATAACACTGATTCACTCCCCCCTCTTAGTGTTATTGGATTCCAACATACACTTCTTTGTTCTCTCTGTTTGCTCATGTATTCTCCCTACTCCTTGCTTTGTATCCTAGTGATCTTTAGTTTCTCCTTCATTCTTGTTTGATGGGTTCTTTCTGGCTACTACTGCTTTGAGTCAGCTATGCTCTGTTCTTCCTTATTCTCCTCTCTAATTATTATTTTTCTCTGTCTTCACAAAACCAAAATCCCCAAAAATTTTGGAAAATTCCAAAAAATGTTGTCCAAAACTGCTGCAATCTCACCAAAATCCCTCATAAATGCTTTCCATTTTATTTTCTGGCTAAAACTACTGCAATCTCACCAAGACCCCTCATAAATGCTTTCCATTTTATTTTCTAGACTTAAAACTCCCACTCAGGATCATTTCTTTAGCATTTCTCCTAACTGCAACTTATTTATGAGTTTGTGCAAGTGTGTTTGCAACTTAATTAAAAAACCCAAAATAAATCAGATGTTAAAATAAAACTCCTATCATATGGTTGTAGGTGAGGAGTCAACCAAATGATCTATGTTATGATGCCCTTGCATCACTATTTGACATCAAATGTGACACACTAGACATTACAAAGTTACGAACCCTTGCCCATGAATAATACAAAACCCTTTGTACAAACCCTCAAAAAAGATTTGACCTATAGCTACCATTGTTCAACCAGATTGTTCGCCCAACTTACAAAACCCACTTTCACAATCCAAAAAATCCTCTTTCACAGTCTGAAACAAGAATGGAAATCATGCAAAAGATGTCGCATTAATACACATACCTCAAAAAAAATATGAGACTGCCATGGGTAAAATCCTCACCGCCCATGAACACCCACAAATTCTCTATAAAAACCAACCCACCCATGAACACTGCACACTACAATTACACAAAACAATCTCACATTAGCCCCTCACATTATAGAAAGTTTGCAAAGAATAGTCCCATTGCATGAAACAATGACCCAAAAAAGAGGTTTTTATAAAAAACACTTACATTGAACAAGGTTTCTTTACAAAAGGCCACCCAATTTCATAACTCAACCTTTTATGACACTCATGACCAGAGTGTAGTCACACAAATCTGTCCATTTTAATTAAATGAATATTTCGTATTTATTTGATTAAAAATCCTCTAGCCATCAATTAATTAAATTAATATTTAGTTAATTCATCTCCAAACATTCTTCTATTAATTAAATAAATTATTCAATTTATTTTAATTAATTCATTAAATCAAATTTCATTCAATTAATTAAATAAAATCTATTTATTTAATTAAATCCCCCTATTCCTCTTTTAAATAAATTAAATAAAACATTTATTTAAATCATTATCCCCACCCCACTTGCATTTTCCTACAAATGCAACTTGCACACATTTTGAAATAAATGAATTTTTATTTTAATAAAATCCTATTTTCCCTCACCCACCAAATCCACTTGCAAAATCTAATCCCCTTCTAGATTCTTCTAACCCCTTCCTAATTAGCCTAATCCATCCCCTAATTATTGTCACATTCCTAAGCAAAATGGAGTCACTTCTCAAATGGCCCAAAGTCTTGGATAACCATTGAAGGTTTTCAACCTTCAACCACCAAAAACCCCAAAGTCTTTGAAAACCATTAAAGGCTTCCAACTTTCAACCACTTAATCCACAAAGTCTCCAATAACCATTAATGGTTAACCCAAACTCTCCCACATGGTTAAAGCATTTGTTTTGACTCAACCTCTATCCAACCACAAAGGTCTCATCAAGCATTTAATGCTTTGACCATGATTATCTCTTAATCATTTGCACAAAGGTTTATCCTTGGATTAACTCCTAATCCAGTGGGTAATCCTAATTTAGGCTTGACTCTTAGCCTTTAGATAACCATGAGGTCTTCTCAGGCCTTTAATGCCTCCAACCTCTTCTCTCAACCCAATCCTGTGTTGACACTTGTCACCATTTCATTGGTGCAAATTGTGCACATGGATCCCCAACTTTCAAGCTTGACCCTTGATTAAACCCTTCAATCCTGGCCATCCATTGCTCCATTTTCCTATAAATAGAGCCCATTCCTTCATAATCCAAATCCTGAAAACTTGTATGCATTTAGACTATAGACATTTTAGAGAGCATTTTAGCATAAACAATCTAAATCTTGTCTTTTTGGTAAAATACTTCATTTTAGCATTAAAATAGCTTTTTATTTCACATTTAGAGCTATTCTATAAATCTCAATCCTCCATAAGCATCCATAGTGCAAAAAGCTGCTGAGAGCTACACTATTTTGGAACTTGGAGAGGAGAGGAACAAGGGAGAAGAAGCTAGGAGTATGTTAGGAGGTATTTGGAGATGCCTCATCATGTTTGCTTTGATAGTTAAATATGCTTGCATGCTTTTAGTCTCTCTCTTGGTATGCCTTTTTAGATTAGTTTCCGATTGACTAACGCTAACTTTTTGTGTGTTTTGTGTTGTTTGATCTTGAACTAACAATTGTGTCATTTAGGAGGGCATCACAGAGTATATATGCTTCCACGTCCACGAGCTTAGAGCTCAGCCTTGGACAACCTGGAGAACATGCAAGAAGCATTGGGTTTTACAAACCACAAAAGGCTATAGGTGTCATGTTTTTCTTTTGGTCACCAAAATTGTGACCCTTCAAATAATTTTGCTATTTTAAAATTATCATTACCATCCACCCCTGCATGAAGAAATAACTCAATTCTCTGTTGCTTTTAAAAATTTGTTGGCATTCCCTGGCCGCCTCCAATGGTGTCTATGTCCCCCATGTTTTCTCATAATAAAAACTTGTCTTGCCCCGTCTTGTCATCTATGACCTCCACATAAGATGGTATTCCATGTTATGATAGGTATTATCATGCCATGGTCATGTTGTTTTGTGTGGAAAATAACAAGAACCAATTAAAAACAAAGGCCCATTTTTTAAACAATAATTATTTCCTAAACTCTTTAATTGTAAACAATCATTTAATTTAGAAACAAAGACCCATTTAAAAGCAATTGTTAGTTTCGTAAACTCTTTAATTATCAACAATCACTTAAATTACAAACAAATCTTAACACAGTATAGATTCATTAGAATATACATCTCACGAGCTCTTAATCGCAACCCTTGGATAAGGAGAAAGTATGGCCGTTGGATTTAGGGCGATTTGGTGATAGGGTATCATATTTCTATTCTCCCTTTGAATTGAATGATAGTAGTTTTGTGGACTTTGATGCAATTTTCGTTGAAATAACTTACACATCCAATGCATAGTTGAATGATATTTTGGACTGTTTGAACCGGTGAACAGATTTCGAGAAACGTGCTTGACTCATGGTTCAACTACGGATTGTTTCCAGGCGCACAGATTTGGTAAAACGTACTTGACTCATTGAAGTATGCCTTAATTCATAAATATATTGAATGACGTATACCTTAGTTGAATATCATGAACAGATTTTTTGAGAGACATTCAAGATGAGTAAATTGTTTGAGGGTTTATTTGATTTAGATACCTTGAATATATTTTACAAATTCTAACTGTTACTATTATAAATAGTTGTTCTCATTCTCATTTGTGAACTACATTACGTTTTGATTCAAACAATACATTGTATAGTTTTACTTGCTTCTCAATGGCTCCTCCACCTACAGTTGCAATTCCCCAGGTTTCTGAACAAGAAGCCCAGATCGAGAAGCTAAAACTGTATGACATAATGCTGGGCGCAGCTAAGCCCATGGCTCTCAGAGCTGCTGTTTTGCTGAATATTCCGGACATAATTGCTGAGGCGTCAGGCTCTCTTACCCTAGAAGAAATCGCTGCTAGTATTTCAGCATCTACTGATAGCCCACCTCACATAGAATATCTGTTTCGTCTTCTGAGATTTCTAGCCTCCCAGGAAGTCTTTATTGAGATCCCACACCAGGAGGACTTCAGGCAGACTAAATATGGCCTTACAGGCCTTTCTAAATTACTTGTTAAGGAAACAAGAAAAGGAGGTGTGTCAGTGCAAAACTATGTTCCATATTTGTTGGCATTCAACAATGATAGTACCCTCAAGGGATGGCTTCATCTGCATGAGTCTGTGTTAGAAGGCCGCGGTGCCTTCGATAAGGCTTTTGGTATGAGTTTTTGGGACTACGTTGCAAAGAATCCTGAAACAAACAAGACATTCAACGAGGCCATGTCTTGTGACAGTCGTGCTGTCATGTCTAGTGTTGTGAAGATTTATGAGGAGGGATTTAAGAAGATAAATTCTTTGGTTGATGTTGGGGGAGGTTTGGGCTCTGCCTTGTCCAATATTGTGGAGAATTACAAACACATCAGAGGAATTAATTTTGACTTGCCTCATGTCATTGCTTCTGCACCTCCGGTCGCTGGTAAGGTTGATCTTGCTCAGTTTAAGTTTTTAAATGGATGAACAGTCTTATAAGAGTAGATGTGCTATTCTCAAGAACCTACTAACTCTGTACGCTTAACTAGTCTTAGGTCGTTTTAGTTTTGTTTTAATTACAAAATTAATAATCTTTTTTATATAAATGTGTGAATTTTAAAATTTGTAATAAATTGTTCTTTTCTCATGTGTATTAACACATATAATTATGAAAAATTATTGTTCATTAATATAATATTTTGTGTATCAAAATGACAGTAAGCTAATATGGTCTAGTTCCTAACATTATATGAGTACAATAAGCTAATGTGGGTTGGTGTTTAACATTGTAGGAGTACAACATGTGAGTGGCAATATGTTTGAACATATTCCATCAGCTGATGCAATCTTGATGAAGGTATATAATCTTAGGTTATATTTGTGTCAAATATATAATTTTTAAAGGGTAATTTAAATTCAATTGAAAATGTTATTGCAGTGGGTTTTGCACGATTGGAATGATGATGATTGTGTCAGAGTGTTGAAAAGGTGTTATGAGGCTATACCAAAAAATGGAAAAGTCATAATCGTTGATGCCCTTATTGTTGAAGGGAAAAGAGAGGAAGATAACAAAGAAGAACTTCAAAGGGGTGTGGGACTAGAATTTGATATGGGAATGATGCTATTTTGTACTGGTGGAAAGGAGCGATCAGAGATGGAATTTAAACAAATTATTAGCAAAGCTGGTTTCAAAAGCTACACCATCTTCAAATTGCCATCTATTCAAACCATTATTGAAGTTTCCAAAATCTAAATCAGTATAGTTCAATATTTAAGGTTTTGATCAAAACTATATTATTATTATATAAATAAATTACCATCATCATTTCAAGGAATCGTAAATTCATCACTTTTTTATGGGAGAGACAATTAGTAGTTCTTAGAACTCTTTGGATTGGTTTAGTTTCAAACTACGTTGAGTCACTTGATCTTTCGTTGTTGTTTCTCTTCTTCAATTGTTATGTGAGTGTTCTTGGTTGCTTCTAGCCCATGGGTTATTTGTTATATGATGGTCATTATAGTTATACTTTTTATTAGTTTTGTATAAGGTTTGTGGCCTTTCAAAACTTCTTTTTATCTTTTATAAAAAAATGCTTTTTAGCTGTGCATATATATATTCCCATATGTTTAGTATAGTCATACTCAACTTTTCAAATTTTTATTGAAAATTCATCATATGATATTTTTTTGTTAAAAAAAGTAATAGCACAATAGTATGTTTTACTTTGTTGTTTAAATGAAATGTTCTACTTAATATTTTAACCTATATTTTTACTTTCATAAAATTGATAATAATTTTAAGATAATGTCCACTAATAAATTTTAAGATATATTTGTTTGTGTATATATATCTATAGGTCAGCCGTGGCCAAAGGTGTAATTCCTGTTATCTTAAAATCAAAATAAAAAATAATTACAAAACTAAAATTGAACTCAAATCATGCAGTTAATCAGATACGACATGCCAGAGGAAAATTCATAAATCTGTTCAACCTTGACGTGAGAAAACAAATCACCATATTATCCTATAAACCAACCAAAAGTTCCCTAGAAATTTTGGTCAAGCCCTTCACCAACGCCTATTTCACAGACATCCTCTTAGCAGCCGCTAGATCAAAGATCCTTGCAATGAGGGCGAAATCCGGGAAAACCTCCATTTCGTTTATCTCTTCCATGATTGGCTGTTTCACCCTGTCAGGAAACTTCCCTGATGAGGTCCGCCCCATAATCTGAATGGTATTATTGTAAAAGGTCTGAAACACAATACCATCATGGACGTGGCCATCGCTCCACAATGCCTTCCCAATCACCTGCACAAATGGATTCACAGTCTCCGCCTTGTCATTGGTTTTGAATAAGTGATTTAGATGAGTATCTAAATCCTCCTCAGGACACAAGAAAACCACGCCAAACATCGACTCCATAGTGTTAGAATGTTCTAGATGTTCTGGTAATTTCTATCAGATTAGGAACTTTCTATATAGGTCAGTTCATTCTAGAATCTTCCATTTTGTATCCAAAGACCTCTATATAAGAGGCTCATGTAAATAATTGGAATAGAATCGATGTGAATGAATTTGATTATTGTGCAGTAGCACACAAACATCTTATTTTACTGTTTTAATGTATTTGTCTCTACCCACTGACAAAGTGGTATCAGAGCACAGGTGCGAAGCCCACATTAGAGCCAGGGCAATATTGTGAAGCCCATATCCGTGTGCAGAGGAGGTTGCACATGTTAACTTAAATGAGTAGAGAAATAATATAATAATGAATATAAAATAATAGAAAGAAAATAGCACGAAATGCAATACAAATTATAGTGGTTCATTACATAGGCTGTGTCTATTTTCAAAGAGGGAATACACTTCTATTAATTGATAATAAATACAAGACTGTACACATTTATTTATACATTCACATTCAGCTGTGAAACCGAGAGTTAAGAGAAGGCGAATGGTCATTTGACCACTGGACTTCGCATTCCTAACAATCTCCCCCATGAAGGCCAACTAGTACAGCATGACAGCCCTCCTTCCATTTTAGATCTCATATTGCAACCAGGCCCATTGAAGATTTTAACTTCGCCAAACTTTGTTCATGAACACTATGGATATACCTTCTCCAGCTCAAATCGGGCTTAAAAATATTGTTGCCTACTACTCTTTTAGGCACAAACTTGTACATTAATTCACAATGAGGAATACCATGTTCGGCAAGTTCAAACTTACAATAAAAAACACCACTCATTCCTTCATCTTCATACACTTATTAACCAATTCCCTAGCTTGGAGGTTTTTGTTAGCTTTAGTATTTCCCACTATTTGATTCAGACGGTGTATTTCATCCTAAGAAGTAGATGAGGCTTTCTCCACACCTTCAACTTCCTTGTCTCCAACATCAAGCTACTCGACAATCTCTTGATGAAGTGCCATCTCTCCATCTTCCCTAGTTGCCGCAACATCTCTCTTTGTCACGTCCCATTCAACTTCTGACTTAGGCCTAATGAATGACGAAACAATTTTGTGATTTTTATCAATTAACTCCTCTAGATTCTCAGCATTACTCTCCTGCACTGCCTTTAAGGATCACTCACCAACTTCACTACCAGTAGTTTGTTGTGGCATAGGATCATTGATTGGTTAAAAACAGAGCAATTTTCCCAATGAATTGAGGTCGACATTAGACATTGTCTCCACCGTGGGATACTCCAAGACAAAAAAAGTCATGACAAGATTTCTTGCAAACCTTACCAACATCACTTGATGACTTGGAACCTTGCAGAGGTCTCGGTTGCAAACAAAAACTATTTAGGGAGCTGGAGATCATAATATCTTGTGCAACCTTGAGCTAGGTGCTCTCAACGACCTCCTTGAGCTCTATAATCCCTACACTCCTAGGATCTCAAATCACTAGGAACCCCAAATCCTCCTCTATCAACTCCTACCATTACTTCTCTAGCAAGGTATCTGACATAGATACAAGGTTCTCAGACCTTTTCTTCTGCTCCCAATCTACAATGGCCTCTTGTGGTTTCTTTTTATTGAAGAGAATCTTCTCAATCAACAAGAGATGCATGTCTGTGAGGAAAGAGTTTTTTGTCAAGTTCTGATGGGCCTTCCCATCACTTTCCTCTGCCTTAATTAAGGTCTCTTCAAAAAACTCCCATTCTTTCTTGAAGATGTCTTTTTCCAAATTCAATGACATAAAACCTCCAATATTTGTTGCATACAAATCAATTGGTCTATGAGTAAGATAATATCTTCCTTTAGCCTCACAAATTTGTCCTCTTGGTGTCTTTCAACATCATACGTCCCATCTTCTTCAATTTCATCTTTACTCGCCTCAACATCCTCGATTTCAACCAAAACCTCCTCATTTTTCCAACAATCCCATCAATGTACATGATCGATTCTTTCAGTTTTCGCTAGACGAAAAATTGCTCTTTGCCAAATCTAAATTGTCAAGAAATTCTTCAATAATAAAATGAGTCTCATCATCTTCTTCCATATTTTCTCAATCACTCACCAATCTTTGATACCAATCATTAAGTTAAATGAGCAAAGAAAACACGTAATAATGAATATAAAACAACAAAAAGAAAATAAAATGACATGAGACATGAATTATAGTAGTTAACCATAAAGGCTAGGTCCACTCTCAAGCAGGGAATACACTTCTATTAATCTAATGCAGAGAATCCCTGGTTCTTGGCAATATTACATCAACCAAAAATATTTCTTTTTAGTTTGTTTTCTATTTTCCGGTTGAAGCATTTTTTTTCTACATTTTCTTGCATCTACTCACCGGATCTTGTGGAGCTAGATTTTGCTTGTGAACATGATTATTTTCCTTATTCTTGAGTAGCAGGATGTATGGATCATTTTCTAGAAAGTTATCGCTTCTGGATTCAGAGACAATTTCCTGGCTTAGAACATTGGAACCGCTTGGACCTATTTTTCTATTGGTGAATCTTTCGGATCCTTTTTGTAGCTTGTGGAGCCCCAGTTCTTTGATTCCAATGTTCCTTGGTTTGTGGTTGACCTTCCCTTTCATCTGTACTTCTTTCTTTGAATTTTCTGGAGGATTCTCTTGCATGAAGACCAACCTGGTGGTTTACACATTTTGTCATGTTCATCTTTATTTGATTCTTCTTGGAATGACCAAATTCCTCTAGACCATATAAATAAATGTAATTAAGCATCATAATTCATCAAAGATAATATAAAAGACATATCTTGAGATTTTGAGGTTTGGAGTCGATTGATCCTTTAATTGAGCATGTATGTAGTAGGCCAATGAGCCGAATCTTGTAATCTTGATATTACCAGTTATTTGTAATCAGTTTTCATAATCTAATTCATTCAGTTCTGCATTGCCTCCATCATATCCTCTTGTTTCTATTATGTTTACTATTGCTACCCAGTCCGGATTGATTTCTTTGAGGTCCCTCCTAACCGATGACTACACCAAGTGGCATCAGTGCGAGATTTCGTTTTGGAGATTGTGTTGTCCTAAAGATTTTGTTGTAGGGTGGTAGATTGTGGATCCGACCTGTAGCTGTAGAGGATTGGCATGAAGATGGTGCGAAGAGAAAATAGGAATGGTGGAGCGCGTGGGAATGCAGACCCTGTTGTGATGGAAATGTTGAGAGGAATTACAATGTTGTTGGAAGCTATTGAGATAACCTAGAGAAGCGGCCAACATATTGAAGATGTGAGGAAAGTTGAAGAAGAAGAAGAAGCACTGATATAACAAGTAGCAAACCCATCGGCAATCAATTTGGATGAAGAGAGGTTCTTGAGGGTTTTGAGTAGAGCAAACACCAAAACATATTTTACCCCATCAAAGTATGATGGTAAGTTGGATTCAGAAGAATTAATGGATTGGATCTCAGAGATGGAGAAGTATTTTGATTTTAAGAAAACCATAGAACAAAGAAAGGTGAAATATGTCTGCACTCAGTTGAAAGGTCATGCATCTCTTTGGTGGGAGTATTTGCAGGTTGACAGACAGAGAAGAGGTAAAGAGAAGATCAAATCATGGGAGCAGATGGTGGTTAAGTTAAAATCAAATTTTGTGTGAGTTCATTATCAAGTGAATCTGTTCAGGAAGTTACATAACTTGAAGAAGAAAGAATCAAGTGTGAGGGAGTTTACAAGTTGAATATTGGATGCAGATATGTCAATGATGAGGTTGAACAAGTTGAAAGATATTTGAATGGATTATGGATGTCTATACAGGATGAACTTAGTTTGATCAAGTTGCAAAGTTTTGAAGAAGCTAACTAATATATCTTGAAAGAAAAAGAGAAGTTAAACAAAAGACATGAGCAAAGATAGAGAGGTAGAGGTGGAAGGTTTTCTGGAAGAGGATTTCAAGGAGGAAGGGGAACCTTTATAGATCAGAACAAGGACAAGGAAGTAAGCAAGGAGGGTAGTTCATACCATAAGGATGACGTAAATTTCTACTGGAGAAAAGAACCTAATGGTTACTAGAATGAGGATTTTGGAAAAGATGACAGAAGACAAGAAAAGAGAGTGTTTAGAGGAACTTGCTTTAAGTGTGGATGAGAAGGATATCATTCTTTTTAATGTAAGAAGGCAAAGAACACTGGGAGAAAAACATTGGTAGAAGAAAGCCCCACTAGATTAGCTAACAAACTGGAGGATGGAGAACTGTTGATGATGAGGAGAGCTTTGTGTCATACCAAAGAGGATGAAGAGCCCTTGCAGAGGAGAAATTTGTTCAAGACCAGATGTAAGGTATCCAGTAAGTGTTGCAAAGTAGTTATTGATAGTGGTAGTTCGGATAATCTTGTTTTTGAAGAAATGGTGAATAAATTGAAGTTGGAAAGACTGAAACACCCTAAGCCTTATCAGATAGCATGGATTCAAGATGATCATAAGTTGCTAGTGAGAGAGCAATGCTTGGTGAAATTGAAAATTAGGAATTATCATGATGAAGTTTTGTGTGATATTATGCCTATGGATATTTGTCATATTTTGTTGGGTAGACCTTGGGAGTTCGCTAGATAGGCAATACATGATGGAAGGAATAACATATACACTATTGTAGCAAATGGAATGGAACAATCCTTGTCACCCTTGGAGGAGCCCCTGAAGAGTGAAGTCTATACAAATGCTAGAATCTATTTGGTCGATGGAAGGAAACTCCTAGATGGAATGAGACATGTTTTTCCTTAGTCCCTAAGAAGATTGAAAATCTGTAGCATGAAGAAAAACCAAAGGAGATAAGGGAGTTGTTGACAGACTATGAAGATATAATTTCAGATAACGTTCCTGATGGATTACCACCTATGAGGAGTATCAACCACTGTATGGACCTAATTCCCGAAGCTAATTTTCCTAACAAAGCTGCACACTAGATGACACCATTTGAGAATGAAGAGTTGAATAGACAAGTGGAGGAATTATTGAAGAAAGGTTTCATCAGAGAAAGTTTGAGTCCCTGTGTGATACCAGTAGTGTTAGCACCTAAGAAGAATGGAGAATGGAGAATTTGTATGGATTCCAAACCAATAAACAATATCACAGTTAAGTACTGGTTTCCTTTGCCTAGGATGGATGACATAATGGATTGTTTGAGTGGAGCCAAATACTACACAAACATAGACTTGAAGAGTGGATATCATCATATTAGAATTAGACAATCGGATGAGTGGAAGACAACATTCAAGACAAATAAAGGATTATATGAATGGTTGGTGATACCTTTTGGGTTGACTAATGCACTGAGTAGTTTCATGAGGTTGATGAATGAGGTGCTCAATAAATTCTTGGATAAGTTTGTTGTTGTATATTTGGATGACATTTTGATTTTCAATAAGACAAAAGAGGAGCATTTGTTGCATTTAAGACAAGTTTTGCAGAGGTTGAGAGAAGAGAAGTTGTGGATAAACCTTAAGAAGTGTAGTTTCATGAAGAGTTGGTCTATTTGGGATTTGTGATATCTATAGATGGATTGATGATGGACCCTGAGAAGGTAAGATAAATTATTGAATGACTTACATTGAAAAGCATTAGAGAGGTAAGATCATTTCATGGATTAGCTAGTTTTTGTTGGCAAATGCACACTCTAATGAGACATTGTAGGTGATTGAAGGTTTTGTCATTGATGGCAACCTTACAATCCTACAACACTAACAAGGCAATCCACCGACGCTAGAAAAGTTAGACACTACACCAGCACATAGACCATCGGCACCGGCAGTGAAAGGAAGCATACAGACATAGAAGCCAACAAGAATTTTGTTGTTAATATATTTTGTTTATTATTGTAAAATCATTGTAAGCCACTTGGCAAGTTGTAAAATGACTCTTATATAAGAGAGTTCATTGTAGAACATTGTGAGATGATATGTAATAAGGAAGGAATGCAATAAGGCAAAATAAGGTAGACCTATTATGCAAATTATAGGTTAAGGGTTTATGTAAGAAGCAGAACTATAAACCGGTACTGGATCTGGCATAGTAGATGCTATTTTGAAGCAGTACATGACATTGGATTTATATAATCCATTTTGTAAGTCAGTCAGACTTCCCATTTTGTAATTGAGTAGTGAGCTCTAGGCACTTTACCTTCCTACATGTCCAGGCCCCTCTTGTAGTAGTAATTTTCTCTTATTGGACAGTAAGTGAATATTGTGGGTCACAAATCCCACTGAGGTTTTTCCCACACCGGGTTTCCTCGTTAAAATATTGTGTTATGGTGTGTTTTTCATGTGGTTGTTTTTATCTCTGTTTATCGTATTACTTTGCATTTACCCGTAGATAGTATTAATATGCTCTACATGTTTTAAATCAAGAAAATCTTATTACCGGTTAGATACTGATTCACCCTCCCTCTCATTATCTGCGGGAATCCTAACAATTGGTATCAAAGCTTGGTCCTCTATTTTCAGAAGCCTAATAGCTTGAGGAAGATCTTTACATCGGTAGAGATGGAAAACCTGATGAAGCAACTAGAAGGAGCTCTCTCAGACTATGATGCAGAAATATTGAAAAATATCAAACTTGAAGATAATCTAAAGTATGCTCAAGATATTATTCAAGCACTTCAAGAAAATCTTACTATTTCAAAAAACAAGAGAAGATAACTTTGTGAAAAAATGCAAAATGAGAATGATGAAAATGAAACTCTTAGTGATCTGATGAATAAGCTGAAACAAGAAAACATGACAACAAAGAATGAGATGCAAGATATGACTATGAGATTTTGTAAAAAAATTGAAGATAGAAAGAAGAATGAAGAAGACCTGACTAGAAGACTGAATGATGCTGCAAATGAAAACACAAGACTTAGTTATGAAAATGATATGTTGAAGACAGATCTAATGCATGAACAAAATGACTCAAATGAACTCATGAGACAAAAAGGTATCTTGGAAGGACAACTTGTTGCTGCAAATCAACATAAAGAAAAATTCAAGAAAAGCTCAGAAGAACTTGGTGACTTGTTGAAAAATCAGAAACCTAATGGTGACACTAATGGTCTTGGCTTTGAAACTGGTGAAAGCTCTAGTACTGCAAACACACAGGATCATGGCAAACCGGTAAGACAACCTACTACTTATAAATTTAATGGCAAATGCTTTAATTGTAACAAGTATGGTCATAGAGAAAATCAATGTAGATCTACAAATTATCAAGATACCAGTACACCCATCGGTCAATGTTCAAAATTCAACAAAGTTGGTCATAATTCTGAAAAATGCAGAATGAATGTGAGATGTTATATTTGTGGGAGATTTGGACATTTATCTAATCAATGCAGAACAAAAACTGGCATAGGTTATGGGAAGGCTATTGAGAAAAATAATGTGACTTGTTATGCATGTAACAAAATTGGGCATATTGCTAAATTTTGTAGAAGCAAGTCCTCACCGGTAAACAACAATGGTTCTAGTTTGAAAGGTAAAGAAAAGGTTGAAGAAGTTAAGCAGGAATTCTCAAAACAATGGATCAAGAAATCATAATTAAATGTTGATAGGAATACTCCTCCACTGGCAGAACAGAGTAACACTCCACTAGCAGAAGAAAGTAACACTCCACCGGCAGGAGACTCTTCATCAAATTGAAGAAAATTCCCTTGAGGGTTTGGCAAACAAATGTGAAATATGCTATTATTCCCTCAGTTGATGGTAAGAAGTTAAAATTACTTCTATACCAGTAGATATGTTAAGTGAGTACTTAACAGGCAAGCATTAAATGTGGTAGTTGGCAGATTGACATTATAAATTAGTGTTTTTGGCTCCATTTTACTTCACCGAGCATTCAAACATTTGAAGAGCGTGCAATTTCCAGAGCTAAGGCATTTCGAGCAAAGAAGCAAAGCAATTCAGTAATCAATCTTTCCAAAGGCAGAAAAAGGTATTTATAATAATGGCATCCTCTTCTGTACCTGAATTCATAACAAGCCCTACTGTAGTGGAAGTAATCAAGTGCCCTAGGCCTATTTTTCAAATAGTTCCCAAAATAGAAAAGAAGGATGATAATGTTGGTGCTTTTTCTCAAATCCCCAAAGGTGTAGTTTTTGTAGAAGACCCTAGGATGTATATTCATTGCCATATAGAAGAATTAGGATATGAAGAAATTAAGAACATGTACAAGACTGTTATTTGTGATGATTTTGGTAATGTGAAACCTGAACACAAAATAATTGAAACCCTAGGATTCACAGAAATTCTCAGCATTCCAGATTTCCCCAAGGAAGTTATTAGGATAATGTTGAGCAGGCTACATGGTGAATTTTTCTGGCTAGATTCAATTCACAAAATTACTAAGGAAGTTGTAAAAGATGTAACAGGGTTACCTTCCACTGGTAACAGACTTGATAAGACAAAGAAGGTCTCAAATGACCTAGTAATGGACCTAACAGGTGCAACATCTGACAAAAGATCTTTAAGGGTGAATGATTTAACTGACATAAATGTGAGATTCATTAGCATGATTCTAGGCTACAAAACAACACATGCAAACAGACTAAACTAAGTTTCCAGCTTATGCATAAAGAGTGCTCACGACATGATTAAAGATAATGTGAAAATTGATGTGTGTGAATGGTTGAAGGATGAATTGATTGACAATCTGGGAAAGATCAAGAAGGATAAGAAAGGGACATTTAGATTTGGCAACTTACTTGTTTGCTTAATGCTACATATAACCAAACAGGTGCCCGGTATAGGTAATAAGAACCTTGGATTTGACATACCAGTAGGCAAACAGTTATCTGACTTATTGAGCAACATGGGTGAAAACAGAGAAAATAATATTAATGAATACTTTCAAGCATTGAAGGCCCGGATGAATGCTAGAGTCAGACTGTCACAAGAAATTGTAAATAATTATAAGGATGACATATGTTTGTTGATTAAGAAGGATGAGATCTGGATGGAAGCAGTTATCCCAAGAATAATTTGAGTTACTGAAATGGGTTATGAGACAGATGATCACATCATTGAAACATATGCAAAAGCCCTTCTGGAAGCACCCAATGAACCTAAGGAAGAGGTATTTGGCAGTGCTGAAACCATTGAAAATCAAATTCAATCCAAGAAGAGAGTAAAGAAAGTAGAAGCAACAGTGAGGAGAGGTTCAAAGCAGGCTAAGGCTATCAAAGAAGATGTACTTAAACAAACCGGTATCACTAAAGATGAGTTACAGGAACAACAATTAGAAACTCACCTTTCACTGGTAGTGACTTCTTCAGAAAGTGACATGCCAACATCATTTAAAAGAGTTATAAGGAATAGGGAACCTTCACCGGTATCCACACCTTCGCCTAAAAGAACCAAACAAAAACAATAGGCAGTAAGGCTCCCGGCTAAGAAGACAACTCCAAAGAAGAAAAAGTTAACACCAAAGAAAAGGACTCAACGAAATATTGCTCTAATTGACAAACTGTTGGATGAAATAATAGAGGATGGACAGCTTAAGAACATCAACAAATTATATGATTCATTATCAGTTGATGACAAGGAGAAAGTTGAAAATAGTGTAATTCTACACCTGGATATCTATAAGAAATTTTTGATGCAAATTGTAGATGAAGTACTAGTAGAACAATTTAAGAGACTTGAAGCTAGAAGGCAAGATGTTATAGAGCTTGACAAGAAAATAAAGATTGAGAAACTACTTGCTGTTTATCCTATTAACTCACCAAAGGAGATAGATGATATGATCTCAAGGGCTAACCGGATAGTATTTTCAACTGCACATCGACATGTAGCACTTATGGTTGGAAAAGTAAATGAGGTTGCAGAGGAAATTGCTAATGCTTGGGACATATTCTTTGTTGAGAAAGAAAAATAGGAAGAGTATAGAAACCCCAAACCTATCAAAGTACATCTGAAAGACAAGGATAAGGGAAAGGGAAAGGTTGGTGGACCTCCAAGCATCAAAATAAAGATAACTTATCCCCACTGCCTCTGAATATTCCATCGGTAGTTACAATTGAAGATCAACTGACTAATGAGAGTATGGATATATCACAAGACAATACAAATCTTAATTTTGAGGTATTATATACAATAGATGTTGATACTCAGAAGGTCAACATTGTGGTAGACAAGGACACAATCGGTAAGACAGATAAGGCTAGTGAGCCATCGGTAACTGATAACACAGATAACACTGAAGGAAAACCGATAGATGGGAATACAAAACAATAGATAGAACAACAAATAGAACAACAAATAGAGAAACAAGCAGAGCAACAGGCTCCAGAATAGGAACAGGTTAATACAGAATCAGTGCCACTAGCAACTATTGAGCAAGACAAACCCTTGTTTAAAGAAATGGAAACACAGACTAGCCTACTAGAGGTCACTGCAAGCAAAGATATTGCTCCCACCAGTGGAATTCAGAGTGTTGGCTCTTCAACTGTAGGATTCAAGACAACAAATGTAACTGAAGTTCTTTTAGACTCTCTAAAGAAAATAACAAAGTGTAGTTCACATGCATATAAGGCTATAGATGACACAATTCAAATTTATAAGATGATAGCTCCAAAATGTAATGTAGATAATAAGGATTATTTGAGTCAACATGACACTTTGTCTAAGTATATTACTGACAATGCAGTGACAGTTGAACAAATGAAGGAGGACGCATTCAAAGAGAGGTTAGAAAAGGAAAAATAGAAATTCTTTGAGGAACAAATAAAGAAGTGTACAAGGCAGTTTGACACACTTCTACTGGAATTATGTAGCACATTAAAGGAATTCAAAAATTTGTATAGAGATAGTTGTAAGACTAACTTTTTGATAGTTGATATAGACAAGAAGATCAGCAAGATACAGGAGGAAATAAATCAACTAGCTGACAATTTGATTAATTCATCTGATTCATTATCAGGTTTTGAGCAAAAGATAACAGGTTTTGAGGAAGAATTACTAAAGATAGAAAGAGAAAAAGAGAGAATAAAAAGTAAGGCTAAGGATCTGAAATTAAGACTAAGTCCAAAACTAGACTACCTAGCATCCTTAAGGAACGAAATATCTGATGCATTGGTACAAGGACAGAAAACACCGACAGAGCAAATGCAACACCTCACCGATATAGCTCAGAGGATAGAGGCAGCAATAAAAGACAGTAAAAAGTTCATTGAGAACTTGAATCTAGTTTTGGCAGGCCTTTTTCAGATTTTAACCAATTGGTTACAAGGTTGAAACAAGAAACTACACTCTATTGACACTTTGACAACCTTTGTCATTGATGCCAAAGGGGAAGTAGTGGTATGAGAAAAATCCAATAAATTAAGATCATCTGCTCAGGGGGAGCACACATTTTTGGTAACAATTTTTGGACTTCAATTTTTGGATACACTTTTGTATTTTTCTCATGGGTGTTGTCATCAATGCCAAAGGGGGAGATTGTTGGCAAATGCACACTCCAATGAGACATTGTAGCTGATTGAAGGTTTTGTCATTGATGGCAACCTTACAATCCTATGACACCGGCAAGACAATCCACTGGCACCAGCAAAGTTAGACACTACACAAGCACACAGACCACCGGCACTGGTAGTGAAAGCAAGCATACCGGCACATAAGCCGACAGAAATTTTGATGTTAATATATTTTGTTTATTATTGTAAAATCATTGTAAGGCGACTTGGAAAGTTGTAAAATGACTCTTATGTAAGAGAGTTCATTGTAGAACATTGTGAGATGATATGTAATAAGGAAGGAATGTAATTAGGCGAAATAAGGTAGACCTATTATGTGAATTATAGGTTAAGGGTTTATGTAAGAAGCAGAGCTATAAAGCGGTACTGGATCTGGCATAGTAGATGCTATTTTGAAGCAGTACAAGACATTGGATTTATATAACCCATATTGTAAGTCAGTGAGACTTCCCATTTTGTAATTGAGTAGTGAGCTCTAGGCACTTGGCCTTCCTGCATGTGCAAACCCCTCTTGTAGCAGTAATATTCTCTTATTGGTCAGTAAGTGAATATTGTGCCTATCACAAATCCCACCAAGGTTTTTCCCGCACTGGGTTTCCTTGTTAAAATATTGTGTTATGGTGTGTTTTTCATGTGGTTGTTTTTATCTCTGTTTATTGCATTACTTTCTATTTACCAGTACATAGTATTAATATGCTCTGCATGTTTTAATTAAGAAAATCTTATTACCGGTTAGATACTGATTCACCCCCCCCCTCTCAGTATCTGTGGGAATCCTAATAGTTTCTACCTGAAGTTTATTAGAAATTTCAGTTCAGTTTGTAGCCCTATGACAAAGACAATGAGAGGAGATAAGAAGGAATTCAAGTGGACCACCGAAGCAAAAAAGATTTTTGAATTGTTGAAGCAGAGGGTGACCGAGCAGCCTGTGTTAGATTTACCAGATTTTAACAAAGTATTTCAAGTGGACTATGATGCAAGTGGGAATGTAATTGAAGTAGTATTTAGTCAGGAAAGAAGAGCAATAGGTTATTTTAGTGAAAAGTGGAATGATGGAAGAAGGAGATATTTTGTATATGATCATAATTTTATGTCATAATTCAAGCATTAAAAAATTGGAGACATTACCTATTGCCTATGGAGTTTGTGTTGTATACTGATCATCAAGCCTTACAATATTTGAGCAGTAAGAGTAAGTTGAATCAGAGACATATGAGATGGGTAGAGATTTTGCAAAGTTACACCTTTGTGTTGAAGCATAGAAGTGGAAAGTCAAACAAAGTTGTTGATGCATTGAGTAGGAGAAGGAATTTGTTGATAGAGATGAGAGTGACAGTATTAGGATTTGAGTAGTTGAAGACCTTGTATGCTGATGACTTGGATTTTGCAATACCTTGGGAAGGATGTAGAGAACCGGTTATGGTAAATAGAAGTCAGTGGTTGAAATATTTCATTCAGGATGAGATGTTGTTCAGAGGAGTTTAGTTGTGTATACCTAGGAGTTCTATGAGGGAGCATTTGATGAAAGGAGAAGCATAGTGGAGGATTAGCCAAACACTTTGGTGTTAACAAAATAATAGCATTGGTGAGCGAACATTACTTTTGGCCTCAAATTCATAAGGATGATAGGAAATTTGTACAAACTTGTAGAATTTGTCAAGTTGCAAAAGGTAGCAGTCAGAACATGGGATTGTATAAGCTTTTAACAGTACCAGAAAGACCATGGGAGGACATAAGCATTGATTTCATGCTTGGATTGCCTAAAGCACAGAGAGGGAATGATTCTATATTTGTTGTTGTAGATAGATTCTTGAAGATGGCTCATTTCATACCTTGTAAGAAAACATCAGACGCAGTACATATAACTGACCTATTTTTCAAGGAGGTAGTGAGATTACATGGAGTACCTAAGAGCATAGTTTCAGACAAAGACACTAGGTTTGTTTGCTATTTTTTGAGAACACTTTGGAAGAAGATGGAGACAAATTTTAAATTCAAATCTAATTTTCATCCTCAGATTGAGGGACAGACAGGAGTAATAAACCGAAGTTAGGAAAACTTGTTGATATGCTTAGTCGAAGAGAAGACCAGAAATTGGGATTTGATTCTTGAACAAGCAGAGTTTGCCTACAATAATTTAGTTAATATGAGTATCGAAAGAACAGCTTTTGAGATTGTTACCAAAGCATGGCCTAGAGGAATATCAAAATTGAGGGATGTCAGTAATGAAGACAAGAGGAGTGCAGAGGCAGACGAATTTGTAGATTATATGAAAGCCTTACATGTTCAAGTTAAATAGCATTTGGAGGAAATGAACAACAAGTATAAGGAGAAAGAAGATGGGAAGAGAAGACATAAGGAATTTGAATTTTGCGATGAAGTGATGGTGTATCTGAGAAAAGAAATATTTTTCAGTTGGAAGCTATAACAAGTTGCAGAGGAGAAAGTTTGAACCTTGCAAGATCTTGACGAAATTCAGTTTTGAAAATGCATATGAAGTGGAGCTACTAGATAATTTGAGTATTTCACTTATATTCAACATTGCAAATCTACATCTGTATCCTTTTTTAGAATTTAGTGAATATAGTATTGTAAACTTGGATAAAAAGTTACCATAGAAGAAACCGGAGTAGATTGAAGACATTTTGAACAATAGGATTGGGCGTAGTACCTGGAGTAGTCAGTACAAGGAGTATCTTGTGAAATGGAAAGATGGATCAGTTGAAGAGTCATCATGGATTTCTCAGGAAAAGTTGGACTCCCTTGGTTTTCCTCTAACCTTAGAAAAGTGAGATACTCACTTTTTAAACAACCCTAGATGTCTGATACATGAGCATCCACGATACTTGGCAATATTGCATCAGCCAAAAATATTTCTTTTCATTTTGTTTACTATTTTGCAGTTTCAACATTTCTTTTTGCATTTTCTTGTATCTACTCACCAAATCTTGCAGAGCTGGATTTTGCTTATGAACATGATTATCTTCCTTATGCCTGACCTATGAGATGTATGGATCCTTTTTCGGCAAGTTATTGCTTACGGATTTTGAGACATTTTTGTGGCTTAGAACACCGGAACCGCTTGGACCTATTTTTCTATTGGCAAATCTTGTGAATCTATTTTGTAGCTTGCAAAGCCCCAATTCATTGACTCCAATGTTCCTTGGCGTGTGGTCGACCTTCCTTTGATCCACACTTCTTCTTTTGAATTTTTCAGAGGATTCTCTTGGGCAGAGGCCAACTTGGTGGTTTACACGTTTCATCATGTTCATCATTGTTTGATTCTTCTTGGGTCGACTGGATTCCTCTAGACCATATAAATCAATGCAATTAAGCATCATAATTCATCAGAGAGAATATAAAAGACATATCTTGAGATTTAGAGGTCTGGAGTCGACCGATTATGTAATTGAACATGTATGTAGAAAGCCAATGAGTCGAATCTTGTAATTTGGATATTACCCATTATTTTTAATTAGTTTTCATGATCTAATTCATTCAGTTCTCCATGGCCTCCATCATATCCTCTTGTTTCCATTATGTTTACTCATGCTACCTAGTCTGGATTGACCTCTTTCAGGTCCCTCCTAATTGGTGAGTGCACCATTATCGATAATCAATACATGACTGTACACATCTTTGCATACATTCATATTCAACTGTGACACTAAGATTTAGGAGAAGGCAAATTTTCATGTGACTGTTGGGCTTCATATTCCCAATGATGCACACCATATCTAGGGTTGATCAAAGATCATAGTTATTAATCTACTACTAAAGGAAATTATTTTTCGTTACATTGCTAACAACGAAGAAGCTAAGAATTGATTGCATGAGCTCTCGAAGAAAGGAGGATTGCACAAGGAGATTGCACTAGGTTTTCAGATTGAGAAGGTGATTATGAAATTATGAAACTATGTTGTTGCAGAGTTACGATTTATCATAACCTCCTAAAGTTGCAAATTGTAGAATTTAAATTATGGCATCTAACATCAGTTATGTATAGCCCCCCCCAAAAAATTCATAGGTAAGAATTATGACAATTGGGCAGTAAAAATGATGAATTTATTTTATTTTCAAGGATTGTTAGATATAGTTGGAAAAGAATTTTCAGAACCAAATGATGAGTCTGGACTAAATGATGATTAAATAAGAGAACTTCAAAAAAATAGAGAAAGAGATGGAAAAGCTTTGTAGTTTATACAAATGGGTATGAAAAAGTTGATCTTTGAAAGAATAAAAAATGCATGTTTAGCCAAAAATGCTTGGAAAGATATTAGAAACTACATATCAAGGTACATCTAAGGTACATCTAAGGTTAAAATAGCTAAGTTGCAAGTACTTAGAAGAGACTTTGAAAATCTTCAAATGAAAGATTTAGATTCAGTAGATTAATTTTCAAGATAATTTCATCAATGTTGTTAATCAAATTAGACTAAAAGGTAATGATTTATTAGATTAGAGAGTTGTAGAAAATATTCTCATAAGTTTTCCAAGCAAATTCAACAATGTTGTGTTAACCATTGAAGAGACTAAAGATCTATCAAAATTATCCATAGATGAATTGTTTGGATCTTTGTTACTTCATGAATACAAGGTGGACATAAATAACAATACTTCATTGGAGAATGCATTCAAGTCATAGATGAAATTGGGTAGAGATAGGGGAAGAGGAAACCCAATATTCAGAGGAAGAGGAAGAGGAAGAACCAATTCTCAAAGAGAAGTTCCAAGTATCCTAGATCCAAAAGAAAGGAGAAATCAAAGTTTTAACCTTATAGGACACAATAATAACCAACTATCACAAAAGTATGACAAATCTAATGTTCAATATTATTATTACAAAAAGTTTGGTCACTTTGCAAATGAATGTTGTAAGAAGCAAGCAGATAAAGGAAAACAAAATTCAAATTTTTTTTAGAGTAGTTTAGGGACATTATTTATTACATATCATTTAGCTCAAAAGAGTTCAAGTGAATTTTAGTTTCTAGATACTGGCTGTAGCAATCATATTGAGCTGAAATAGAAACTTGTTTAAAATCTTAGATACTTCAGTCAAATCAAAAGTGAAATTGGTCAATGATAACATAGTGGAAGTCATGGGAAAAAGGTACAATCAATGTGGTAACAAGGCTTGGTAAGAAGTCTATTCCCAATGTTTATTTGTACCCGGTTTGAAGCATAATCTCATAAGTGCGGGACAACTTTTACAAAAATGTTATAGAGTTGTTTTTTAGAATAATGTGTGCACTATACTTTATATACCACTTAGTAACATGGTAATATAGAAGGAAATGATAAATACCAGAATGTTCCCACTTCGAATGAAGAGTGATATGGTGGAAGAGATTGATGAAAATTTTAAGGAAACATGTGTAGATCAATCATGGATATGGCACTTGAGGTATGGTCATTTTCACTTCAAAGGATTGTGATTAATGCAAAAATAGAAAATAGTAAAAGGATTATCACCAATAGAAGCACCATTGAGTTCATGTTCAAAAGTTGTATTTTGGCTAATCAACATAGAGAATGATTTTCAAAAGGAATTTCATGTAGAGCATGGGGACCTTTATAAATTGTCCACACAAATCTATGTGGTCCAATGTAAAAAACATCGTTAGGGAGGACCATTTATTTTCTAACATTCATTGATGAATTTAGCAAGAAGACATGGGTTTATTTCCTCAAATATAAATCTAAAGTGTTTGGAAAGTTCAAATAATTCAAAGCATTGGTTGAGAAACAAAATGTCATATCCATCAAGGTATTGAGATCAGATAGAGGTGGTGAATACAAATCAAATGAATTATCAAATTATTGCAAGTATCACAAAATAAGGAAGAAATTTACTACAAGTTACACACCTCAGTGGAATGATGTCATGGAAAGGAAGAACCAAATAATAATGGAGATGGTAAGAAGAATGTTGAAAGGCAAGAATATACCTAATGAGTATTGGACTGAAGCAGTAGCTTGTGCAGTCTATATCTTGAACAGATGTCCAACAAAATGTGTGAAGGACAAGATTCCACAAGAAGCATGGAGTGGTAAGTATCATAGTGTTTCTCATTTCAAAATATTTATTTGTGTTGCATTTGCATATGTACCAAAGGAATAAGAAGAAAGCCCAGTGATAGAGGTGATAAATGTATTTTCATTGGTTAATGTGAACATACCAAAGCTTATAAGTTGTGTAATCCTATCACAAAGAAAGTCATAATTAGTAGAGATGTTGTATTCAAGGAAGAAGAAGCTTGGGATGGAAGTATAGACAAAATAATTCCAATTGTAGAAGCAATACCACATAATGATGAAAAGTAAAAGAATCAAGGAAGTCAAGAAGGTCAATCAAATATGCGAGAAAACACTTCACCAAGGAGCCCACAAGGAGACAATTTAGAAAGGGAGATTGGACAAGGAGAATCATCAAGTAATGATTCAAATCATACACTTGCATAATTGAGATAAATTGCAGTCCAATGTCTACTCTTGTAGCAAAAGGTACAAAACTCAACAAAGAAGATAAAGAATCCAATTTCGATACAACTATATTCAGGAAACTAGTTGGTAGATTGATGTATCTCATTGTGTTAGCCAAATTTTAAACTTGTCAAAATTTAAACTTTCATGTCAAAATCATTGAATTAATAGCCTCTTGGTCATAAATATCCTTGGTCATCCCAAGATGCTAAATATCTCACCATGAAGGAGAAAAATCACTTCAATTTAGCCGAAGGCCTTGCAAAGTGTTGAACATTGGCCCATATATATGGTTAGTATCCAATTCGCATTCAAACTCGAAGTTATCTCCACTCAAGCCGGTAGTTTACCAATGGCATGAGGACAAGTAGTTCTTATAACCGACAAACCACATGCTAAGTGATTGATAATAAGGAGTAAGCGGGGTCATAATAATCCAATCGGTAACTTATGGCACTTTCAAAAGTATCGATGAGATAAATATTAAGAAGCCCGATCACTCCATTATCCTATATTAATCCTCAACGTGTGGCAACTTGGAAAAGATTATCAACATGCCAATACTCTTATATTTGAAAAGTGGTGCCTCCACAAAAGCTTGCATGAAGTTCCAGTTAGCATAAGGAACTCACCATGTGGTCCGCGAACGAAAGAAAAGTTAGTTTTAATAACTAACTGTCGAACTCCTTCTCTGCATACTCTTTTGAAAGTCATAATACAAACATTAGTGCAGGTTGCCTCCCAAGGATCTCGACATATTCTCACACAAGATTTGGCGATATCGTAAAGAGATGGTATTTTAACACAATATGTGGGAAAATCTCTGTTAAAAGAGTCTTCATTGGCATCCTCCTGCCCGCTTGCGATGTATTTTGAAGCTTTGGAGCACGTTATAGATATTCATCAAAGTATCAAAGATTTTGTTAGATGTTACAGCTGCAATTACTCTGGTCGACATGCATTCAAAATGTGGAACCGTAAACAAGGCACGCAGTGAACCGTGGACGTGACTGCAAAGTCTACAAACACAGACAATGCACCTGACTTGTTGACAAAATGTCTTATAGCGTTGTCATCCCACCGCATGCGTAGAAGAGTAAACGCAAAGCCAACAAACTATTTTAAAGAATGCCTAGAAGAGTAAGTCCACTGAGTTTATATGGTCTCCGAGCCCGATGTATTGTAGAGTATACATAGACTAGGAGGAGAAAAGACAAATTCAAATTGCACGACGTGGAAGCATAGACTAGGCACATGAAGGTTTGAATATCATCTCATGGAGTGCAATGACTGCAGCATAAAGGGGAAAGCAGAGTCGTTGAGAAAGATTTAGAAATTATCGAGCAGATGCAATTGGTTGCGGTTTATGTGTCGACGTGCTGTCTTGGTGCATGCAGATTTTACATGAGTATCAATTGAAATGTTAAAAAAAAAAGCTTTAAGAAAAAACCTTCATGGAAGCAAAATTGGTAACCCTAAGCTCATTCTACAGCGTAGGTCAACATCCTTGGAGCTCGTGCTGAAGTGAAGTATTGTTATCCATCAAACATGAAAGGATGCCTGCAAAACAGATTCGATGAAAGGAGATCTGAAAGATTTCATACAAATGTGCAAATAATGGATGTACAACTATGCTCTCTAGCATTTTCCAACATCTTCTCGCAGTTGAATGGGTTCCTTGAAACATTAGCCATGCTATAATACCGTGGTATAGATGTTAAGAAAACATGTCTTCAAACTTGAGAGATTCCAAAGGAAGGGTGACATATAAGAATGAGACATGCGAGCCCAAAGTTGCTAGAGCCTACAATGTAAGGGGAATGAGCTTAATTTGAAGCGAGATCCAATTCACATATTTAGTGATAAGAAGAGATGAGTAAAGTTCTTTAATTCATTGGTTCTAAAGGCATAGATGTTCGACTATGCAGTTATATTCCATAATACAAACAATGAATTGATGATGAAATGGTCGTAAAGTTAAATTTCAAGTTATCCTAACTTGAAATTTAATATATTTTAAGATGTTTTGTTATAAAAGTTACCATGTCTCTCGTTATTGCACAAACTAGAATTCGAAATCCATTTTTGTAAAAGTTAGGGAAATCCCAAGTGATTAACTTAGGTAGTTATTTTAAGTGATTCTCCTAAGTAGTTACACAAAGTGGTTATCCTTAGTGGCTTTTCAGGAAGTTATTATTAAGATAGTTATCCTAAATGGTTACCTAAGTTAGTTATCATAAAGTAGTTATTAGTTGTTTATTAAAGTAGTTATTGCAGGATGCAAATAAATACAAGGCCAGTTCAATTGTAAAGGGGAGGACTTTTACAGGGGGAAGATGTTGGAGAGCTTTAGTTTTTCTTACATTTTTGCACACAATGCTTTTGAACTTGTATATTTTCAAGAGAATAATGAAGAATGCATTGTGTTTGTATGTCTTAAATGTATTCATAATTTATTATTACTAATTTCTCGTATGTTAAATTAGTAATCCATTTTGTGTATTGGTGCAATCCATTGGTTTTAATTTCCAATATATATGCATTTTGATGAAACCAATCATTTCTTAGTATCCTGAAATGTGTGTTAGTACAACTTATTTTTTTGTATGTTGAGGTTTGTTGTCTTTCTTTCATCAACATTGCATATCAAAAACATATCTCATGCTTAAAGCCCTTTTGTAATTGTTATTCTTTGTGAAATCTCAATTAGTATTCCTATTTCTATTGTTGGGGTTTTTGTTCTTTATATTTCTTTAGTTCTATGTTTTCTCCTTTATGTACTTTCAGGTTAAAAGTACACAAAAATCTCAAATACCCCCATCATACGAGGGAGTTGCCCCTCTCAAACACAGAGGAAGATTGCAGATTCATTGCAGTCTCTCCAATTGTTGGAACATTTGTCACTTCTCTTTTGGCAAACAGGGTCAATTTTAAAGGAGAATTCACATGCAAAATCTGTTTACCAACAGATTTTTGGCGACTCTGTTGGGGAACGAAATGCGAGTGTGCTTTGTTCCTTGGGAATTTTAAGGTACCTTCTTCAGATTGAAGGTTGGCAACTCTATCTAAAAGATCGAATTCAGAACAAGGGTTTGGTACAAAGGAAAGTTGGAAAGTGACAGTGAAAGTGATGATGAAGACTATTTATATCAGAAGAAGAAAGTTCCTGATGAGCCTGTACAAGTTGAATTGTTGAAGAGCTTTAATGGTGGTATGGAGTTTACTCCTGATAAGATTCATCCTTGTTTTTGTCAAGTGCTGTGAAAGATTGAAGAAAATGATGGAAAAGAGATTAGTTTTCTTTTTTGTGATCATTTTCCCAAATCAGCAACAATCAAGAAAGATGAAGACAAAAGTGATCTTTCTCCTATACTAGTTTCTCAATAGAATCAAACTCTTGATTATCCTTAACAAGTCAACTTCTTGAAGAATTTCTATGGTGAAAAGAAGCTTGAACCAGAGGTAAACAACAACAATGATGAAGAAAAAGATCCTCCTGTGTCACTTGCTGCTCAAAGAAATCAAGATCTTTATGATCCTGAACAAGTTCAATTTTTGAAAAGCTTTTATAATGATAGGCAACTTGATCCTAAAAAAGTGCATCCTTCCTTGCTTCAAAAATTTCAAGAGATTGAACAAAAATATGAAGGAAAGAATTATTTTCTTGATGATGAACACATTCCAGATGAAATGTCTTGTGATCTAGGTTTTGAAAAAGACCCATCACATTATGCATGTGTTGAGGAAGATGAAGCCATACTAGTTAACAAGGATACTTGTCAAAAGAAAGATGAAGATGAAGTGAGTGAAGAAGAAAAAGAAGATCTCATTCATGGATACCATGAGCATTATGAAGAATACCACAACAAAGAAGAAGTCTTTCATCAATTTGAAAACAAGGAGCTTGAAGATGATGAATCAAATTCTTTCTAGGCATGCATGCAGCCCAAGAATGAGGAGAATGGTGAAGAAGAGATGCATAAAGATGAAGTTCAAGTAGTCTTTATTCCCAGTTTGTTTCTCAATGCTCTAGATGATGATTTCCTTTGTGGAGAAGACATTCATATTATTCTATCACCAATCAATGGAGATGACAGTAGCATTGATGATGTCAAAGTTTCAATAACTTTTGAGCAACCTTTCATTACCATGACCAATGGAGAGGAAACCACAAGTGGAACTTCACAAATATTTTCTTTTCATTCTGAAATGGAGACATTTACTTTTGAAGATATTGATGAACTTCTAGATCAGCCCCAAGTGAAAGAAGATGAGTCACTGTGCATCCTGTCTTTATCATACATGTCACCTGAATATGAAGTTTTCAAATCTCATGAAGGGTGTGATGAAGAGGAATCATTGGGACAAAATAAAATAAAAGGTTATGCAAATATCTATGAATAGGTTGAAGATGAAAACTATGAAGATATCTCAACAAATGTCCCTATCTTGATGGAACAAAGATCTAGAAGTGTGGTGTCTTCTTCAATTTTGCATGTCAAGGATAAAGAACTCTTTGAAGTCCTCCCAATAGAAGAAAAAGAAAATGTCATCTCACAAGATGATCCTATGCTCCTAGAAGTTGATTTTCAAAAGTCAAATTCAATATTTGCATTGACAAAAGCTTCTTCATGTCACAAGCTATATGAAGGTTGTCGGATTCGCGGGTTAATGTCTTCCAATCCAAATCATCAAAAGAATCTTTAGATGGAGAAAATTGATATGCTTAACATGATTGCAGAACATATAATCAATATCACAGAAAGTGGTACCCAAATCATTTAGGAGAGCCCACAAATTTATGAGGAGAGATGGTTGTTTGGTTTATTGGACAAGGATTTTTATCATATTATACATGTTGATCTTGCCAACCAACTGAGCTTACAGGTGTCACATGGATGAACACTATTTTTCCGCAGAGGTGCCTATTTCTCTCAGCCTGTGAATGGCTTTGTATGATCATCCTGGAGAAATTTGAGGTAGGCTTTGCCTACCATGTACATTCTCTAGTTAGATTTTTTGGTTGTGTTCGCCTCATTTTTTGTTTTTGTTTGGTCTACCCAGTAAGTCTCCTTTGTTCTGTCCTCTTTTTGGTGACTCTGTTGCCCAATGAATAATGCACTCATCAGTGAAGAGATCCTCGATTCATTCTACGTCCTTTGTAGTCCTTGTCCCCAGTCAGAGCCAGTTGTAAGCCCAATTTTATACTTGTCAAAATTTAAACTTTCATGTCAAAATCATTGAATTAATAGCCTCTTGGTCATAAATATCCTTGGTAATCCCAAGATGCTAAATATCTCACCATGGAGGAGAAAACTCACTTCAATTTAGCCGAAGGCCTTGCAAAGTGTTGAACATTGGCCGATACGTATGGTTAGTATCCAATTCACATTCAAACTCAAAGTTATCTCCACTCAAACCAGTAGTTTACCAATGGCATGAGGACAAGTAATTCTTATAACCGACAAACCACATGCTAAGTGATTGATAATAAGGAGTAAGTGGGGTCATAATAATCCAATCAGTAACTTATGGCACTTTCAAAAGTATCAATCCTCAATGTGTGGCCCGATCACTCCATTATCCTATATTAATCCTCAATGTGTGGCAACTTGGCAAAGATGATCGACATGCCGATACTCTTCTATTTGAAAAGTGGTGCCTCCACAAAGCTTGCATGAAGTTCTAGTTAGCATAAGGAACTCACCACATGGTCTGCAAATGAATGTAAAGTTAGTTTTAATAAATAACTCTCGAACTCCTTCTCTGCATACTCTTTTGAAAGTCATAAAACAAACATTAGTGTAGGTTGCCTACGAAGGATCTGGACATATTCTCACACACGCTTTGGTGATATCGTAAAGAGACGGTATTCAAACAAAATATGTGGGAAAAGCACTGTTAAAAGCTTTACTCTGCTCGACATGCATTCAAAAAAGTATCAAGGATTTTGTTAGATGTTATAGCTGCAATTACTCTGCTCGACATGCATTCAAATTGTGGAACTGTAAACAAGGCACGCAGTGAACCGTGGACATGAATGCAAAGTCTACAAACACAAACAATGCACCTGACTTGTTGACAAAATGTCTTATAGAGGTCTCATCGCACCGCAGGTCTAGAAGAGTAAATGCAAAGCCAATGAACTATTTTAAAGAATGCCTAGAAGAGAAATTCCACTGAGTTTAATATAGTCTCCGAGCCTGATGTGATGTAGAGTATACATAGAATGTGTTTGTCAATAAAGGATTTAAAAACTTTTAAGCAAATGTAACCAGGAGGAGCAAAGCCAAATTTAACTTGAACGATGTGGAAGAATAGACTACGCACATGAAGGTTTGAATATCATCTCATGGAGTGCAATGACTGCAACATAAAGGGGAAAGAAGAGTCGTTGAGAAATATTTAGAAATTATCTAGCAGATGCAATTGGTTGTGGTTTATGTGTGGACATGTTGTCTTGGTGCATGCAAATTTTACATGAGTATCAATTGAAATGTTAAAAAAAACCTTTCAAAAAAAACCTTCATGGAAGCAAAATTGGTAAGCATAAGCTCATTCTATAGTGTATGTCAACATCCTTGGAGCTCGTGTTGAAGTGAAGTATTGTTATCCATCAAACATGAAAGGATGCCTGCAAATTAGATTCGATGAAAGGAGATCTGAAAGATTTCATACAAATATGCAAATAATGGATGTACAACTATGCTCTCTAGCATTTTCCAACGTCTTCTTGCAGTTGAATGGATTCCTTGAAACATTAGCCATGCTATAATACCATGGTATACATGTTAAGAAAACATGTCTTCAAACTTGAGAGATTTCAAAGGAAGGGTGACATATAAGAATGAGACATGCGAGCCCAAAGTTGCTAGAGCCTAGAATGTAAGGGGAATGAGCTTAAATTGATGTGAGATCCAATTCAAATCTTGAGTGATAAGAAGAGATGACAAAAAATCATTAATTCATTGGTTCTAAAGGCATAGATGTTCAAGTATGCAGTTATATTCCATAATACAAACAAGGAATTGATGATGAAATGATCATAAAGTTAAATTTCAAGTTATCCTAACTTGAAATTTAAAATATTTTAAGATGTTTTGTTATAAAAGTTACCATGTCTCTTGTCATTGCACTGTTGGGATATGCATAATCCAATGAGACATTGTATGTGATTGAAGGTTTTATCATTGATGGCAACCTTACAATCCTATGGCACCAGCAAGGCATTACACCGGCAAGGCATTACACTGGAAAGATAGTTCACCGGCATCAACAGATCACACTCTACACTGGCACTCAGACCACCGGCACCGATATAGAGAAAGGAAGCATACCAGCACAGAGGCCGACAACATTTTTGTTATATTATATTTTGTTTATTATTGTAAAAACTTTGTAAGCCGACTTGGCAAGTTGTAAAATGACTCTTATATATAAGAGAGATCATTGTAGACATTTTGGAAGTGAAGGAAGTGAAAAGGAAGATATTAGGTAGACCTATTATGCGAAATATACGTTAAAGGTTTTATGTAAAGAATAGAGCAGAAACTGGTACTAGATCAGGCGTTATAGATGCTATTGTAAAGCAGTACAAGATATTGGATTTGTATAATCCACATTGTAAGTCAGTGAGACTTCCCATTGAGCAGTGAGCTCTAGGCAATTGGCCTTCTTGCATGTGCAGGCTCCTCTTGTAAGTAATATTCTCTTATTGGCCAGTAAGTGAATATTGTGGGTCACAAACCCCACCAAGGTTTTTCCCACACTGAGTTTCCTCGTTAAATCCTTGTGTCATGGTGTGCTTTTCATGTGGATGCTTTTAATTCTGTTTATTGCATTATTTCTTGCATATCGGTACATTGTTATAATATGTTCTACATGTTTTAAGTTGAGAAATTCTAATTACTGGTTAGATACTGATTCACCCCCCCTCTCAGTATCTGTAGGAATCCTAACAATTGGTATCAGAGCTTGGTTCTCTATTTTTAGAAGCCTAACAACTTGAGGAAGATCTTGACATCGGTAAAGATGGAAAATCTGATGAAGCAACTTGAAGCAACTCTCTCAGACTATGATATAGAGAAATTGAAAAATATCAAACTAGAAGATGATCTAAAACCAGCTCAGGATATCATTCAAGCACTTCAAGAGAATCTTACTATTGCAAGAAATAAGAGAAGAGAACTTTGTGAAAAGATGCAAAATGGGAATGATGAAAAGGAATCACTTAATGATATGATAAGTAAGCTAAAACTGGAGAACATGACAACAAAGAATGAGGTTCAGGATATGACTATGAGATTTTGTAAAGAAATTGAAGATAGGAAGAAGAATGAAGAAGAATTGACTAGAAGACTAAGTGATGTAGCAAATGAGAACATAAGACTTAGCTATGAAAATGATTTATTGAAGACAAATTTGATGCACACTCAGAATGACTCCAATGAACTGATGAGGCAGAAAGAAGTCTTAGAAAGGGAACTAAAAACTGCAAATCAACATAAAGAAAAATTCAAGAAAAGCTCAGAGGAACTTGGTAACTTGCTGAAGAATCAAAAACCTAAAGGTGACACTTCTGGAATTGGTTTTGAAGTTGGTGAAAGCTCCGGTACAACAAACACACAGGATCACAGCAAACCAATAAGGCAACCTAATGCTTATAAATTCAATGGAAAATGCTTTAACTGTAATAAATATGGTCATAGAGCAAATGAATGTAGATCTAGAAATTATCAGAATATCAACACACCCACTGGTCAATGTTCTAAATGCAACAAAGTTGGTCACAACTCTGAAAAATTGCAGAAGGAATGTGAGATGTTATGTTTGTGGAAGATTTGGACATTTATCTAATCAATGCAGAACACAAACTAGCATAGGTTATGGGAAAGCTATTCAGAAGAATAATGTGACTTGTTATGCATGTAACAAGATTGGGCATATTGCAAAATTCTATAGAAGTAAAGGATCACCAACAGACAACAAAAGTTCTAGCTTGAAAGGTAAAGAAAAAGTTGAAGAGGTTAAGCAAGAATTCTCAAAACAATGGATTAGAAAAGCTGATCTAAATGTTGGGAATACTCCTCCACCAGTAGAACCAATCAATGCTTCAATGGCAGGACAGAGTGATGCTTCACCGGTGGGACAAAGTGATGCTCCATCAGCAAGAAGTTCTTCATCAAATTGAGGAAATTTTCCTTGAGGGTTTGGCAATCTAATGACACGTGCTATTATTCCCTCGGTTAGAGATGAGAATTTGGAAATTACTTCATTACCGGTAGACAATGTTAAGTGAATACTTAACCAACATGCATTAAATGTGGTAGATGGCAAATAAACACTATAAATTTGTGGTTTTGGCTCCATTTCATTTCACCGTGATTTTAAACATTCGTAGAGCACGAAATTTGCAGAGCTAAGGAATTCCAAGCAAGGAGGCGAAGCACTTCAAGCAATCAATCCATCCAAGATAGAAAAAGGTATTTATCATCATGGCATCCACCTCTGTACTTGAATATATAGAAAACCCTATTGTAGTTGAGGTTATAAAATGCCCTAGGCCCGTATTTCAACTAGTTCCCGAGGTAGCAAAGAAAGATGACAATGTAGGTGCTTTCTTTCAAATACCAAAAGGAGTTGTTTATGCTGAAGACCCCAGAATTTACATTCATTGTAACATAGAGGAACTGGGAGATGAAGAGATCAAAACTATGTATAAATCTGTCATATGTGATAATTCCAAAAATGTGAAACCGGAACATAAAATCATTGAAACCCTAGGATTTAATGAAATCCTATGCATTCCTGAATTTCCCAAGTATGTGATTAGGATAGTCTTAAGCAAGGTACATGGTGAATTTTTCTAGTTAGATGCAATTCACAAAATCACCAAGAAAGCTATGAAAGTTGTCACAGGGTTACCGTGCATCGATAAAAGGCTAGACAAAACCAAGAAGGTCTCAAATGACTTAGTTACTAAGCTAACTGGTGCTACATTAAGAATGCTTATGACATGATCACAAATAATGTAAAGATTGATATATGTGAGTGGTTGAAGGATGAGTTAATTGACAACCTAGGCAAGATTAATAAAGATAAGAAAGGAACTTTTAGGTTTGGAAATCTGCTAGTATGTTCGATGCTAGACATAACCAAACAGGTTCCCGATATAGGCTATAAAGTACTTGGATTTGATATACCAGTAGGAAAACAATTGACAGAACTATTCAACAATATGGGAGAAGATAAGGAAAACAATATCCTTGATTACTTTCAAGCACTTAAGGCCAAAATGAAGAATAGAATCAGATTATCACAAAATATTGTTGACAAATACAAGGATGATATATGTTTTGTAATAAAAAAGGATGAGATCTGGATGGAAGCAATCATCCCAAGAACAATCTGGGTAACAGAGATGGGCTATGAGACAGATGATCATATAATTGAGACTTGTGCTAAAGCACTTCTGGAAGCTCCAAAGGAAGAAGTATTTGGTAGTGCTGAGACCATAGAAAAACAAATACAATCTAAGAAGAGAGTGAAAAAGGTTGAGGCAGTTGTGAGAAGAGGCTCTAAATAGGCAAAAGCTATTAAAGAAGATGTGTTAAAGAAAACCGGTATCACTGAGGATGAGCTAGGAACTCTACAACCTGAGACTCATCTATCACTGGTAGGCACTTCTTCGGAGAGTGACATGCCTGCAGCTTTCAAAAGAGTTGTAAGGAAAAGAGATCCCCCATCGGCAACCACACCCTCACCTAGAAGGACAAGACAAAAACAACAAGCAGTGAGATCTCCAGTTAAAAAGACTACACCAAAGAAGAAGAAGAGAACAAAACAAAACTTGGCTCCTCTTGACATAATCTTGAATGAAATTACAGAGGAAGGCAAACTAAAGAATATAGAGAAATTGTATGACACTCTGACTGCAGATGAAAAAGAACAAGTAGAAAACAGTGTTATATTGCATATGGACATGCATAAGAAATTTTTGCTGGAAGTTGTAGATGAAGTACCAGATGAACTATTCAAAAGACTAGAAGCAAGGAGACAAGCAGTAGTAGAACTTGACAAGAAAATCAAGATAGAAAAGCTACTTGCTGTGTACCCAGTGAACTCACCTAAAGAAATTGATGATTTAATTGCTGAAGCCAACTGGTCAGTATTCTCTACTGCACACTGGCACATTGCATTAATGGTTGGAAGAGTAAATGAGGTGACTGAAGAAACAAAAAATGCATAGGATATATTCTTAGTTGAGAAAGAAAAATAGGAAGAATACAGGAACCCCAAACAAATAAAGGTATATCAGAAGGAGAGAGACAAAGGAAAAGGAGAGGTTGGTGGACCTTCGAGTATCAAAGTAAAAGACAACTTACCCCCACCTCCTTTTACATCACCGATAACAACAACAACAGAAGATCAACTGGCGGTTGAAAGTATGGATGTAGAGGATGTCAATCGTAATCTTGAAGTCTTATACACAGTAGATGTTGATACACAAAAGATCAACATTGTGGTAGACAAAGATACAACTGGTAAGACTGAAATGGCTAGTGAGCCACCGGTAGCTGAGCAAACTGATAACACACAAGAGAAACCGACAGATGACAAAGAGAAATAGGTAGAAACTCAGACTGAGACAGTGCAACAAATAGAGCAACAAGAAGAGCAATAAGTACAGGAACAGGTTCATGAGGAAACAGTACAACCGGCAACTAGAGAAGTACACAAACCATTGCTTAGAGAAATGCAAACACAAACAGACCTACCAGAGGTCACAACAAGCTTGGTTACTTCCTCCATCGGTGGAATTCAGAATGTTGGTTCCTCCTCAGCAGGCCACAAATCAACAAATGTAACTGAAGTACTTTTGGATTCAATCAAAAGGATAACAGATTGTAGTTCACAGGCTTATAAAGCTATAGATGACACAATCCCAATTTTCAAGGTAAGTGCTCCTAACTGTAATATAGACAATAAAGATTCTTTACGACAACTTGATACTTTATGTAGATACATCACTGAGAACACAGTGACTATTGAGAAAATAAAGGAAGAGACCTTGAAGAACAAGGTAGAAATTGAAAAGCAAAATTTTTTTGAAGATCAGATAAAGAAGTGTACTAGGGAATTTGACACACTTCTACTGAAACTGTGTAACTTATTAAAGGAATACAAAACTCTATACAAAGACACCTGCAAGACAAACTTTTTGACAGTAGACATAGATAAGAAAATAAGCAAGGTACAGGATGAAATCAATAAACTTGCTGATACTTTTGTTAGCTCACCTGATACATTATCAGTTTTTGAGAAAAGGATAACAAATTTTGAGGAAGAGTTACTTAAGTTAGAAAGAGAAAAGGAGAGAATAGTGAATAAGGCAAAGCATCTAAGACTAAAATTGAGTCCAAGATTGGACTATCTAGCATAATTGTGGAAGGAAATATCCGAGGCACTATTACACAGACAGAAAACACCGGCAGAGCATATGCAGCACCTCACCGGTACAGTTAAAAGAACAAAGACAACAATAAGATCTACAATAAAAAGTTTATGGACAGTGTAAACTTGATTTTGGCAGATCTATTTCAAATTGTAACTACCCAGTTAAAAGGTTGAAACTACAAACTCTACTGACATCTTGACAACCTTTGTCATTAATGCCAAAGGGGGAGTAGTGGTATGAGAAAATTCAATATCATAGGAATCATATGCTTAGGGGGAGCACACATTTTTGGTAACATTTTTGGACTTCACATTTTTGGATACACTCTTGAAATTTGTCATGAGTGTTGCCATCAATGCCAAAGGGGGAGATTGTTGGCATATGCACACTCCAATGAGACATTGTATGTGATTGAAGATTTTGTCATTGATGACAACCTTACAATCGTATGGCACTAGCAAGGCATTACACCAGCAAGATCACACTCTACACTGGCACTCAGACCACCGACACCAACACAGAGAAAGGAAGCATACCGGCATAGAGGCCGACAAGATTTTTGTTATATTATATTTTGTTTATTATTGTAAAAAATTTGTAAGCTGACTTGGCAAGTTGTAAAATGACTCTTATATATAAGAGAGATCATTGTAGACATTTTGGAAGTGAAGGAAGTGAAAAGGAAGATATTAGGCAGACCTATTATGCGAAATATAGGTTAAAGGTTTTATGTAAAGAATAGAGTAGAAACTGGTACTGGATCAGGCATTATAGATGCTATTGTAAAGCAATACAAGATATTGGATTTGTATAATCTACATTGTAAGTCAGTGAGACTTCCCATTGAGAAGTGAGCTCTAGGCAATTGGCTTTCCTGCATGTGCAAGCCCCTCTTGTAAGTAATATTCTCTTATTGGCTAGTAAGTGAATATTATGGGTCACAAACCCCATCGAGGTTTTTCCCACACTGGGTTTCCTCATTAAATCCTTGTGTCATGGTGTGCTTTTCATGTGGATGCTTTTAGTTCTATTTATTGCATTATTTCTTGCATACCGGTACACTGTTATAATATGTTCTGCATGTTTTAAGTTGAGAAATTCTAATTACCAGTTAGATACTGATTCACCCCCCCTCTCAGTATCTATGGGGATCCTAGCATGCACAAGTTAGAATTCGAAATCTATTTTTTTGTAAAAGTTAGGGAAATCCTAACTTGTCTCCAAAGAGGGTAGTTATCCCAAGTGATTAACTTAGGTAGTTATTTAAAGTGATTCTCCTAAGTAGTTACACAAAGTGGTTATCCTAAGTGGCTTTTTAGGAAGTTATGCTTAAGATAGTTATCCTAAATGGTTAGCTAAGTTAGTTATCATAAAGTAGTTATGAGTTGGTTATTAAAGTAGTTATTGCAGGATGCCAATAAATAGAAGGCCAAATCATTTGCAAAGGGGAGGACTTTTAAAAGGGGGGGAAGATGCTGGAGAACTTTTGTTTTTTTTACATTTTTGCACAAAAAATATATCCCACTTATCTGCTGTTTCATCTTCTATTTTTTTCACTCTCCCTGCCATAAGGCTAACTTGTCAGTGACCACTCATAAATAATTTTCTATTTGCCTCTAATGTTAAATCATAAATTTCTTATTTGGAATTAACAAGATGCACAACAAGTAGAGCCTGTACTTTTAATTTCTTATCTAATTCGATTACCGACATTCTCTTAGCCTCTAACCTTACATACAAATCATTTGGTAGATCATCTACAATCTCAATAAGAACTTTCTTGTATATATCTAGGTACACAATAATGCTTTCCTTTATAGTATCCTTATCTGAATCCTTGAAAGAATGATAGTTTATTCACATTACTACAGTTACCTTCTTGTGTGATTTCATTGATCAACTCTTCCGGTGTAAGAGTATTCGGTGCCTTAGGTTCATATTTCTTCTTTGGAGTCACTTTCTTCTTTTGAGCAATGGGCTCTCTTATAGCCCATTGCTTCTTTCTTTGTGTCCTTGACTTTTGGGGAGATGGAGTAGGTGCCAGTGAGGGTTTTCTTTTCTTCGTGTCCACTCTCTTGAATTTAGTTGCCCTATCATTGTCAAAATCAGAAGAAGTAGCCATAGGGGAAATGTGAGCTACCGGTTTCTGCTTTGATTGACTTTCTATCATACTAGCAGAATTACCACTAAGATTCATCAAACCTTCTATAACATCTTTTACTATTTTAGAAGCATCTTTCATAAATTTATCTCTTTTCTTCCTCTGCTTCATCATAGAAACATCACTTTCAATGGTTTCAGCATTACCAAATATTTTCTCTATTGTTTCTAGTGGAGCATCTAGGAGTATTTTATCATATGAGTCCAAGATGTGAGAGTCCACCTCATATTCCATTTCAGTAATCTAGACAAATCTGGGTCTAACTGCTGCCATCTAGATTTCATCTCCTTTTACTACAAAGCATATCTGTATATCATATTTATCCACAACGCTTTGGGGAATCCTTCCCTTTGTCTCATTTTATCTTGGAAATTCTTAAAGTAATCTTTAACCAACTTATCACCATTAGATCCCATACCAGTGATTGCCTCTTTTATCTATTTTCCAGCTGAAGTATCATAGGAAAAATCCTTATGACCTAGACTAGGGATCTCTTTTGAAAATTAAAGCAATTAAACATACTATCAAACTTCCAAATTTGAAGGTTCCTTTCTTATCACCTTTATTCTTGTGCAAATTCTCTAACTATTCATCCTTTAACCATTCACAAATATTAATCTTTGCATTGTTCAATATCATCTCATGTGCACTATGAATGCATAAACTAGACATAGAATTCAACCTATTTGTATGACCAACTTTATATCCAATGACCATGCTAGAAAATCGAACATTTTTATCCTTTATATCATTGACCCTAAGTGACCGGTTGTCAAATGGAGCTCTGGTTAAGCTCATAACCTCTTTGTTAGGGATTTTCATCTTCTTGTCAAGTCTAGAACTGGTGGAGGGTAAACCAGTAACAACCCTGATAGCTTCCTTGGTAATCGTAAATACTAACTCCAACCACATAAATTCACCATGAACCCTACTAAGGACATAGCGGACAACTTCATCTGAGAATTTTGGCATAAGTAGGTTATCTATGAAACCTAAATCCTCAACTACCTTATACTTTGATTTCACTACCCCATTCTTGTCAGTGATTATATTCATATACATGTTCATCAAATCTTTAGACCTTAAACTTTCTATGTAACAACGTATGTATTCCCTAGGGTCTTCAGCAAATGCGACTCCTTTCAGGATTCTAGAAAATGCACCAATAGAGTCATCCAGTTTTTCTATCTTAGGAATGATCTTGAAAACGAGTCTAGGTCATTTAATGCTTTCCACAATGGTAGGGTTTTCTACAAATTTGGGAACAGAAGATGAAGATGCCATTGCAAAAGATAAATACCCTTTAGCTAAAAAATCCTTGAATTCTCTGAAAAGACCTTTTTTGCTTCGCCTTTAGAATGCCTTTGCTCAATTTCGCTCTCTTTGAATGCTTGGATTCTTGGTGAATTGAAATGAGAGGTTAGAATGCCTTAATAACAAAAAATTGACTTACAATCGCAATAAATGCTTCACCAATGAAGTGAAAACTCCACATATCTGTCAATAAAGAAGAAATATAACTTCTTACCACCAACTGAGGGTAAATGCATGATTTTTCAATTTGTTTCCTTACCCCTAAAGATTATTCCTTAGTTAGATGAAGAATCTTCTACCAGTGCAGGATTACCCTGTTCTGCCGGTGCAGAGACAGATTCATCAATTCTCTAATCTCTCTTCCTAATCCATTGTTTAGAAAATTCTTTCTTGATTTCAGTTACCTTTTCTTTGCCTTTGTTATTGGACCCATTATTGTTCGCCGGCACAGTCTTACTTCTACCAAATTTTGCAATATGCCCAATCTTGTTACATGCATAACATGTTACATTGTTTCTCTAAATAGCCTTTCCATAACCTTGACCAGTTTGAGTTCTACATTGATTAGATAAATGTCCAAATCTACCACAAACATAGCATTTCACATTCATTCTGCAATTGTCTGAGTTATGACCATTTTTATTGCATTTGGAACATTGACCAATGGGTAAGTTTGTATTCTGATTATTCCTAAATCTACATTGATTTTCTATATGACCAAATTTGTTGTAGTTAAAATATTTCCCATTAAATTTATAAGCCTTAGGTTGCCTTTTCTATGATCATGATTGTTTGCAATACCAAAACTTTCTCCATGTTCAAATCCAAGTCCAATTGTTTCTCCATCAAGTTTCTAATTTTTCAACATATCATCAAGATTATCTGAAATTTTCTTGAATTTATCTTTGTATTCATTTGCAATGACCAACTCACTTTACAAAGTGCTAACTTGTCTAAAAAGTTCCTCTTTGTCATGTTGCATGTGAATCAAATCAGTTTTAATCATATCATTTTCATAACTAAGCCTTTGAGATTCATCTAATCTTTCATTAAGTCTTTTGGCCAAATCTTCCTCATTCATCTTTATATATTTAGTATCCTTGCATAGTCTCATCGTTAAATCTTGCATCTCATTCTTCATGTTACTTTTCTCTTGTCTCAATTTGTCTACAATATCTCTAAGATTTTCTTTTTCTTCGTCATCTTGATTTTGCAATTTCACATGTAGTTCTTGTCTCTTATTCTTTGCTATAACTAGGTTATCTTCAAGTGCTTTGATAAATTCCTGAGTAGTTCTGAGTTCATCTTCCGATTTGATATACTTCATTTTTTATGCATCAAAATCTTCAAGAGCTCCTTCCAACTGTTGTCTCAAACTTTCCGTCAGTACTGGTTTCAAAATCTTCCTCAAGTTGTTAGGCTTCTGCAAATAGAGGACTAGGCTTTGATACCAATTGTTAGATACTTGATCAGTCCCAAAGACACTGAGAGGGCGGGGGGGGTGAATCAGTGTCTAACCGGTTAACAAAATATTTAAACTTGTTTGCAACTTTATAACCCAAATTAATATACCAGCAAACAAGTAATAATGCAATAAAGAGAAATAACAGTATAACCATCAATGCACACCATAACAAAAATATTTTTGGCAAGGAAACCCGATAGGGGAAAAACCTTGGTGGCATTTGTGACCCACAATATTTACTCACTAGCCAATATGAATAAACATTACTTATACAATAGGGGCCTGCACATGTAGGAAGGCCAACAACCTAGAGCTCACTACTCAACAACAAAAAATGGAGTTCCACTGACTACACAATTGGATGATTAAATCCAATGACAATGAACTACTAAAATAGAATTTGCAATGTTGGATTTAGTATCGGTTTAAGCTCTTTCAAATACCACTACCATAAACCTTTATTCTCTCTTCTATGCTCTTATTCGCTCATAAAATAATTACATCATAATACATATAGAGTTATTCACTCTCATATACCGCTTGCATTCATTACCTAATTACATTCCTTACTTTTCTTACTTGTTTACAAAATGACCTATAAGATCTCATACATATATGATTCTTTACAATACATCATGCCGGCTATACAAATAATATTACAATACAAAACAATATAATTTCCATGTCAGCTAGGAGTGCCAGTAAGATCTTCTGTCAGTTTAGAATGGATGCCAGTGAGAATAACCTTGTTGTGCCTACTGGTGTCGGTAGATGATGTCTATTGCTGATGTAACATGTGAAGCATGTTACCATTTGGTTGCCATCAATGAGAAAATCAACTATTCTCATCTGAGTGTATAATTCCAACAACCACCTTTAACAACTGACCTATATAATAAAATAAAGGAGGAGAAGGAGAAAATTGAATAGATCCTAATCAGTTTTGATGGTACAGAGCCATTGACCAGCTCTGTTGATGGTCAAATTTTTCTTCTTGAATTTGAGAGTTCAGCCCTAGAGAAAGATAAGGACATAATCATTCAACAAGCTAGAGAATTGAGAGGATTAGTTAGTCCCCAATTAAATAAGTTATTGCTTCATAAGAGGGAGTGTATAGAATAGATGGGAAAGCCCACACTGGTAGACCTAGCTGATTTGGAAATCCATGTTTATTTATTGAATGGACTTGCATCAGTTTTGGGTACCTTGAAATCTGGGTGGGACACTTACTTGACATTATTGAAGGGTGATTATCTAGACATTTTCAAGCATATATAGATCCGGTAATCAAAGTTTTCCTCTCATTGTTTCATTCTTTATTTACCCTCGCTTTGTCATTGATGTCAAAGGGGGAGAGGTTGATGTGAAAAATTTTAAGGGACATAAGAAATAATGTATAGATCAGGGGGAGAAGGGTCGGTTTGGGTCATCAATTTCTGGAGGGATCGAAACAACACTTTAGCGATCCATTTTTCACATGAGTGTTACCATCAATGCCAAAGGGGGAGATTGTTGAAAATTGACACTCATCTGGTTTAGTGGTGTTGTCATTGATGTAAAAACACACCATTTTGGTTTGGATACTTTATCGGTACTCACTGACATTCAAGTCATCTGACAAACAGGGGAACCAGGAACCGGTAAGCTAGGAACCAGCATATGAGGCTGACATAGGAGATTTATCCGATAGGTCTACATGGCAACGATCAGCAACATCAGTCACAAAGTTTAATGCATTTATTTTTGTCTAGGCCGACATATAAATAAATTATAATATCATTGTAATCCGATCTAAGGCATATGTGTTTATAGTTAGCAAGGGTATTTAAGTTAGTCCGTTTAGGTTATTTTGGATATATATGGTGATATAGGTGTGTAAGATTATGTGAGTGATCTTGATCGATAGTATGCAAATGTAATATTATGTAATTAGTCTTGGATATTGGTTTAGAGGTTTGGGAAGCGAAGTAAGATACTAGTAAGAGAGGACATAGTGAAAACTAGTACATACGGTGTTTTAACTAAACTCATCCAGTGTAGCAGATGTATTCTCAGAGTTCTAAATTTTGTTTGTAACTCCATATTTGGTGTTTGTAGTCAGTGAGGCTCCTTTTGTCATGAGAAATGCATGCTAAGATTTTGGACTTCCTACATGTGCAAGCCCCTATTGTAATATCTATTCATTTGGCCACACCAATCCCACCGTGGTTTTTCTTCTTTGAGGTTTTCCATGTATAAATCTTTGTGTTATGGTGTTTATTCTTGTGATTGCATTGTTCTTACTTGGTTGTACTTCCTTTCATCCATATCGGTTAATAAATGGATTTGTTAATAAGGATTAAATAATCTACATCGGCAGAACACTGACTCAACACCCCCCCCTCTCAGTGTTCCTATATTGCAACAACATTATCATTGAAGCTTCTCCTAAGCTCCAATGATCTAGATATAAGTCTAGAAGGTGAGATGTGGAGGCCTACATGGAAGATGATGTAGCAGTGACATGTCAAGATAGAAGACCATCATTGGAAGTTAAGCTATCACTAGATACTTCCTTGAGCTCCAATGGTACAATGATCAAACAAAGTAAAAATCCATGTAGCTAGAGGGTCTGAGGCTATCGATGAGATCTAAACTATTATTGGAGCTTCTCCTAAACTCCAACAATACAATTATGGGATCATGATGTATGAAGTGGTGACTTATGTGGATTCTTATGCATGTAACATGTAAGGCATCATTGACACCTCTTTGTATCGTTGAAACACCTTTTGGGTTCCAATAACCTATTGACCAAATCAATAGCATATTCCACATCACTAGAGACTTTTCAAATGTAGCTAATGATTTGAACATACCTATGAAAATTTTCCTATAGCAACCCAAGATCTAGAGGCCAAATGACTAGGACATAAGAGAGAATAAATGCGATAAGAATAAACTATATTCCTATCAAGATGCAAAAATGAATCAAATATATTTGATTGGATTAAATACAATGTAAATGAGCTTACTTATAAAGACAAGACTATAAGAGAAGACAATAATGGTGTTGTTCTAAAAAATGAGTAACCCAAGTTCACTTGCAATCTATCTATGAAATAGCCAATTTCAATCTATGAAATACTTCAGGGTTTGGAACAACATAACAAGGATAAAAATCCTTCTACTCTTCAGGCTCTGCACAACCTAGGTGGATGTACCTTTAATGGATAAGATTAGACCCTCTACACACAAGACATAAAGTATCAACAAAAGCAGATAGATCTCATTAAAGGTTAAAAAACAATGAGGGTATAATAGATAGGCTAAATCTACATTGACAACTCAAAGGGTTTGAACATGAGATAAGTGGAACATTTCCACAAAACCGAAAAGAAAGATATTCTGATTTGATTTTTAAACTGCTGCAAGTAACCTCTAGCTATAACAGATCAATGCCTCAATTCGGGCATAGTCAATACAAATAACCACAAATGAAATACAAGTTGCACATCAAATTCATTGAAAATATATCCCTGTATCAATGCCTGATATTAATACATTCTAAACTCAAACAAATGGATCCAAACATTAATTCTGTTTCACAATTTATGCTCATAGAATTTAAATCCCTTTTGTAAATGATGCCTAAGAACTGGAATTACACTCTCCCATGGGAGGATAAACCCAAAATCCCTTGAAGACTAGATTTATTAAAATTGAAAAAATGTTTGAAGACAATCCAGTGGAACTGCATATATGCCTTACATATATGTGACCTACAACTAAGAATTTACAGCTAAATGCATATATTCAATGATAGAAGAATAGGAACATCAACAGTTACAATTCAGAAAAATAAATGCACTAGACTAGAACCCCTCTTGAAAACATCCCTTCAAGAATTCCTCAAAAATTGGAACCTTTACAAAAGAGAAGAACTCAGAATATATAGAAGAGGGAAAAATATCTAATCTCCATCATGAATTGCAGAGTGTCCTCTTTTCCCTAATAAAAAATACTCTTTGCAGTTCCCATGGAAACTGCTCTAAAAAAAAAAGACAAGTGTTACAACTGACTACAGAAATAGATTCCTACATCTGATTGCTTTCCAATGATATATAACACTTGTATATTTGGGCAAAAATAACTTATTAGCCATTAATTTCTCTTGCAGATCAGTCATTCAAATTTTGACATTTTTGCACTATAGTCTGAACTATATATGAATTAACTTTAATTTTTTCCTTGATTCTCCTTCTGCACTCGATCACATGGCACCTCCTAATTCTCTCTAAGTCCACCTAAATGCCACCTCGATTGCCACTAGACTGTTGCCTCACTAGTCGCTGATCCACAAATGCTAACTAGCGAGAATCTTCATCTTGCGGATTAGGGACCACTGTTGATCTACCTCAGACCTGCTTGACCTTTAACACATGAGTTTCTCATCTGTTGGGCCCACCATCTTGTCACTGAGTTGCGATGGTTAACCAATGTGCATCTTCACATAGCGAACCAGCGACCATCGTTGATCTACGATGGACCGGCTCATTATTTAACTCACGAGAGCTTCTCTCCTGTTGGGTCCCACCACTTGGCCACCATGTCGTGATGGTTAAATAGTGTACAAATTTGCATTGAGGGTATAACCATGGTCATTCAATCATCTCCAACTTGCTCAGCCTTTAATTCGCCCTTCTGCCACAAATTTTGGGTGCCTTGGGATGTGTCCATGTGCGTGGGGTCCACCGGGTCACTGAGCTAGCTCCTTTTCAAAAGCCTTTAAGATTTGACACTATGAATGTGTTTAACATTGCTTTTAAAGATATTAAATTTCCCGCTCACTACCAATGTGGGATAAATGTTTATGCACATTCCCCTGGTTTGTACATTTGCTTGAAATATTTCAATGGCCATGTCTCAAATATGCATTTGTTTGAAACTTTCTGAGGGCTTTCACATCCCCAATTCCATTTCCACCCAGCCCCTTGCATTTTCTTGAGAGTTTCTAAACCTTTCACCATACCACATTCTCAACTCATGCATGGGGGGTTTTGGCTTTAAGCCTACCCATTGCGTTTGGTTAAAAGTTTACTTTTAAAACCATTGCCTTCCAAAAACCACGCAGAGGAAGGATGCAGGCAAGGTTCATGGAACATGGTTTTACACATACTAATTTGCATTTCCCTAGAGGTTTCTAAGCCCTTTCCAACACCTTGCAGAGAGGATTCTAGTTTTAAACCTGACAAATACATTTACTTGAAGTTTAAATAGCCCACCATTCACTTTTCACACCACACCCCACATAGGCAAGGAGGAGGTTTGGGCTTTCCATTTGAATTTTCTAGAGGTTTTAACGGCTTGCCATGCCATACACCACATGGGAGAAATGACATTAAACCAGCCAATTGTACATGCTGAAAGTTTGAATGGCCACGTGACCCCTGGAGGAGCAATGCATTTTCTTGAAAGATTTTAAAAATGCCCACTCCAGCTCACGCGTGGAGGATACTAGCGATGCACCTTCCTATTTACTGATATGCATGCCACTCCTTCATATTTAAATTATATAAACATATGATTTAATATAGCAATTTAAACCTTGATTCAAAAGACATAGTGAAGCTACAAGACAAGTCAGGCCCCAAAGTGGGTCCAGCTAAAAAAAAAATTGTTTTCATGCCACTGACCCTTGAAAAGATTTCAGGCATCTTGAACATGCCTCTAGAGTTAATTTGCACCATTATCTAATAATTAAGATTCAACTTGCAACTTTTAGGTGCTTGTGTCACATTTTCACATTTAAACCCAAAGAGGCATTTTCAAAACTGGTCAGAACAACTTCCTGGACTTCACAAACTAATAGGATAGTACTCTGATATATTAACTTTCATCCTGCAAAACCATCCCTCTAAATGAATCTTGGGTGATAATATATTAATCAACAAAGTTGATTTAATGGCTCCGTCAACATACGAACTTGATAAAATCAATGTGCATGGATCACAAAATGCCTTTACTAAAAATATCAAATGATCTCTGTGGATCCCCAAATTTGGGGCATAGATACCTTGTAGTGCAGGGAAGACAATGGGATGTTCAGTTTAACTAGGAAACTAATAGGGTGAAAATGGCGAGCTCATGAAAATAGCCACTTTAACAGATGCAACAACGGAAGTGCAAAAAACTGAATAAAATGGCTCAAGAAACCCTCTTGGCAAACTGATCAAACGGATTAGTAGGCGCTTCAAACTTGAAACATAACTTGTCCTTCATACTAGTAGTACCCTGGAATGAACATTCTGACATGACACTCATCGGGGCATTTATTACACATGCAAAGTGGCGCTCTGACTAGCTATCAAAATAGGGACCTTTTCAAAAAGCACAAATTGCAAATGGATTGGACTTACTAAACTGAGAAAATAGATTCATAGGGACTTTAAATTAGGCATGTGGACTTAACTATATGCATAAAATTCAATGCACTTTGAATTTCAACATGACGATCAAGTGGGCAAAAGTTATCAGTGCTCAAAGTAGGCCACTTAATAAAAATTTGAATATGTGCATAGAACAACTTTCAGTCCACTCCTTGAAATGGGTACTTGATAAACTGATCTAAAATGAATTCTGAAAGTTGTAGAACACTGCATAGGCTAAATGAAAGGTGTAGGACAAATTTCCCAAGCCTTAACCCTTGATAATCAACTGGCTCCATTTTACCCTTCTTCAAAATAGGCCTATCAGGTTGACTCATTAGGTGGTCCTTTGAAAGTGCAAATGCAAAAAAATGAAATGGGCCTCTCAAAATATTCAAATTTTATGAGTCGCAACAGTGGCTCTGATTGGGGATTGTTGATTGTAAGATCAACACTAGAACTCAACATCTTTGGTATTACAGACCACCCAAAAACAAATCACTTCTCTTTTTTGAAATCTAAGGGTTCCTTATTCCACCCGAACAATAGGCCTCCTTATTGAAAACCACACAACTAAAGCAAAGCAACTGTACAAAGATACAATTTATTTACACATGGCCCCAGGCCATCAAAACTGAAATCAATGCTTACCTCTGTCAAATACGTGATTCTCATTTTCATGAATCAAGGGTAAGCTGGAAGTTTCATTTACACTTTCCTGATCATAGGCGCTACAACTTCTCGTCAGCATATCATACGAAGAAAAATCAGCATACTGGTAATCAACAAATAGTTGGAATTGAAACAAATGTTGAAAGTGTTGATCACTATGTGACATATAACTATCATAGTTTTTACAATTAATTCCCTACTGAAAAGAAAAGTAATGCAACTCCCTCTGAAAGCTGAGAACATCGGGAACATGTTGATCACTAGTTTGCACAAAAGGAAAAAACTCATCCTTAACATTGTCTTGCAAACTAGAGAGGAACATTACCTCATAAAATGACTGCAATTCAACATCTTTCTTGTCACAATTTTCCTTAGCATTGTGTAAACATAAAGAAATATCATCTAATAATGGTTCTTTAACCACTTGCAAATCTGGGAAAATTACTTCAGATTTATCATTCCTTTTAAAAGCAAGATCCATACAATACATATCAAATTCTGAATTCATATCAGTGTATGAATCCACATCATCACATCTATCAACTGTATATGCATTTTCATCTTGTACACTGCTCAAATCAAATATAGGGAAAGAATCAACAACATATGTATCATACTTCACACCCTCAAAAACATCGTCAGTATCAAAACGCATACTAGTTGGGTATGAGATATTGGGGACATTTCTGGATGCATACTTCTTAAGATCAACAGCTAAGAGTTCTAAGATTTGTTCACTACTTAGTGAACCTTCTCCTTCATTTTCATTTTCCTTGACTTTATCTTATGTGCTGTAAACATTGTCCCAATCTAATGCAGGTATCAAAACTACAGTGCTCATGTCTTTATGCACATTTCTTTTATCATTACAACAACATGCATCTACATCGTAACCTTTATCATGCTGGTCATAAAGTGATGCTATATGTGGTAACATATTTTCATAACCTTGGTACAAACACTTTGTGTATTGATATTAACAACAAGATGATCTATATTATTCAAATCAGAAACCTCAACAGGCTCATAATTATTTGAACAACAACTTATGCTCTCACGATTTTCTTCTTGCTCTGAATACACATCTACATTGTTATGTTGATAATAAGAGTCATCTTCAGTATCATAAGAGATATATCCACTCACAAATTCATCTCCATCACTGTATTTAATATTATGTGCATTTTCATATTTATTCATTTTAATCTCATCTATCCACTCTTTAATATGTGCAACACTTTCTTCCCTCAAAGTTATAGATCAATTAATTCAGTCAGACTCATCAAGCTCTAGGAATAACTCAATCCAAATAGACTCATGGGGTCTAACATCAGTTGGAAGCTCATTTAATGTAGCTATAAATCTTTCATAAAAAACATATGATGATTCTTCCTTTCTCTTCCCTCTTGTCTTTCTTAGAAACAAAATGCACTTTTCTTGGATTTTTAGAAAACATATCTCAATTTCGCTATCGATGTCTTTCAGATTTGAAAAAGGATTTTTATATCTAGGAATCACATCTAGATCCATCAAATTTGAAACATCTACTGAACTATTATTATGACCATTCATCCTTACTATTTTACAAACTCCTTTCAAAACACATGCAGTCATAATTTTCACAACCACATACTTCTCCCATGATTTAATTGAAATTTATTTCAGAACATGAAGTATGTAAACTACAAATATCTTTTCCTTTCTATGGTGACTTTTTCACCTTATAAGGAACATGAATAGTCTCATAAATGAAGAATACTTGGAGTAAATTTGCTACTGTTGTTCACTTCACTTCTGACTGAAAATTTGAAGAGCACCTCCAAATCTCAGGTTCATTCTTACAGAGTCACCACCTCCCTAAAGAGGAATAAAATTTAACCACTGATCTTCACTCTCAAACACTTTCAGATTTCTGGGTCACACCACATAGAAGAGTCACATAATATTTTCATATTTCATAGCAACAAAACCTTCCATGATATACACTTTCAAATCTGAAAGTAACTTTCAGATTTCTAAACTTCTGAGACTCTTCCCCAAAGGAATTTTGGCCAGACTCATGGGTTTGACTTAACAAAAATTTTACATCATTATCCCCAGCAGAGTTACCATTTTTGTTGTTCTAAAAAATAAGTAACCCAAGTTCACTTGCAATTTATCTATGAAATAGCCAATTTCAATCTATGAAATACTTTAGGGCTTGGGACAACATAACAAGGATAAAAAGCCTTCTACTCTTTAGGCTCTGCAAAAACCTAGGTGGGTTTACCTTTGATGCATAAGATTAGACCCTCTACACACAAGAAAGAAAGCATCAACAAACGGAGATAGAACTCATTAAAGGTTAAAAAACAAGGAGGGTACTATAGATAGGCTAAATCTACTTTAACAACTCAACAGTTTTGAACATGAGATAAGTGGAACATTTCCACAAAACAAAAAAGAAAGATATTCTGATTTGATTTTTTAACTGCTACAAGTAACCTCTAGCTGTAACAAATTAGCGCCTCAATCTGGGCATAGAGTCAATACAAATAAACACAAATGAAATCCAAGTTGCACATCAAATTCATTGAAAGAATATCCCTATATTAATGCCTGACATTAATACATACTAAACTCAAACAAAGGATCATACATATCCAAACATTAATTGTGTTTCACAATTTCTGCTCATAGAATTTAAATCCCTTCTGTAAAGGATGCCTAAGAACAGGAATTACACTCTCCCGTGGGAGGATAAACCCACACTCCCTTGAAGACTGGATATATTGAAATTGAAAAAATGCCTGAAGACAATCCAATGGAATTGCATATATGCCTTACATATATGTGACCTGCAACTAAGAATTTACAGCTAAATGCATCTATTTAATGACTGAAGAATAGGAACATCAATAGTTACAATTCAAAAAATTAAATGCACCAGACTGGAACCCCTCTTGAAAATCTCCCTTCAATAATTTCTCAAAAATTGGAACCCTTACAAAAGAGAAGAACTCAGAATATATAGAAGAGGGAAAAAGATCTGATCTCCATCATGAATTGTCGAGTGTCCTCTTTTCCCTAACATAAAATATTCTTTGCAATTCCCATGAAAAATTCTCTCCAAAGAAAAGACAAGTGTTACAACTGATTTCAGATGCAGGATCATCATTCCGATATCTTTCCAATGATATATAACACTTGTATATTTGGGAAAAAATAACTCGTTAGCCATTAATCTCTCTTGTAGATGAGACATTCAAATTTCGGCATTTTTGCACTATAGTCTGAACTATATGAATTAACTTTAACTTTTTCCTTGATTCTCCTTCTGCACTCTGCCATGTGGCACCTCCTGATTCTCTCTGAGTCTACCTGGATGCTACCTTGCTTACCACTAGACCACCACCTCACCAGTCACTGATCCATAGTGGGTAACTAGCGAGCATCTTCATCTTGTGAATCAATGACCACCGTTGATCTGCCTCGGACCTGCTTGACCTTTAACACCTAAGCTGCTCATCTTTTGGGCCTGCCATCTTCTTGTTGAGTCATGATGGTTTGCCGAGGTGCATCTTCATATAGCAGATCAATGACCACCATTTATTTGTGATGGACCTACTTGCTCGTTAACTCGCTTGAGTTGCTCTCCTGCTGTGTCCCACCACTTGATCGCCATGTCACAATGGTTAATTGGCATGCAACTTTGCATTGTGGCATAGCGATGATCGTTTGATCATCTCCAACTTGCTCGGCCTTTAATTCACCCTTCAGCCACAAAATTTGGGCACCTCATGATGCGTGCATGCATGTGGGTTCCACCGAGTCTCTAAGTTAGCTCCTCATCAAAAGCCTTTAAGTTTTGACACTATGAATGTGTTTAACATTTCTTTTAAATATATAAACTTTCTCACTCACCACTAATGTGGGATAAATGTTTATGCACATTCCCTTGGTTTGTGCATTTTCTTGGAAGATTTCAATGGCCATGTCTCCAAATATGCATTTGTTTAAAACTTTTTGAGGACTTTCACATCCCCAACTCCATTTCCACGCAGCCCCTTGCATTTGCTAGAGAGGTTCTGAACCTTTCACCATACCATGTTCTCAACTCACACAGGGGGCGGCTTTTGGCTTTGAGCCTGCCCATTGCATTTGGTTAAAAAATTATTTTTAAAACCATTGCCTTCCAAAAACTACACAAAGGAAGGATGTAGGCATGGTTCGTGGAACTTGCTTTTATACATACTAATTTGAATTTTCCAAGAGGTTTATAAGCCCTTTTCAACGCCTTGCAGAGAGGATTCTGGTTTTAAACCTGGCAAATGCATTTACTTGAAGTTTAAATAGCCCACCATTCACTTTTCATGCCACACCCCACACAGGACAGGAGGAGTTTAGGCTTGCCATTTGAATTTTCCTGAGGTTTTAACTGCTTCCCATGCCATGCACCACACAGGAGCATTGACATTAAACTTGCCTATTGTACATGCTGAAAGTTTCAATGGCCATGTGACCTCTGGAGGATCAATGCATTTGCTTGAAAGATTTATAAAATACCCATTGCAGCTCACGCATGGAGAATACTAGCAATGCACTTGCCCATTCACTAATATAAATTCCACTACTTCATATTTAAATAATATAAACATATGATTTAAAATAACTATTTAAACCTCGATTCAAAAGACATAGTGAAGCTACAAGATAGGTCGGGCCCCAAAGTGGGTCCGGCTAAATTTTTTTTTGTTTTCATGTCACTGATGCTTGAAAATATATTAGGCATCTTGAACATGCCTCTGGAGTTAATTTGCACCATTATCTGATAGTTAAGATTCAACTTGCAACTTTCAGGTGCTTGTGTCACATTTTCGGATTCAAACCTAAAGAGGCATTTTCAAAACTGGTCAGAACAACTTCCTGGACTTCACAAACTGATAGGCATGTACTCTAATATATTATCTTTGATCTTGCAAAACCATCCCTCATGATGAATCCCAGGTGATAAGATATTAATCAATTAAGTTGATTAAATGGCTTTGTTAGCATACGAACCTAGTAAAATCAATGTGGAGGATCACAAAATGCCTTTACTAAAAATATCAAATGATCTCCATCGATCCCCAAATCTGGGGCATAGATACCTTGAAGTAAATGGAAGACCATGAGATGTTCAGTTTAACCAGGAAGATAATAGGGTGCAAATGGCGAGCTCATGAAAATAGCCACTTTAATAGATGCAACAACGGAAGTGCAGAAAACTGAATAAAATGGCTCAAGAAACCCTCTTGGCAAACTGATCAAACAGATTAGTAGGAGCTTCAAATTGGAAACATAACTTATCCTTCATACTAGCAGTACCCTGGAATGAACATTCTGACATGACACTCATTGGGGCATTTATTACACATGCAAAGTGGTGCTCTGACTAGCTGTCAAAACAAGGACCTTTTAAAAAAGCACAAATTGCAAATGGATTGGACTTACCAAATGAAGAAAATAGATTCATAGGAACTTGAAGTTTGGTATTTGGACTCACCTATATGTGTACAATTCAATGCACTTGTAATTTCAACATGATGATCAACTAGGCAAAAGTTATAGGTGCTCAAAGTAGGCCACTTAATAAAATATGAATATGTGCATAGAACAACTTTCAGTCCACCCCTTGAAATGGGTACTTGATAAAATGATCTAAAATGAATTCTGAAAGTTGTAGAACACTGCATATGCTAAATAAAGGTGTAGGACACATTTTCCAAGCCTTACGCCTTGATAATCAACTGGCTCCATTTTACCCTTCTTCAAAATAGGCCTATCAGGTTGACTCATTAGGTGGTCCTTTGAAATTGCAGATGCAAAAAATTGAAAGGGGCCTCTCAAAATATTTAAATTTTATGATTCCCAACACATGGCAAGTGTACCAATAAGATACAAGGGTAGGTAGGGATAGGTAGGAGAAATAATAGAATATTCTACTAAAGGTGGATTGCCCACGGAATGTGGAATATGATAACAAGATAACACCACAAAAGGTGGAATTTCTCCTATAACCATATTCTCTAGGTGCACACTTCCCCAAGTGTCTCATATGAAAACTACAATTAATGCATTATCCTAAGTCAACTTAATTAAAGCATAATTATGAGACATAATTTATGCCAAAACTCCCCCTTATGTGCAACTTAGGAGAATATAGACTCAAACTAAAAATGCAAGATGGGTCCTAGCTACTAGGCCATGTTAGGTACCCATGTACAAATGAAATGCAATCTCTCAAAAATGAAGAAAAGGAAAAAACCATGTGGAAAATAAATCCCCTCCAAAAGAGAGATGAAAATACAAAAGAACTTGAGAAGTATGAGAAGAAAGTCACCCCCATAAGAGAGAATAAGAGAGACCAAGTACCCCCCCATTAATTTTGAATGTGCACCAATTGTAGAAGATCTAAATTGAATGAACAAGTTGCTCCACGATCATCAAACAATGTTCCTTCCCTTACGAAGAAACAAAACAAAAGGTGTATTCATAAAGTCTCCCAATCTTGAAAGGAAGATGTAGAAAGAAACCTCAAGATATACGGAGTCTCTAAAACCTACTTAAGTGTCCCCATGTTGATGCTAAAAGTTGTCCCCTCCAAATCAGGTATACTGGTCCATACTACTCAAAAGGACAATTCAATATTTAGTGAAGATAAATGTAGAACATGATTAAAAGAATCAAGTGTCTCCTCTAAAGATAAAGAGACCTCCTCCAAATATTGTACATAAGTATCCATAATTATGTCAACCTTAAAATAATGATCATGTAGAGAATGAAGAAGAGGGTAAAAAATACCCCTTGTAACATCTGAAGAAGGATTATCTTCATCAAATAGAAGATGAATATTATCAATGATGTCTCCCAAATCTACAATGTAGGACTCCACAAAAAAGGCTACAATGTATGTCAAGTAGTCATCCCAAGGAACTATATCTGGAAGATAAGGGTATCCTACAACATTGAATCATATCAAGCAAAAATTGTAGCAACATAATAATTGTCAAGTGTAATAGTAGATGTGATATCAATAGGAGGAGATGAAATACAAGGCTCAAGAACTGGATCTTACATGTGAGAACACACAAGTTCAAGTAACCAAATTTCTCCTTGATATCGGAATCCACACAATAACTGTGATCATCATCTGAAGAATTAGACTCATCAATACGAACAAAATCTAAAAGGGAGTACAACCGAGATTCATGATCCACCACCCTAGTAGCAATAATAGCTCGACTCTCCAAGTCTCTAATGATAACTAAATTAGGTGTGGACTCCAAAATATTCCTTGTTTCCACATGAGTGATTTGATAGATGGAAATAAAACTATTTGTCAAGTGAAGTACACACAACATATCGTTAAAGGTGTTATCCCCAATAGAAATAGATCCTTTTGCAATCAAATTCATATATGTATGATTTTTAATCAAAATTGGTGGCATGTTGCAAGGCTCAAATGGAGAGAACACAGACTATGAAGATTCCATATGATGAGAAGCTCCTAAATCTAGAAGTTATCTCCCCGAATCATGACTTGTAGTAGCACAAAGATCTTGTCCCTTCCCTTTTAACTACAAGGAAGTAGAAGGAGATGAATCCTTCTTCTTGTTAAGTGGATGGAAAATTGATTTTGTTTTTATTGATGATGTTTTTCAACTCATAAATTTATTTAGTGTGACAACAATGCTCATCATAACCAAATATTTTATAATATGAGCAAGGTGGCATGTCCTTATTAGGTGTATATCCCTTTTTGGAAGAAGATGAAGAATTTCCTTATTTTGGAGAGGATGAATGTTATTTATCTTGTTGTGGATTTGTCTTAAACTGCTTCTACTTCTTGTTTTAACCTTCACCTTGATTCTTTTGATTCCCTTGATTAGCCACCAAAGCTTTGGACTTTGAATACTTGAGAATCCCCATCTTGATCAAATTTTCTTGCTCAAGTATCAACATCTTTGTGAATGCATCAAATGATAGTGGATTGAATGAGGAACATGAAGTGAATCGATGGATTTTGAAGCTAGAAACAAAGGTTACATATTCTAATAGAAGCTTTTACAATAAATTGTAAACCGATTGAGCATCCGTGTCAATGCCACAATCCTTAAGCTTTTCTCATAGCTTAATTTATTTCATGAAATAATCTTGGATCATCAAAATACTTGGGATCCAACATTGAGAGTTCATTTACAAGCTTGTATCCCCTACTCTCATCAACTTGACCATACAATTTGGCATATATATCTCAAGCTTCTTTAACTGTAGTACATTTATCAATGTGAAAAAAGAGACCTCATTTGATACTTACTTTCTCAAAGTTCCAAGAGCTATATAATTTTTATTGATCCATTCAAATTGGGCATTAGGATCAGCTTTAGGATCTTCTGGTGTTGTCATTGTTCCATTTATGTAGTGAATGAGTCATTTTTCCATTATCTTACTCCATGTTTTAATTTTCAATGATGCATAATTATGTGCAGTTAAAAGTGGAAATTTAGGGGAACCCATAGAAAAAAAAAGGAGCACAAGATATATAGAGACACCATCACACAAGACACCCCTCCAAAATTCACTCAATCAAAGAACCCCCCCCCCCAACATGATGATTTGGCACTTTATACTTAGTACCATTACAATGACCACTTGCAAAACAAGGCAAGGTGAAATTCGAATTTTAATATTTCCAACTTCCCAAAATAGGCTATATTAGACTCAAAATAGTAATTCAAAAGACTTGATTGAGATCCAAGTATTATGTAAATATGTAAAATGTTCTAAATTCAATAATAAAATGAAATACTCTTTATTCTTAAATAAACTCATAATTCTTTTAATAAGTCTATTATCTTCCATTATTCCATTCTTAGATCTAAATGATCATTTCTTTGATCTCATAACATACACAAGATTTCTATAAAGAGCTTAAGATTCTTTATTCAATAGGAAAATGCAGTAGTATCTCAATTACCTCTACGTACAATACTTAGGCCTTTCTAATGCCTTAAGTTCATATAAGAGTAAAACATAAAGTAGAGGATGATATGCATCATCTGATCTATAATCCAAGCTATCTTGAATGCAATGTTTAGAATGAAGATGAGAACAAGATTCAAGTTCTTTTTCCACCCAACCTTGAAGCTTACACTTCCCTAAAATTCTTGGTCAATCAAGAATGCCCAACCTTGCACAAATTGCTTAGCAAAAAGAATTCGATAGACAAGATGGAATCTGGTGCATGCCTAATATTATGCATGCATTTTTCATTTTCTAATTCCATAAAAAAACAAACAAGATCAATCAAGGATATGGTAGAGAGCTTAAATAAATGCATCTATTTCAATGGTCAATAAATTATCAACTGAGTATAATGGCATGCATAGAAATAAAATATAGTTTGGAAAAGAAAACTATTCTCTCTACAATTCCCCATTCTTCACCCATCTCGGAAGGTAACTTTCCCATAAACACAAACACATCTAGATTTCCTATTGTTTGTAAGGTATTTAAAGAAGACAATCTTTCACTTAATAGATAAAGAAGAAACAATCTTTCATTTACAATCATTTACATTTAATAAGAAAACACTCTTTCGCTTCTATCTTTTAAAATATCACATAATAAGAAAAATAAAATAAGGAGGTGTAACACATATATGCATACTTTTCATATAGACAAAAGTAAAATCCTAAAATAAAAATTATGAGTACACATTCTTTTATCTTTTCTCATAAAATCCAAATAGTGTAATCATACATCTTATTGTTTCAAATTCCTAAGTTTAGAATGCATAAGTTCTCTATCTTTTCACATGTTTTTGTCTATCTACTTCTTTTTTGAATTTGAAACTATCAGATTTTTTCCATGATTTAAAATGATAATTGATAATTCTAATTGTACATACCTATATGACTTTTTCATATGAAATATAAAATTTCATATAGTAATTGTGACTTCTTAAGCAATAAACTTTTCAGAAATAGAACTCTTTTTTTCACTAAAGATATAAAACAATCAAATCTCAAGATAATTCCATTCTTATTCTCTAATAATAAAAACAAATTCTTTCTTGATTAAGAGCCTACCTCTGAAATTCAAACCAAATATGATATGATCAATGATAATCTTCTCCTAGTATGATAGCAATACCTCTCTATTTCCAATGCTCATCCTCCTCTATGCTATTCTATCACTTGAGTTCTCTCCTCTCTATTCTATCACCTCTCTTTTCTATTCACTACTCTATATTCTTTTCTCTATACTTTTTTCTATCTTTTCTATTCTCTGTAAATTTCCCCTCCCTTTTCCAATTTATATTTCTTCCTACTTGTTAGGCCAATCTCTCGGAGTGGTGGACTATTATTTGAGTTTATATTCAACACCTTTAATTGTTATTTTCTATAAAATAGTCCTAAATAATTTCAAACTCTGTTACAAATCTTGCACGTGGCAATACGAACTACACATTCCATTTCAAGTTCATAATTATTAGTGATTTCATGTGGGCTAGTTACGCATCTTAATTTTTTACCATGCAACATTATATGAAAAATGTGAAGGTGGAGATTTGAGTCGGTAGTCGATAGTAATAACAAATTCCTTCCATATCGTGTTCTAATTACTACCCTGTTGGCACATGGAATAGTTAGCATGGCTCGCAATGTTTACTTCAATAGTTTTCACCACATCTAACAGTCCCTAATCAACCTACAGTCCATTTTGTATTCAACCACTACGTGTCTATTTATTTGCATGGTCAATATTCATATCGATTCCCCCTTAACTCATCATTTTCCATGAGTTTGATTTTAATACCATTCAGAATTTAAAAGGTTTTCTAAGCCTCTACGTTAATATGCCAAGTCAACTAGTATCATTGCAGAGTCGATACACTATTGACTTCTTTCTAATATAAATAAGGTTACAAGGGATAGTTGGTGTTTGTAATCGACTCCCACTCCTTTTCTAGTTAGAATACTACATGGGATAGTTGATTATATAATTGACTCCCACTATGCGATATGCTTAGTCATTATTAACATGGTATAAAATAAGTCTGCCACCATAATATTTATCAATTGATTATGTATATGTATATATACATAATATCAAATGATTAACAAAATTCATGAAGTAAAGTTATTTCATTTTCATGATAATTAGATATATATATTATAATTATATAAATATATAAATGTATATGATTGAATCGATATTGAAACTAGTAGACACACACACACACACACACACACACACACACACATATACTATTATCAAAATACAAAAGTGAACACATAAGTACAATTTTTCATCCAATTAAACACATATATACACAAAGAATGTAAATCTCTACGATCAATACTTATAGTTAATCTTGTTTTAACAAAGTCAAAATAAATCATACATTTAAAATAAAGAAATATCATTTAATATTGGTCATATGAAATTCATCATTCGAATTTGAACAAAAACCCAATTAAAGTTATATAAATCTTCAATCTTTGTAAAATTAAAATACGCATTCTAAAGTGGTGTGTGAGATTCCCAACTATTCTAGGGAATCCCAAGAGATAAAATAACTCTACCTAAACCATGTTCTTGCCTTCATACACATTCACCTATTCCTGCATTCACTTGCACTCAATTGCTCATTAGCGATGATGATACCAATTTTATAATAAAAAATAATACTGATCATTCAATTGCATGTAAATCATTTCATTGCATTTGATCTCCTATATTATTTCACTAACAATTTTATTTCCATTTCATTTCAATTTCATAAGTGAAAAATAAGTATTATTTTCCTAATAAAATAATTATAGATAAATACAGTTTGTGACATCCTTCCCCACTTGAAAGAGACACTATCCCGATGTCTTATTATTCTATCAATAAGCACATAGTATTTCGACATCATAAAATATTAACCATACATCATAGTCTCAAATAATAACATAACAATAACAATAGAATCCATTCTATCAAAGTTCACAACATGTAAATCAAATCAGAGTATCAAAGTATCTCGTGCGATAAGAAAACACCACTCTAAGAAATTAAATGAGGAAAATGATGGTCAATTATCTCAACATCCTCCCATGTAGCACTATCCTCAGAATATTGGTCACACTGGACCTTATACTAAGTGAAATCTCTGCTACATATCTCTACGCTACGTTGATCTAGGATTCAGATGTGCTCCACTATCACCACTCTGGATCATGTACCTATAAAGATCGCCAATAAAGAATATGAGATGCATCATGATGATAAGGTTTCAACAAAGAAACATGAAAGACATTATGAATTTGAGCAAGAGTAGGTGGTAAGGAAATTATATAAGAAACTAGATTAATAACTTCCAACACATCAAAGGGTCCCACATATCTTGGTGCTAACTTTTATGATTTCCCAAATGAGATAGAGCTCTTATGAGGCTTGACCCTCAAAAAGATTTTATCTCCTTCAACAAATTATTTGAAAGTCCTATTTTTGTTAGCATAGCTTTTCTATCTATCGGCTACTTCTTTCAATCTTGTCCTAATCAACTCCATCTTCTCATCCATTTCTTTGAGTGGATCTGGACCAATAATGATCCTATCTTCCATTCTATCCAAACTAATGGGTGTGCGAAACTTTCATCCATAGAGTGCCTCAAAAGGTGTCATCCCTAAAGATGTGTGAAAGGAGTTGTTATATGCAAACTCAACTAAAGGAAAATACTCCTCCTATTGTTCATCAAAACTCATTAACCCAAGTTCACCTACAATCCTTCTATGAAATGGCCAATTTCATTCTATAGAACACATCAAGACTTGGACAACATAACATAGGACCCTAATTGATCCTTCTGCACTCTAGGTTCTGCTAGCCCTAGGGGGGACACCCTTTTTAGGTTCTTCATGAAATTAGAACATTCCACCACAAAATTAATGCGCGGGCATGGGCCAGGTCGAGCCCCAAAGTGGGTCCGACTAAAAAAAATTTAGTTTTCATGCAAATTACCTTCAAAATTCCTGAGGAACCTTAAAAATACATCTGGAATCGATCGACACCATTTTTGGATCATCAAACTGAGTTTTGCAACTTTCAGGCACTTAGCGCCACATTTTCACATTTAATTGCAAAGATGTAATTTTTGAACTAATCAAAACACTTTTTTGGACCTCGCCATCTAACAAGCATGTACTCTGATAGATGAACGTGAACTCTGCCAAGTGGTTTTTCAGGATGAAACCCGAGTGAAGAAATATTAATGGCCAAAGATGACCAACTGGCTTTGTCGGCACTGCGGACCTGATGAAGTCAAAGCATAGGCAACTCATGATGCCTTTCTTGAAAATATCAAATCATCTCTATAGACCCTCAAATCTGAGGCATAGATACCTTTAAATACATATCAAAACTTAGAATGCTCATGAAAATAGAAACTTTAACTGATATAGCAATGAAAGTACGGAACACTGAAGAAGATAGCTCAATAAACCCTTTTGAAAACTGATCAAACGGATTGGCAGGACCTTGAAATTTGAAAAATAGCTTGTCCTTTATACCAAAAATATCCTAGAACAAACATACTAACATGAAACTCATCGAGGTAAATTTTACAAATGTGTGAAGTAGGGCTCCGACTAGTAGCTGAAATAGGGACTTGTCAAACAACACAAACTGCAAACGGATTGAGCCTGCTAAATAGAGCAAATGGATTCATAAAGACTTGAAATTTTCCATGATGACTCACATGTATGAATATAATTCAATTCAATTTGAATTTAAACATGAAAAAAAATAGGGAAAATGATATCAGTGCTCAAAGTAGGCTACTTGGTAAAATCTGCATTTGCACCTAAAAATCTTCCACATACTTCCTGTAGTATCTTGCAAAACCCATAAAACTTCTGACCTTTGTAACACTCTTAGGTGTTTGCCAATCTATAATTGCCACTGTCTTAATAGGATCAACTAAAATTCCTTTAGCAGATATAACATGACCTAAATAGTGCACCTTTTCTTGAAAGAAAGCACTCTTAGAAAATGTTTTCAAAAATATTTTGATCCCTTAGCCATTGAAAAACTATCCTTAAGTGCTTCTTGTGTTCCTCTTCATTCTTTGAATAGATCAATATGTCATCAATGAATATAAGCATAAAATCATCTAGATAATCTCTCAAAATGTTGTTCATAAGGTTCATGAATGTTGTTGGGGCATTGGTTAGACCAAAAGGTACAACCATGAACTCGTAGTGTCCATACCGAGTTTGAAATACTATCTTAAGAATATCCTCATCCTTAATCCTCATCTAGTGGTAACCTGATCGAAGATTGATCTTAAAAAATACTATAACACCTTTCATTTGATCAAATAACTCATCTAGCCTAGGAAAAGTATATCTATTTTTTATGGTTACCTTGTTTAGCATCCTGTAATCAATACATAATCTCAAGGTACCATCCTTCTTCTTCACAAAGATTACTAGTGCACCCCATGGAGATACACTAGATCTTATGAAACCTTGACTAAGAAACTCCTACAATTGAGCCTTAAGCTCATACAATTCTATGGTAGCCATTTTGTATGGAGCCTTGGATTGTGACTCAGTTCCCGGTAAGAGTTTTATAGAGAAATCAAATTCCCTTTTTGGTGGTAACTTAGTAAGGTCTTCTGGAAAAACATCCAATAACTCTCTAAGAATTGGATAATCCTTAGGGATTTTCTTAGCATTATCTAGGTCACTTACAATGATCACAAAAATAGAACATCCCTTTCTTTGGGCTTTCTTAAGTTGCATAGCTGAGATATGTCTCAGTTCAAGAGGCTTTTGAGGCCCAAGAATCTAAAACGGATTTCCAAAATCATCTATACAACTAACAACCTTATCCTCATAGTTTACTATAGCTTTGTTCTTATTTAACCAATTGATACCTAAGATCATATCATACGATCCTAGTGGTGCCAAATATAGACTAACCTGAGTTTGGAAACTAGGAAGCTCTAAGTCAGTGCAAACTAGACATGAATCTACCCTCTTCTCTTCTTGATTCCCATATTGAACCATCGACACATTTGACATTTAAAAAGGACTAACAGATAATCTATAAACTACTTTAGGATCAATAAAGCATTTGGTAGCTCCTATATCTATCAAAATAGAAACTGATTGACCAAAAAGCTTACCCGTCATCTGGATAGGTGAAGCTTGAAAATCAGCCTGATGGTTGTCAACCACTGCATGAATCTGATGTTGTGAAGTTCCTTGTTGATTACCTCCTCTTTGAGAAGTAGTACATCATGGACATTTTTTAGCATAATGATTTCCCCCATAGTTATAACATCCATCTCTAAGTCATGGGTGTCCACCAAATCTATTCCTATCAAAGTTCTGCCTAGTATTGGGATTAGTGAATTTGGTGTTATTCTTCACTTTCTTGTTTCCACCCTGGTTTACTCCTCTCTCGAAAGTATTTTGTCCTCTTTTCAGATTCCCTATCTATTACTTTGCCTTCTGTTGATCATTATTTTGAAAATTACTATTCCCAAAACCTAGTTTGGTATTCAAATTCTTTTAGAAATTTTCCAACTGTTGCAACTTTTATTCCTGTTTAGTTGATCTCTCAAAAACTTCATCCATAGTCAATGGATTATGAATATCCAATTCTTCTCTAATGTGAGTCCTCAAACCCAAGATGAGCTTCTGAATGAAGAATCATTCATACATCTGGTACTATGGAACATAATTTAGGAGATTGGTAAACTTCTCCTAGTATTGAGTAACTCTCATACCACCTTGCATCAAATTTTGGAGTTCACTCATCTTAAGAATAACTAAGGAAGCCACCTCTTCCTAAATGATTGCATAAATAGTTCCCAAGTAATATCACCAAGCTGTTGTTAGGATTCCCAAAGATACTAAGAGGGGGGGGGGGTGGCGTGAATCAGTATCTGACCGGTTAGATAATTTTTTTTACTTATAACATGAAAAGCATATTAAAACTATGTACCAGTAAACCAAAAATAATGCAGTAAATAAGGATAGCAACCACAACATAAGAGACACACTATAACACAATAATTTAATGAGGAAACTCGGTGTGGGAAAAACCTTGGTGGGATTTTTGACCCATAATATTTTCTTACTGGCCAATAAGGGAATATTGCTTCTTACGATAGGGGCCTACACATGCAGGAAGGCCAAGTGCCCAGAGCTCACTGCTCAATTACAAAAGAAGTCACACTGACTTACAAATTTGGATTATACAAATCCAATGTCTTGTACTGCTTCAGATCAGCATCTTCTATGCCAGATTCAATATCGGTTTAAGTTCTGCAATATACATAAACCCTTAGCCTAATAGTTTGCACATTAGGTCTGCTATATTTTTTTCATACTTCGCACACTAAATGATCTATAATGATCTCATACATATATGAGTCATATTACAATCTGCCATGTCAGCTTACAAAATATTTCACAATTAATTACAAAATACATTTACACAAAATTCATGTTGGCCATGGTGTCGGTAATCCTTTTTTTGGTGGTAGTGATCTGTATGCCGGTGTAGAGTCTGTCGGTGTTGGTTCTTGTACTTTCCTGCTAGTATAACACTTATTGTAAGGTTGCCATCAATGACAATACCTTCAATCACCTACAATTTCTCATTAGAGTGTGCATTTTCCAACAATCTCCCCCTTTGGCATTGATGGCAACACTCATGAGAAAAATCAAAAAGGTGTCCAAAATGATGTCCAAAAAGAATCTGCCAAAATTTATCTTACCAAAACTGTGTGCCCAAAAATGTATGCTCCCCTTGAGCTGATGATGTCCTTTTGATTATTTTTCTAATCTCACTACTCCCCCTTTGACATCAATGACAAAGGTTGTCATTCGATGTCACTGAAGTGTGATTCCTCCCTAGATTTTTGTAACCGGTGGGTTACAATCTAGAAAATATCTGCCAAAACCAAATTTAAACTACTGTTGAATCTTTTGTTGTGTTTTAATGCCTCTTGTGTTCTCTTAACTATACTGGTGAGTATGTGCATTTTCTCTTTCGGTGTTTTGAGTCCGAGAACTGGAGCCTCAGATATTTCTTTTCTTAAAGAAATGAGGTAATCTAGTTTGGGACCAAGTTTACATTTTAAGCTCTTTGCCTTATCCTTTATTCTCTCTTTATCCTTTTCTAACTTTTCAATCTTCTCTTCAAGATCTATAATTTCCAAAAATGAATATGATGTGCCTATTAGATTGTCAACAATATTGTTAATCTTAGTTTGTGTTTTGCCGATCTCTGAGTCTATGTCCTGTGTCAAGATGTCGGTTTTACATGTGTCCCTATACAGTTCCTTGAAATCCAAAATTGTTTCTCCTAGTGCCGGTAATAAGGTTTTTGTTTGTTCCTTATTCTTCTTTACTATTTCCTCAAATAATTTCTCTTTCTCCTTATTCATCCTCTCTTTGAATGTGTCTTCATTGATTTGATCAACTGTCAAAATGTTGTCGGTAATAAATTTAGACAATGTGTCTAATTGACTTAAAGAATCTCTATTATCCACAATGCATTTGGGTGCTACCAATTTAAGAATAGGATTGTGTCATCAATAGCCTTATAGGCTTGTGCATTACACTCTCTGATTTTCTTTATAGAATCTAATAATACTTTTATTACATTTGTTGTTCTAAACTTTGTCATTGAAGTACCAAATGTTTGCCCAACTATTTTTACAATCTCCATGCTCCCGGTTGTAGTGATAACCTTTCCTTTTTAGATCTCTGGTAGGTCACTTTGTGTTTGCATTTCTATTAGCAAAGGTTTAGGATTTTCAGTTTTAGCCAGTGGCACTGTCTCGATCTGAACTTGTACATTAACCTGTTTTTTTTCCCATTTCTCCATCTATATCTCAGAAGGTTTTTTTGAGCTCTCAACAACCAGTTTCTCAGATGTAGTCTCTGTATGCACTTCTGATTTCTCTGTTTGTACCTCTACACTATCCATTGCCGGTTCTCCTGATTGTTTTTCAGTTTTGACTACTGGTTCTTCTAATGTTTTACCAGTGGTGTCTTCTACTAATTGCTCTGTCTAAGTAGGTTTTTTTGTGCTTATGTTTACTTTATCATTAACCTCAACCTCGACATCTGCAATCTGTGACTCGGTAGTCACATCTTCCTTTATATCCTCAGTGGTTTCTTTGTCAACCACAACATTTACCTCTTGTGTATCTATATTCATAGTGTACAAAATTTTGGACTCAGTATTTGTATCCTCTCGAGGAGTCTCCATACTCTCTATAGCTAGTTGATTGTCAGTAGTTTCTACCGGGGGAGTATCCAAAGGAGGTGGGGGTAGGTTATTAGTGATCTTTAAGCTTGGAGGTCCACCTACCTTACCTTTCCCCTTATCCCTGTCCTTTTGATATACCCTGATGGTCTTAGGTCTTAATAACTCTTCTTGTTTCTCTTTTTCAACAAAGAATATGTCCCATTGGTCTGCAGTTTCTTCTATTATCTCATTCACTCTCCTTGCCATTAGTGCTACATGTCGATGAGCAGTTGAAAATAATGTTCAGTTTGCCTCACTCATTAATTTGTCTATCTCATCAGGTGAGTTTATAGGATGCACCGCAAGTAATTTTTCAATTTTTATCTTCTTGTCCAACTCAACAATAGCTACCCTTCTAGCTTCTAGTCTTCTATACAAATTAGCTGGTATTTCATCGACAATTTCCATCAAAAATTTCTTGTAAATATCCAAGTGTAAAATTACACTATTTTCTATGCTCTCTTTGTCATCAGCGAAAAGTGTGTTGTACAATTTGCTAATGTTTTTCAACTTTCCATCCTCTGTTATTTCACTTAAGAGTTTATCCAGTGGAGCAATATCTTGTTTTACCTTCTTTTTCTTAGGTGTTAATTTTTTTGCTGGATGCCTCACTGCCTGTTGCTTTTGTCTTGTTTTTCTAGGAGTGGGTGAGGGTACTAGTGAGGGTTTTCTTTTCCTTTCTACCCTTTTGATATTGTTAGTATATCACTCTTAGAGGAAGTTTCAACTGGTGAAAGATGAGTTTCTGGCTAAAGTCCTTCCAACTCACTTTCTTTGATACCAGTTTGCTTCAATACATCTTCCTTAAGTGCTTGGATGAACTGCTTCACTTATTTGCTAAGGATGCCTTCGCTCGAGAATTTCTGTGCTCTCAAAGATTTGAATGCCCGGTGAATGAAAAAGGAGCCAAAACACTTGCTTTATAATGTTATTTTCACCAACTACCACATTTAATGCTTGTTGGTTAAGTCACAACTTAACTCATCTACCGGTAAAGAAGTAATTCAACTTCTTATCATCAACTGAGGGTATAATAGCAAGTTTTTCAATTTGTTTCCAAACCCCCAATGGTTTTTTCTTCAGTTAGATAAATAGTCTCCTGTCAGTGGAGTGTTAATCTGTTCTGTCGGTAGAGGAGTATTCCCATCAACATTCTGATCTGACTTTTTGATCCATTGTTTTGAGAATTATTTCTTTACTTCATCAACCTTTTCTTTACCTTTCAAGCTAGGACCTTTGTTATTTGCTGGTGATGCCTTACTTCTAAAAAATTTAGCAATATGTCCAATCTTGTTACAAGCATAACAAGTCACATTGTTTTTATGAATAGCTTTCCCATATCCTATGTCAGTATGTGTTCTGCATTGATTAGATAGGTGTCCAAATCTTCCATAAACATAACATCTTACATTTATTTTGTAATTTTCTGAATTATGACCAACTTTGTTGCATTTAGAACATTAACTGGTAGGTGTATTAGTGTTCTGATAATTTCTAGATCTACACTGATTTGCTCTATGACCATACTTGTTACAGTTAAAGCATTTCCCATTAAATTTGTAAGCATTAGGTTGTCTTACCAATTTGCTATGTTCATGTTTGTTTGCAGTATTGGAGCTTTCACCAACTTCAAAGCCAAGGCCATTTGTATCACCATTAGGTTTCTGATTCTTTAGTATGTCATCAAGTTCCTCTAAACTTTTCTTGAATTTCTCCTTTTGTTGATTTGCAGTAGCCAATTCATTCTGCAAGAAGTCTTTCTGTCTCATGAGTTCAGTTTTATCATGTTCTAAGTGAATTAGATCTATCTTTAGCATATAATTCTCATGACCGAGTCTTAGATTTTCATTTGTAGCATCATTTAGTCTTCTAGCCAAATCGTCTTCATTCTTCTTTCTATCTTCAATTTCTTTACAAAACCTCATAGTCATATCCTACATCTCATTCTTCATTGTACATTTATCTTGTCTCAGTTGGTTCACCAGATCATTAAGAGTTTCTTTTTCATCTTCATCATTATGCATCTTTTCACAAAGTCATCTTCTCTTGTTCTTTGCAATAGTGAAATTATCTTGAAGTCCTTGAATAATATCCTGAGCAACCTTTAGATCATCTTCAGGTTTGATATTCTTCACCTTTTCTGCATCAGAGTCTGAAAGAGTTGTTTCGAATTGCTTTTGAAAGTTTTTTATCTCTACCGATGACAAGATCTTCCTCAAGCTGTTAGGCTTTTGAAAATAGAGGACTAGGCTCTGATACCAATTGTTAGGATTCCCAAAGATACTGAGAGGGTGGGTGAATCAGTATCTGACTGGTTAGATGATGTTCTTAACTTATAACATGAAAAGCATATTAAAACTGTGTATCGATAAACCAAAAATAATGTAGTAAATAAGAATAGAAACCACAACATAAGAGACACACCATAACACAATAATTTAATGAGGAAACCCAGTCTGGGGAAAACCTTGGTGAGATTTGTGACCCACAATATTCGCTTACTAGCCAATAAGAGAATATTACTGCTTACAATAGGGGCCTGCACATGCAAGAAGGCCAAGTGCCTATAGCTCACTACTCAATTACAAAAGAAGTCACACTGACTTACAAAATTGGATTATACAAATCTAGTGACTTGTACTACTTTAGATCAGAATCTTCTATGCCAGATTCAATACTGGTTTAAGTTCTGCAATATACATAAACCCTTAGCCTAATAGTTCACACATTAGGTCTGCTATATTCTTTTCATACTTCACACACTAAATGATCTACAATGGTCTCATACATATATGAGTCATATTACAATCCACCATGTCGCCTTACAAAAGATTTTACAATTAATTACAAAATACATTTAGACAAAATTCCTGTTGGCCATGGTGCCGATAATATTCTTTTTGGTGTCAGTGATCTGTATGCCAGTGTAGAGTCTGTTGGTGTTGGTGCTTGTGCTTTCCTACTAGTATCACATGATTGTAAGGTTGCCATCAATGACAATACCTTCAATCACCTATAATTTCTCATTGGATTGTACATTTGCCAACAACTGCAACTTCTCAGATTTCTCATTGTCCCACCATGTCACAACTTCTCCAGTAAGTTGATAAGCAACCCATACTGCTTTAGTTTCATTGGACATGTTATGAAGTTCAAAATACTTTTCCATCTCTATTACCCAAGCTTCAACACTATCACCAATGGTCTTACCATCGAACTTAGGTGGGGATATCCTTTTCAAGTCTTTGGCTAATTCCCCTTCAATCCTAGCTCAATAATTAGGTTGTTCCTTAGCTCTAGGAATTTCATTTCTAGGTTGCTCTTCCTGTCGATGTTGTTCATTTCGAACCTCACCAACCCTTCGGACTTCTTATTTGATTCCATCCATCCTAGCATTCTGATGATTTAAAAGATCAATAATCTGGTAAAGTCTTTCATTCCCATTGCTTGATCCATCTCTAGTAGTTTTTGAACCCATTGCAATTCAATAATTCCTCTGTATCAAGGAATGTTTCTTTAGCGTAATGGTCATAGGCCATACTGTTACACACCTAGTGCTCTGATACCAAAATGTAAAGACGTAAAACATTCTAAATTCAATAATAAAATGAAATACTCTTTATTCTTAAATAAACTCATAATTCCTTTAATAAGACTATTTTCTTGCATTATTCCATTCTTAGCTCTGAATGATCATTCCTTTGACATCATAACATACACGAGATTTCTATAAATAGGTTAGGATTATTTATTCAATAGGAAAATGCAGTAGTATCTCAATCATCTCTACATACAATACTTAGGCCTTTCTAGTGCCTTAAGTTTATAATAGTAAAACACAAATTAAAGGATGAGATGTGTCCTTTTATCTATAATCCAAGCTATCTTCAATGCAATCTTTAGAATGAAGATGAGAACAAGATTCAAGTGCTTTTTCCACCAAACCTTGAAACTTACACTTCTCCAAAATTATTGGTCAATCAAGAATACCCGACCCTACATGAATTGCTTAGCAAAAAGAATTCGATAGACAAGATGGAATCTAGTTCATGCCTCGTATGATACAAGTATTTTTAATTTTATAATTTCATAAAGAAACAAGCAAGATCAATCAAGGATATGGTAGAGAGAATAAATAAGTCCATCTATTTCAATGGTCAATAAGTTACTCGGCTGAGTATAATGCCATGCATAGCAATAAAATATAGTTTAGAAAAGAAAACTATTCTCTATAATTTCACATTCGGCACCTATCCCGGAAGGTAACTTTCCCACAAACACAAACATATCTAGCTTTCCTATTATTTGTAAGGTATTTAAAGAAGACAATATTTCGCTTAATAGAAAAAGAAGAAATGATATTTCGGTTACAATCATTTCCATTTAATAAGAAAATATTATTTCACTTCTATCTTTTCAAATATAACATTATAAAAATAAATAAATAAGAAGGTGTAACACATGTATGCATACTTTGCATATAGGCAAAAGTAAAATCCAGAAATAGAAATTATGAGTACACATTCTTTTATCTTTTCTCATAAAATCCAAATAGCATAATCATACATCTTATGGTTTCAAATTCCTATGTTTAGAATGCATAAGTTTTGTATCTTTCCACATGTTTTTGTCTATCTACTTCTTTCTTGAATTTGATACTATCAGATGTTTTCCATGATTTAAAATGATAATTATAATTGTACATACCTATTTGACTTTTTCATACAAAATTTCATATAATCATTGTGATTTCTAAAGCAATAAACTTTTCAGAAAAAGAATTTTTTTCTTCACTAGAGATCTAAAACAATCAAATCTCAAGATAATTCCATTCTTATTCTCTAATAATAATAAAAAAATTCTACTCAATTAAGAGACTACCTCCAAAATTCGAACCAAATCTAATATGATCAATGATAATCTTCTCCCAGTATGATCGCAATGCATCTAGATTTCCAATGTTCTTCCTCCTCTATGCTATTCTATCACTTGAGTTATCTCCTCTCTATTATGTCACCTCTCTTTTCTATTCACTACTCTATATTCTATTCTCTATACTTTATTCTATCTTTTCTATTCTCTGCAAATTTCCTCTCCCTTTTCCAAATATACAATCTATATATATACTAATCCAATCTATATTTCTTTCTATTTTTAGGCAAATCTCTCAAAGTGGTGGACTATTATTTGAGTTTATATTCGACACCTGTAATTGTTATTTTATATATAATAGTCCAAAATAATTTCAAACTTTGTTATAAAGCTTGCACGTGGCAATACGAATTGCACCTTCCGTTTCAAGTTCAAAATTATTGGTGATTTCATGTGGGCTGGTTACCCATGTTACTTTTTCACCATGCAATGTTATATGGAAAATGTGAAGGTAGAGATTTGAGTGGGTAGTTAGTAGTAATAATGAATTCCCTCCATACTGTGTTCTCATTACTACCCTACTGGCATGTGGAATAGTTAGCATGGCTCGCAATGTTTACTCCAACAATTTTCACCACATCTAACAGTCCCTAATCAGCCTACAGTCCATTTTCTATTCAACCACTATGTGTCTATTTATTTGCATAGTCAATATTCATATCGATTCACCCTTAACTCATCATTTTTCATGAGTTTGATTTTAATACCGTTCAGAATTTAAATTTTTTTCTAAGCCTCTACGTTAATATGCCAAGTCGACTAGTATTGTTGTAGATTCGATACACTATTGACTTCCTTCTTCTATAAATAAGGTTAAGTGGGGTAGTCGGTGTTTGTAATCGAATCCCACTCCTTTGCCTGTTAGAATGGTACATGGGATAGTCGATTATATGATCGACACCCGCTATGCGATATGCTTAGTCATTATTAACATGCTATAAAATAAGTCCACCACCATAATATATATATTATCAATTGATTATGTATATGCATATATACACATAATGTCAAATGATTATGTATATGTATATATATACATAATATCAAATGATTAACAAAATTCATAAAGTAAAGTAATTTCATTCTTATGATAATTAGATAAATGCATTATAATTATATACATATATACATGTATATGATTGAATCGATATTCGAACTCACACACACACATATATAAAAATACAAAAGTGAACACATAAGTACAATATTTCATCCAATTACACACATATATACACAAAGAACATACATCTCTACTATCAATACTTATAGTTAATCTTCTTTTAACAATGGAAGAATAAATCATAATTTTAAAATAAAGAAATATCATTTAATATTAGTCATATGAAATTCATCATTCAAATTTGAACAAAGACCCAATTAAAGTTATATAAATCTTCAATCTTTGCAAAATGAAAATACACATTCTAAAGTGTTTTGTGAGATTACCATCTCTTCTAGCGAAGTCCAAGAGCTAAAACAACTCTACTTGAACCATGTTCTCGCCTTCATATGCATTCACCTATTCCTACATTCACTTGCACTCAATTGCTCATTAGCGACGACGATCCCAATTTTATAATAAAAATAATACTGATCATTCAATTTCATGTAAATCATTTCATTGCACTTGATCTCCTATCTTATTTCACTAACAATACTCTGTCCATTTCATTCAATTTGATAAATGAAAAATAAGCATTATTTTCCAAATAAAATAATTATAGATAAATATGGTTCGTGACACATTACAAGTATATAAATGGGCCAAAAATGACCATATGCTGAAAGTATAATTTTTACTTGTAATCACTACAAATTAATAGAATATATGTGAAATAGACAAAAAACCATACACTTTTTTAAAAAAGGCACTTGAAAAGGAGTCCATATGAACCCGAATGAAGCCTTCGAAGTTGCAAAAATAAGGATTGGATAGATATAGCTATGAAAGACTACAAATTTTGAAAAGTATGTCCACAAAAATTAGAAACCAACTACACCAATGTGAAGAGAACAAAAAATTAACCCACATAAATAACAATTGCTTGAAAAAAGGACACAAAATGAGCAAGTTATGACTGTTTGAAAATGAACTTAAAAATAAAAACTGCCATTGGAGAGGGGAATAATTTTTTTTATAAAGGTGATCACGTCATCACTTCATGAGATAAAATATGACGTTCAAATGGTTGTTGCAACAAAAAAATCACCCCTTGTAAATAAATGACATCAACATTGAGTCAACATATGATTGGCACATGACAAGATGCTTTTTATGGCAAGTTGAGTCTCTATGGCTAGATGATAAATCACCGTGCAATGTATGTTTGTATGATGATGCCAACTAAATAATGAATGAGTTATATATTTATGCAAAAATGATACTCTATTAGAAGAATTCGATTAGAAAATGCTTGAAATAGAGTAGGTATCTTAAGTCACATACCATGTTGCCAACTCACATTAAAGAGATGATTGAATAGGTAAAAATTGGAGTATTCTACCAAGGACGTAGAACACAATTCTTGGTCAAGGAAAAAAACATGACATCGCCACAAAGCAAGTAATCACTAATCAAATTAATGACGAAAAATACAAATCCTAATGCCCAAAAATGAATTTTCCACCACCCCCAACCAAAATAAGAAGCCTATGCTTCACTATAAAAAATGAACCACAAATTACTGCTATGTGGTGATGAGAAATACATAGGCAAGGCCGGTGAGAAAAAAAATCCAAATGAACTTGATCAATTAACTTGCCAAAGTAACTAACACAATGACCAATGGGTTGAACCATTAAGCCAATAAATGTTGGTCCCAAAAATAATGTAGGTTGTGAATAACAACTATGAGCATAGGAGAAAAATGATCTAATAATAACAATATCTACCAAGCCATAGCCCAAAATTTGCATCAAATAGTCCCACCACAAAACAAATGATATATGCGGCCTAGTAAAGGTGAATTAAAATGCCTGCCAATGATTAGAGAATATGCACAAATTAATATGTGAACGATCCCAATCGATCACCATACAAAGAACAAATTTTAGTATATGACTAAGCTTTACTTGATAGCCTCTCAACCATGAAACAGACCCCTCACAAATTCTACTAAATCTGATCCAAAAATGATTAGAAACCACGATGAATTATATCTACTCTAGGAAGAAACCAAATCTGATCATGTGAAAATCAAACGCCGACTTTCCAATTCATGGCCCCTCCACAAATTTATGCAAAGGCCATTTTCAAGCTTCAAGTATTTGATTATAAATGAATCCAATCCAACTGAAGCATAATCACTACCAATACAGAAAATAGATTCATCCTACGAATCATGTCAAGATCAACGATGAATGAAGCCACCGAATAATAAACTATACTCAAACCGCATAAGTGAAACCTGATTTAGATCTAGGTTGTCCCCAAACAGGGAACTGACACTACGAATCATATCAAAATTGTTAATCCAATCATAACAGAGTGATAAATATGATGGTGCGATCAAAGACACATGCCTCTTTCTGAATCCCTCTACCGAGGGAGTGAGCCTATCTGATGTGCAAAAAACAATAACAGGTCTACTTGCAAGATAATAATGTTGGCCTCTATGCCACAAAAGCCAATCAGGTGAGTGGACTCATCAATAATAGAAGAGATTTGTTTCTACACAATGTGGCCCATGCCAAGCAAGGAAACATAGATGAGTCAAAGCACAAGTTGGAAAAGAGATCCGCCCCGCTAACGATGCCTTCACAAATCCAATGCTCGACATCAATTGCAAAAAAATAAGATCAATATCAAATCGGGCCTTTGGAAAATGAAAGAGATAAAATTGTAGTCATAATGAACAACAGGTTTACTTCTGCAAATAGAATTAGTCAATCAGGAGATCAAGAATGATATGAGACAACTTTGCATAGTAATCAATGATTAAAAAATACGCTATCTTAAATGATCTGCACAACTAATGATGGAGCAATCAACAATTATGATAGGGTCTATTTAATTTTTTGATATTCAAGTACAAAGCTTTGTTGAAAATATATTAGCTTCTGTAGTGATTGTAAGATTATGTGAAATTTTTGTGTTGATTTTGACTATATAGTGTGTAGATGGTGTACAAACACATGGAAACTATTTAAAGGTGTCATTTTTTGCAAATATTGATGGTATGTTGTATTTCGGGAGCTTTGATGTGTTAGAAGCTATCAGGAAAGAAGAATGAGAGGGGGGTGAATCAGTCTTCACCGGATCTCAAATTAAACTTCAAGACATTAATGGACAAACCATAACAATAACAGATAAGTAAATTAACAACACAACACACAACACCAGGATTTTGATGTGTAAAACCCATTTAATAGAAAAACCACAGTACGAATCTACCCACAATAAGATGATATTATGCAATAGTATGTAAAAATATTACAATGGGGAATGCACATACATTCAGGCACACTACCTATAGCTCACTGCTCAAAAGATATATGCCCCAAAGGCTACAACCCTCAGAGAAGTCTCACTGACTTACAATATGATTCGGACTACAATCTGGAAGTAAAAAACTACAATAATAGCATCTACAAATGTCTGATGACAGTTTCAGTTAAGCACAATTGTCTACTCTGCAACACCAATCTCACCACAACACTTTGTTGAATGATATATCCTTGTTTGCACTTTTACCTCTCTCTAATAATGGAGACACAATATCAACACCTAGATTACATAAGTATATCACCTATATATACAAATCATCAACTTTGATAACAAGGTCGGCTAAAACCCTCAACCCTCAACTCATAATTACAAAAATTACATTACACGATACAAAGATCAACCACCGGAACAATATTATGATTTATATTAAATATCATTGACCTAATTCAATCTCCCAAATGATTACATCCATTGAAAATCCCACCAATATCAACTACAACACGCTATACCACCAAAAATACTGCAAAACACGCAAATTATCACCGATTCATAGAAATCCCCAAAAAATCACACAAAGATCAATGTGAATCACTAAAACTAATAGGAGATGAATAAGAAACACCAACAATCATATTAGAATCATCTGGAATAGTTGCACCAACACCTCTTTTCAAATCTTCATCGGTCAACAACTCAAAGCTCAAGAACACAACTAATCAGCAACTATCACGAGGAAAGATAACTTGCGGAGAACCAAATCATGAACCATCTAAAATAAAGATAGAAAAGACCATCCCAAACAATAATCCAAAATCTCAGCATAAGATCTGATCATACTAGAATATACCAAAGGGAATACCGGATTTTGCAAAACAGTGCTTAGCAAAACAAAACTACAAAATCGAATAAAAAATCCTTTCCAAACTCACTAGAATAAATTGCAGGAATATGTTGACATCAATGACAAAAACATACCCTAGTAGTACCAATGAACAACCGAACCCAACAATCTCCCCCTTTGGCATTAATGGCAACATATGAATGTAAAAAAAAGTCAATGCAAAGAAAGAAGATATCACTAGCAAACACCCCCTAAGATCAATATAGATAAAGTAATTTTTCACATGATCTCTCTCCCCCTTTGACAACAATGCCAAAGATCACCAAAATAGATAATCAATCTCTTTCCTAAAAGACAATCATGAATCTCTCTCCCCCTAGGACATGCAATCAAATCAACAAACTACTCCAGTAGAGGAGCAACACCAACTCATTGATCCCAATAAAAGAATAAGGCTCTGAATTCCACCGAATCGATGCAACTCAATGCATTGAGTGGTTGTCAAGAGAGGTGGAGACCCTAACTTGTCTCTCAGATAGACAAATGCATCTGTAGGCAAAGGCTTAGTGAAAATATCAACAATTTGTTCCTTTACAGTAGATACATATTCTAGCTTCACCTTTTATTCACTGACTTTCTCTCTCAAGTAATTATATTTGATTTATATATGCTTAGTCTTTGAATATTGCACCAAATTCTTAGACATGTTTATAGCACTGAAATTATCATAGTATATAATAGTAGGCTCATCTTAAATAACTCTGGTATCTTTCAACATTTGCTTCATCCAAACTATCTGAGTGCAATTACTAGCAACAACAATGTACTCAACTTCAACAGTAGATAAGGATACTAAATCCTCTTTCTTGCTGGCCCATGAAACCAACCTCTTACCTGTAAAGAATGGTCAATCGGTAGTACTCTTCAAATCATCAACATCACTTGCCCAATTTGCATTAGTGTAAGCACACAACATGAAATCATCATTATTTGGATACCATAAACCATAATATTCAGTTCCATTTAGATATCTGAAAATCCATTTAACAACAATGACATGACTCTCCTTCAGATCAGCTTGATATCTAGCTACCATACACACATCATACATAATGTCAGTCCTAGTCTGAGTAAGATATAATATTGCACCAACCATATATCTGTACAAACTTTGATTATCTTTAGGAGATTCATCATTTTTAGTATATTTACACCTAGTCACCATAGGCGTTCCAATTGGTTTAGAATCATCTAATCCAAACTTCTTCAACAGTTCCTTTACATACTTAGCTTGAGATATAATGATACCTTTTCATGTCTATGCAGTGTGCAAACCTAAGAAAAATTCCATCTCAAATTCTTTTTGCATATCACTAGCAAATTTCATACTCATGTCATCAACAAAGACTTCAAAAATCAAAATGTTATCATTTTCAATCTTAAAGTACATATTACTATCAATGACACCTTTGACAAATCCCAATTTTAGCAAGTATTTGTCTAATCTAGAATACTAGGCTCTAGGAGTTTGTTTCAATCCATAAAGTGATTTCTTCAACTTACATACCATGTCTCCATCATCTGATAGTAAAAATCTATCAGGATGTTTAATGTAAACTTCTTCTTCTAAATCACCATTCAAAAATGCAGAGTTGACATTCATTTGATATACCTTGAAATTTTTATAAGAAGCATAAGGAAGAAACAATCTAACAACTTCAATTCTACCAACCAGAGTAAATTTTTCTTCATAATCAATCCCTTCTTGCTATGAATATCCTTTGCAAACTAGATTGGATTTATCTAACTACTTCACCGACATTATTCAATTTGTTTCTAAAACCACATTTAGTACCAATAACATTTTTATCCTTAGGTCTAGGATCAAGCTCCCAAGTATTGTTCTTTTCAATCTGATCTAACTCCTCTTCCATGGCTCTAATCCAGTTTTCATATTTATAGGCTTCAACAACATCTTCAGATTCAACTTTAAAAATCAAACATATTTATTTGGTAGCTAACCTTCTTTCAGTCATAACTCCTTTATTCTTATCATCAATAATCTGATTTTACGAATGATTCAATCTTACATACCTTAGAGTCTTTTGTTTGTTCTAATCTTTAGGTTCTTGCACATCATCGCCATCAGCAACAACAACATATAGATTTACGATCTCTACCAGATCATTCTTCTTAGGCTCTTCAGGCTGAATAGGAGCTAAAACAACATGTTGACCTTCATCATAAGCTCTGATCTCCTTTCTAAGGTTTTCATTCACCTTCACAATTGCACTCTCAACTATCTTTCTTAGTCTCTTATTATAACACCGGTAGGATTTTCTATTTTTAGAATATCCCAAAAAGATACCTTCATCACTTCTAGCATCAAATTTTCCAATATGCTCATCTGTCTTGATATAGCATTTTCTACCAAAAAATTTGAAATATTTCACAGTAGGAACATGACCAAACCAAATCACATAATGGGTCTTACCGGTATCACCTTTGATATGAACTCTATTGAATGCATAGACTGCAGTGCTAATAGTTTCTCTCCACTAGACCTTCAGAACATTCCTTCAATCAACATGGTTCTTGCAACATCTAAAACAATACAATTCTTCCTTTCAATAAATTGATTCTATTATGGGGTCCTAGGAGTAGATAGCTATCTTATGATTCCATGCATCTCACATAAAGAATTGAACTCACCATAATATAATTCTACACCTCTATCAGATCTCAGACACTTCAACTTCAATCTAGAGTCAGTTTCAACTTTATCTTTGAATATCTTGAATTTCTCAACTGCTTATTGTTTTTCCTTAAAAAAGATAACCCACATCATTCAGGAATAATCATCAATTAGTAACATAAAGTATATATCACCTTGCACACTTGTAACATTTGTAGGTCCACATAGGACAATATGCCCAAGATCTAACAATCCATCTAATGTGTACCATTTTTTCTTGAAAGAAATTCTTGTTTGCTTACCCAACTGACATTCCTTAAATACCAGATTAACAAGTTTAACAATCTTAGGCAAATCCCTATCAATGTGTGTAGAACTGATCTTGATCAATGAGTCAAAGTTTACATGACATTCTTCTATGCCACCACCAACTCTCATATATATTAGCAACCAAATAACTTTTATCACTAGCATTCAAATGAAAAATGTTACACTCAGTCTTAGTTCCAGATGTAATCTCTATACTAGAGGCATTCATGATCTTTCTTTTGCCATATTTGAATTGTAGATCATAACCCTTATCAACCATCTATCCAGCACTTAGAAGATTATGATTCAAACCTTCAACATACAAGACATCATCAGTGTTAATCTTTCTATAAAAAGAAATAAAACATCTCCCATGGATTTCACAGACTTTGTCATCTCCAAATTTAACTATTCCACCATCATACCTTTCCATGCTTACAAATTTTCTTTCTTCACTAATCATATGATGTGAACAACCACTGTCAATCACTCATTCACCTTTATCTTCTACCTTAGCAGCCAAAGATTTCTCCTCAATAGAGCAACTAGTGGAATCAATAGGCACATGTCTATCTTTTTTAATGACAATAAACATAACTTCATCTTCTTCTAATTCTTCATCTGTAACACCTCCATCTACAACATAATAATAGTTCTTCTAGTTCCAAAACTTGCAATTAGACTTATAAGGATAATTAAACTTTTCTCGGTTCTCATATCTGTCATCTCTACAAAACTTATTAAGTTTGTCATACCTATCCATTCTCTCTGGACATCTATAAGCAAAATGTCCTATCTTATTACAAGAAAAAAAATTTCAAGGATAACTTCCCATCATACTTACTGGCACCTTTAGGCAATTTTCGGGCAGTCAATGCTTCAATCTCATCAAGCTCTCTTTCTTGTTGTTCTATCTGTCTCCTTTATCTTTCATATCTGGATATCCTACACTCATCGGTATCATATTTCTACTTACCAAACATAGATGCTGATGCTTTGAATGTTGTCTCAGACTTTCCATGTGATTCTCCAAATTCACTTAGCTCAAATGCAATGAGTTTTCCAACCAATACATCGCTTCTTACTATAGTTACACTCCAGACCTCATCAACAGCGGCAACCTTGTTTATAAGCAGGAGGTAAATATTTTAGCACCTTAGCAACAATCTCATCTTCTTCAATATTTCCACTGGCAGATTTGATAACAAGGAAAATCTCATTAACCTTAGCCATGTATGATTGTATGTTCTCTTCATCTCCCATATTCAATGTCTCATAATTTCCTTTCAAACTCTACAACTTAGCAAATTTCACTTGACTATCACCTTCATACAGGATCTCAAGCTTCACCCAGATCTCATGTGCGGTCTAAAGTATCATAACATTTGTCATTTCAGAGTCAGTCAGGGCACTAAAACATTCTTCCTTCACTTTGATGTTATATTTAGCTTCATTAACCTCATCAGGAGTAGATGGTCTATTATGAGGAACAACATAGAAATTCTTAGTAATCTTACAATAATCCTCTCAAGGACATTTCAAATGCACCTCCATCCATTTCTTCCATATAGTGTAGTTTCTTGTATCAAACCTCAAATTGTCCTTCTTAAAAATAATACCTTGAGCTTCCATCTCGAATCTCCTCAAGCAAATAATATTCTACTGGAGGATCTAGCTCTGATGCCAATTTTTAGCAGCAATCAAGTAGGAAGACTAAGAGGAGAGTGAACCAACCTTCACCAAATCTCCTCAAATTAAACTTCAAGACATTAACTGATAAACCACAACAATAACAAATAATCAAATTAACAACACAATAGACAACAGGAGGATTTTGACATGGAAAACCTAGTCAAGGGAAAAACCACGGTGGGAACCTACCCACAATAAGATGATACTCTGCAATAGTGTGTGAAAATATTACAATGGGGAATGCACATGCATTCAAGAACATTTTCTGGAGCTCACTACTCAAAAGATATATTCCCAGAAGGCTACAACCCTCAGGTAAGTCTCACTGAATTAGAATATTATTTGAACTACAATCCAAAAGTAATGAACTACAATAATAACATCGACAAATACCTGATGACAGTTCCAGTTAAGCATAGTTGTCTTCTCTGCAACATAGATCTCACCACAACACTTCATTGAATGATATATAATTGTTCACACTTTTACCTCTCTCTAATAATCTAGACACAATACCGACACCTAAACTACATAAGCATATCACCTATATATACAAATCATCAACCTTGATAACAAGGTTGACTAAAACCGTCAACCTTCAACTTATAATTATAAAATTACATTACATAATACAAAGATTAACCACTAGACCAATATTATGATTTACATTACATAGCATGGAACTAATTCAAATTCCTAAATGATTACATCCATCAGAAATCCCACCAATATCAATTGCAACACACTACACCACTAGAAATATTCCATAACATGCAAATTATCACTGGTTCATAGAAATCACCAAAAACTTGCACAACAATCAATGCGGAGTGCCAAAACAAATAGGACATAACTAGGAAACACCATAATGACCATTAGAATCATCAAGAATAGTTTCACCAACACCTCTTTTCAAATCTTCATCGGTCAATGTCTCAAAGCTCAAGAACACAACCAATCAACAACTGTCATGATGAAAGATAACTTGTGGAGCACCAAATCACAAACCATATTAAATGAAGATACAAAAGATCATCCGAAATAATAATCCAAAATATCAAAACATTGATCAACAAAATCAAACTATAAAACCCAAAAATCCTTTCCAAACTCACCAGAATAACTCACAGAAATATATTGACATCAATGATAATAACATACCCTAGAAACAACAATGAACAATCAAATCTAACAATTTCCCCAATAATCCAACATGATGGTAGTTAGTTTGGTTCAGAGGTGGAATGTTGCTACTTGTGACTATTCTAGTGAATAGTTTGGCTACTTGGTTTTTTTGGTCTGATTTGTGCCAAAAATATATCAGATGATGTTGAGAATGGCCAATATGGTTTTATTGATACTTTATGTTGACTTTGTTGATGTCCACTTGTTGTGCTTTTGGTTTTGATTGAAGTTTGAGTTTCAAAGATCAACACAAGCTAAAAGGTTATATGTTTGGGCTAATCTAAGGAGTTTCATAAATGCAGATGTGTGTGGTGTTATTTTGGAGGTGTCTGGAAGGTGTGTCAGTATGGTGTGGTCGTCCACACACTTATTTCTCATTTTGGATTTGCATTGAAGATTTTTTTTGAGTTTGATAGTTTCTTATGCACATTTCATTACTCCCGGTTGTCCTATTGATGGTCTAAGTGTTTGAGATGGTATATAAAGGACAAAATTATTTTAATTAAAAAAAGTAGAGGTTGTAAATATAGTGAAAATATATATAGTGCTTTAACCTATGAACTAGAATCTACATTTTAGTAGATGCAATTTTTTGATAGTTAAATATTTTGATATTGTATTGTATTTGAAACTTTTTATCTTTCCTTGAAGAAGTCACCTTTAGTTGTGCAAGTCTTTGTATCTTTCCCTTAGTTTGTGCATCTTAGTCTACAAGTCATTTTTGAAGTAGTGAGCTACATGGCCTGCAACCTAAATAATTGTAAATATTGATATCTATAGAGGAGGGAATTTGTTGCCTCTAAGATGAGAAATATTAGATAACAAATTATGTGCTGCTACCTCACTTAAACCGGTGCTAAAGGTGAGCTAGGAGATGCATTATTACAATAAATGAATACTAAACAATACTAATGTAGTTGCAAAATCTAAAAGTATAAACAACAAATTAATGAAATTCCAATTGTTAAGAATGTATAAAAGAGGACATAAATTATACCAAAGAACTTATTCTACCTCGATTTTTGGATGTTAAGGCACCACAAGGACGTATGTGTATCATTTTGTCATTTATATGAAAAGAGACTTAAAGACACTACCAGAATGCACCAAAATTCAATCTTAACCATGTAGAACCTGTTCGCTACCTACACACATAGAGATGAGGGAAAATGTTGGGGTTGTATAAGGGTTTGCCTCAATCAAACCCCAATTTTGGTGTTTCCACCACCACAAACAATTAGATAAATAGATTGGATAAAGAGATAAATGTAATACAAGCTAACCCTTCTTAATGGAGGAAAACCCCTACTACATGAGATACAAGATAAATGATAAATGCAATAGCAACAAGCCTGACTTAATGGGGGAAAACCCCTATTGTGATAGACATAAGATAAAATGATAAATGATAGATTGAATGCACATAGATAATAGATATATTTAGAAATACAACAATGCAAGACACGCAGTGTTGTAGGATAATAAATTAGAGAGAAGACAAAGTATTCAAGGAAAACCCCTCTCTTGAGATAAGAGTGTAATGAAGCTCGAGATGAAGTTGTTGTTGCAAAATAACTGCCAAATACAATAATAGCCAAGAGCTTGAGAGCCAACAAAATGACAAAGAATGATCTTTTTAGAGTCTTCTTTTCAAGAGTATCCAGAGAGAGTAGAGAGTCTAGAAGGACAAAATGAACAAGGAAACAAGCATTTAATGCAATGAATAGGAACACAAAGCCATTATAGATGAGTTCAAGCGAAGGGGCACACATCCAAAAATGTCTAACGTGGGATATGCAATTTTTATTTAAGAATTTAATGGGACATTAGCACAACATACAAACGTTTGTGCGATGTGATACCATCCTCACCAAAATTATCCCAAATGAGGCTTTGGGGTGATTGGAGGCACTTTGTCGTTTCACCTCATGATGTCAAAATAATGAGATTTTTATGATGAGGCTTGTCATAAATGCATCAGGCACAATGAGTAAGTTGTTAGTATTAACCGGTGACTGAGAGGGGGGTGAATTAGTCAAAACAGTTTATACACAATTCAAACTTTCAAACTAACCGATTTGCAACTATCCTTCCAAATTAACTTAAACATTGCATTAACCATGAAAGTAAATATCAACAAAGAAAATATATTTGCATGCACAAATAAACATCACATAACACTAGCAATTATACATAGAAATGCTCGGTTAGAGGGAGGAAACCATGGTGGCGATAACCCATAATCTCTTTTACTGCAGAGAAAAATAGTGACCTGTTAAATGCTCACAACTAGTTCTTTCTAAGAACATCACCCTATTAGAAGTGAATGGTTTCTAATTAAGAATACCTTTGAACCGATCGGTGTCGGCTTCACCGAGTCATACCACTATCTACTTCACTCTATTTTTTCTTCCCCTACTAACATTCACATAAATCTTTTCACATTGACAACAACACAATTAGAATGAATGATGTGTATATATTAACTTTTAATTCTTGTGCCAACTTTCCCTCCAAAAATCAAATTAAAAAATCTGTTATCATGCCTCAAATTACTCTCCAAAAATCATTACGGGAATATCAGCCAAGATAGTTGTTCATGCTGATAAGCTCGCCAGTTGAAAAGGGAAGACTAACGGTTCAACTGGTTGTTATCTATATGATTCTAAGTCTGTCGATTGACACTCCTGTATTGCCAATTGTCACCTATGTACCAGTCCAATTCTACCTAACCGATTACCTCCTGTATATCGATCTACTCACTGCTTAGCTAGTTACCTCTTGTATACTGGTCTACTCATTGCTTAGTCAGTTAACCCCTATATACTGGTCTAATCACTTCTTATCCGATTAACCCCTATATACCAGTCTACTCACTGCCGATAGGAATAAGGACTCTTGTTCTTCACCGATTACCATTTACTTCTTTATCGATGGACTATGGAGACTTAGAAGATGATGTTGCCAACAATGACAACCATTTCACCAGTCATACAAGATGCATCATAATGCCAACAAAGTTCCCCTTTGGCATTGGTGGCAAATACTACAAAGTAGTCATGTATGTGTCAATTCTAACCCCTATTTCATCTACCTCATGTATATATACAAACTCCCCCTTTTCACATCAATGGCAAAGAATATACAAAAGGATTCAGGAAAGTAAAGCAAAAATGTATTTGAAATTTTCCTTAGTAGCTTGCAAAGAGGATTTCCGTAAAGGCTTCACCTATTTCATGGTGTTGAAGTGTCCATGCAAAATTGTAACAAAATCCTTGATTTCATCTATTGTCTTACAGTCGGGTGCACTTATGATGCTTTTTGTTTCCTTGACATTCCTTTGCATGAGATCATTGATCAATGCAAGGTAGCATTGTAGCTCTAACAGATTAAGAGCTCGTTTATCCTCTTCCTCTTTTAACTTTTTGATTTTATTAGTTAACTATTTGACCTTTCCACTAAAGGTCGTTGCAGAGCTTGTAAGAGGATCAAAATAACCTATAAGATCTTGGATTTCCCTTTGATTCTGAGCTCTTTTATCTCCAATATCTTTAATTAAATCGGTGAAGCTTGATGACTTAACCAATAATTGGCCAACTTCCTGTAGTATAGATTTGACCTCTTCAGTGCTAGTGGAGAGAGAAACTTTGCCAACTAGGATATGTTCCATTAATATCTCACCTCTCTTTGTTTCATACTATCTAATTACAACCTTCTCCAAATCGGTTGCCTCTAAACCAATTTCTTTGAAAAGAGTGCCAAACTGATCAATGATGGGTGCATTATCATCAACAACAATGTCAGGAATGAGATCAAACAAAATGGTTTTTGTAGTATAAAGAATTTTGGTCTTCTTTTTATTTGCTCTAAGTTTTGCCTTTTCAGCTTGAAGTTTCAATTTTTCAGAAACTTTCATTAATTGTTTGGGGTTCATCTTCTTAATGTCGATTAGAGAGTCTTCCTCTTCTTCCTCCTCTATTACTTCTTCCTTTTCTTCATCCTTAACCTCAGAGCTAGATGCAGAGGTAAGTTTAGCTTTCTTCTTTTCACTCTACTTTTCTAAATCTAACTTCCTTTTTATCGGAGGAGTATCTACCACTTTTTTCTTAACATCTTCAGGTTGACCAGATGAAGAATCCTCTTTCTTCTTGTGCTATTATTATTCCTTGGTCTCCTCTATTTCCTTCATCTCTTCTTCCTTCTTTTCTACTTCCTTCTATTTTTCTTCCTTCTTTTCTACTTCCTTATGTTTTTCATCCTTCTCCTTGGTTTCCTACTTCTCCTATTCTTCAATAGATGGTATTGATGAATTTATCACCTTTGGATTTCCTTCCTCTGCACCTTTTTCTTTCCCTTTGTCAAGGGCACCTGCACCTTGGTCCTATTTTGTTCCCTTTTCTATTTCTTCTTTAGCTTCCTTTTCATGGCTCAAGATTATTTTCCATAGGGAAACACCCTCATAATGAACACCTTGGACATCTCCTATGGTTACTCTCCCTATCTTGTTCCTTATTCTAAAGCATTGAACACATGCTTCTACCAATATAGATGCTTGATTATAATCAAGATCATATTGCACTTCCATGAGTACTTTTATCCTATTCTCTTTCTCAATAGCTAAAGCTATTTTCCATCTCCCTTCAATTTGATTTTGCAAGTCTGATGGAACTATTCCATATAGTTCACTGGGGGTTATGCATAACTTATGCATATTCCACATAAGTGCATCTTCAATTTTTATTTTGTCCTCCTCATTGTAGAGAGGATATTTTCTCCCAACACCAGATAGAACTCCAAACTTTTTGATCCCATGGAACAATTCATCAACAATTGGAAGTACATTTCTACCACTTCTTCAGACTTCTTATATTTCCACATCAGATTGGGTTTTAGTGTTATCACCCTCATTTTCATCCTTCCTGGGCTTCTTTTTATTCTTTGTGTTAACTAGCCCTTCACTCTTTTTCTTTCTTGTATATGTAACTCCTACCAGTCCACCTTTACCTAGGGACAATGCAGGAGTTTCTGAGTCCTTTTCTTTTATGTATGGTGTTGGCTTGCTGGATGCAGTACCCTTGGGTTTTCCTTAGACATTTTCTTCTTTTCTCCTATTTGTTCTTTATCTTTGTTTGATTTGACCCTTGTTTGTTTACCAGTACCGGTGGAAGCAGTGGAATTGGATGCTCCACCTCCATACTTTTTGTCTAGGTTATCAATCATTTTACTTACTCTCTTTTGTATGATTGGCTCCTTAAGTTCCTATTTTATTTTGGAGCTTGCCTCCTCATAAGTTCCAAATTTATTTGTTTTTTAATCTACTGGTTTAGATAGTAACATGCTCACATACACTTTAGTAATGTATACCCCGACCTCATAACCCATAGCAGTCACCCAAAAGGTTCTAGGTTGAACCTCTTGAATGATGCAACAAGCGGTCTCAACAAGAAACAAATGTTGTCCTTGTAATTGTGAACTATACCAGTTGGGATTCTCTCTCTTTTATGAATTCTAATTTGGAATTCTTTAAAATATCCCCACAATTGTTTCCCCAAACTTATCACCTAAATCCATAATCATTTCACCTATCTGAACCATGATAGGTTTATCCTCAGACCACACAACATTGCCCTTACTGGGAAGGAAATTTTTTACATAGAAGAATATACATACCACTAATGAGCCATACTTGAATGACTATTTCTTTTCCTTCTTTATTCGCTCCATGTTCACTAGAAATTAACTTTTGATCATCTCACAAATATCATATGTTGCATCCCCCTTGATGACTCGATATGCTATATGTATAGCACCACTCGACACACTATTCATGTGGCTTGATTTATAGACCCTATAACCTAGCACTGGGGAAGAAAACCTCACTTCTGCATCCTTAATATGAGCAATTGTTATTACTCTCCTATTACATCAAGATTGAGTCAACCGGGTGACTTCAGTGGATGATATAGTACTTAGGGTTGGTGTGTCACCATTTGTACTAAACCCTGTTACTCTTTGAATCACATCCTTTGTAATCTTGATCGGTGCTTCAGCTTTGAGCCATATAAATTAATCATGCACTCTGATTAATACATACCTAACCCAATCAACTTGAAATTGATCAATAAAATCAACAACATTCGACAAACCATTGGTCTTCACATGCAAATATTCTACCTTCAATAGATCATGATTACAAAACCCTTTGAATTCATTCTGAATAAATTTCTCTCCAAGTTCTTCAAGGTTGCAATGGATGAAGGAGAAAATATATTCAATGAGTAACACACCGGAAGGCACACATGATAGGGCACCGATCATGTGGAACTCTCCAGCCTTCATAGGATGCAATTTGAACTTGATTTTGTTACACAATTCAGATAACTGAAACACAACTAAGAGGGGGGTTGAATTGGTTGTCACAGAGTACCAAAAGCATTAGAGATTTAAACTTTAATACTGGAAACCAAAACAATAATATCAGAATAACAGTTAATCTAATTAAGCATAAACAATAATCATAGAATAAAAACTATCCACACAACACCAATATTTCTACGTGGATAACCCCGTAAAGGGAAAAGCCATGATGGGAAGCCTACCCATAGTCTGATAATACTTTTGCAATATGTATGTGAATTACAATGAAGGGGCTTGCACTTGCAGGAAGGCCAACAACTTAGATCAAACTACTCATCACAAAAGGAATCTCACTGACTACATACAAATCTAGACTACAATCTGGAGAAGTGTTGAACTACAAAAGATAGAATCTCTTATGCCTGAGTATAGTTCCGGTTAAGCTCAATACTAGAGGACTAAATCCTCTTATACAAACCCAATTTGATCTTCAATTATCGACCAATTACTCTGCCTAAATAATATTACATTATTTGCACATTACATTCCTTGACCATGACCTCTTACAATAACTATGATGATCTACAATGAGATCTTACATCTTATTTATACAAACCCTCGACCATTAAAAATTAGGTCGGCTACCACACAATAAACCAATTACATAACTACAAACCATGTCAGCCTTAGACTAAAACAAATAATATCCAACACATAAGACATCTTGGAAATACAATAATAGGTCCTATCCAAACATTACATTAATGTCTGTCCATAACCTAGATCAACCAAGACCCAGTATAGGTGCACAAACTTCAACAATGATCTCCAAATGCCCTGTCTCGAACATGATCACCAAAAAAATCCTGGAACTATATCAAAAGTTTCACTAACACCAATTATGCAATGCATCAAAGATCTCCACCAAATGCTCTGTCGATGAAACCCTCACCAAAACAAGAAACCAATCTTCTAAGTAAGCAGGATAGCATCCAATCACCAGACCAAAACCAACTGACCAAATATGAGTATGAGTATCATGAACAAGCGAATTCCATCACCAAATTATATCCGAGTCTATAGGACAATGTCAGATCCAAGTTAACTAGAAAGCACTCAACCTACTGAAACCAGAAGGGTGCCGGTAAAGCATCCAAACAGCTAGTGTTGACATCAATGATAAAACATCAATGCAACACATAACCTTTTCCAACAAATGGCCAACAATCTCCCCCTTAGGAATTGATGGCAACACTAGATGTGAAAAACATCTGAGTACCAAGAAATGCCAAACAAGTCTCCCCCTATGTAAGACAACCAACAATCTCCCGCATATATCTCTCGATATCAATATCCCCCCCCCTTTGAATAATATCTCTGTAAAGTTTTAAATTTACTTTTCACATCACTATCTCTCCCCCTTTGACATCAATGCCAAAAATCTGACAAAAATATCAAAGAAAAAGCATAAGCCTTTGAATCTCAAAGATGACTACTCCTTGAGTAGTAGCATCCCAAATCAGTGCTGGAATGAATAGTATCTCTGATAATGCATGTTGTCTTGATGCCAAACCGCATCAATCAAGTCTCTGTCGAAGGGGCAGAAACCCCCAATCTGTCTCTCAGGTACTCAAATAATTCTTTGGATAAAGGTTTAGTGAAAATATCTGCAATTTGTTCTTTAGTGTTCACATAAACCAGTTTAACTTCATTTTCTTCCACCTTCTCCTTAAAAAATTTAAACTTGATAGATATGTGCTTTATTTTGTAATGAAATACCAGATTCTTTGATATATAAATAGTAATAGAGTTATCATAGTGAATAACTACTAGTGCATCACAATCCATCTTTTATATCTTTCAACATTTGCTTCATCCATAAAACTTTTGTATAGCTAGTAGCAGCAACAACATACTCAGCTTCAATAGTAGATAAAGAAGTACATAACTATTTCTTTCCAAGAAAGAAATCTCCACCAGAAGTACTTTTGCGGTCATCATCTCCAACCCAATTAACATATGTATATGCACATAAAGTAAAGTTATCATTCTTAGGGTACCATAATCTATATTCTGATGTACCTTGCAAGTATCTAAAAATATTTTTCACGGCCATCTCATAATTTTCTCTAGGATCACTCTGAAATATTGAAACAATAAAAACAACATTCATAATTTCAGGCTTAGTCTAAGTCAAATAAAGTAGACCTCCAATCCTAGGTTTCTATCTTGTAGGATTTATCAGTGCATGAAACATATTTCCTTGTTAATTTATTACTTGTAACCATAGGTGTACTTACTGGTTTAGAATCTCCCATACCAAATTTCTTCAACAATTCTTTAGCATATTTAGTTTGATAGATAAAAATTCCTTTGTTAGTATGAGTAATCTGCAAACCTAAAAAAAAATTCATCTCACCAATCATAGACATCTCAAATTCTTTCTCCATATTCTTAGAAAATTCTATGCACAATTTATCTTCACCTCCAAAAGTAATATCATCAATAAATACTTCAACAATCAGTATATGATCATCAGTAATTTTGTAATATAAATTACTGTCAGCACCACCCTTAGTAAAACCAAGCTTCAAAAGATATTTATCCAACCTTGCATACCAAGCTCTAGGTTCTTGTTTCAATCCATATAAAGCTTTCCTTAACCTACAAACCATATCAATATCATTTGATAGTGAAAAACCATCAAGTTGCTTAATATTAAATTCCTCATCAAGATCCCCATTCAAAAATGCACATTTAACATCCATCTAATAAACCTTGTAGTTTTTATAAGCAACATAGGCAATAAATAATCTTACAACTTCAATGCTAGCTACCAGTGCAAAAGTTTCTCCATAATCAATTCCTCCCTTCAGAGAATATCCTTTACAAACCAATCTAGCCTTATTCCTTATAACTTGACCATCCTCATTCAATTTGTTCCTATAAACCCATTTAGTTCCAATGAAATTTTTATTTTTAGGCCAGGGAACCAAAGTCCATGTGTTATTTTTCCCAATCTGATCTAATTCTTCTTCCATAGATTTTAACCAAAATTCATCTTTACAAGTGTCAATAACTAATATTGGTTCAACTTGTGAAATTAAACATACCTCATTAGTTGCTAGTCTTCTTCTTGTCATCAGTCCATTGCTCTTATCCCCAATGATTTAATCTTCTGAATGTTTCAATCTCACATACCTACAAGTCTTCTGACTCTCCGTTCCTCTTCCCTAATCCTTAGTTACTATAGAATTCTTTGATGTTTCCAGAGTAACTGGTTCAACTCTCTATTCTAGTAAAGGTGCTATCACTTCAGATATAATCATTTCCACTGTTGTTTCCTTCTCATAAACTCTAATTTGACTTTTTCTCAACTCATCTACTTTGACATTAGCACTCTCCACAATTATTTGTAATATCTTGTTATAACATCTATATGCTTTTCTTTCACTAGAATAACCAAGAAATATGCCTTCATCACTTCTAGGATCAAATTTCCCAATAGTATCATCTCTCCTCATATAACATTTACTACCAAATTTTTTGAAATACTTAACTGTAGGTGTATTGCCAAACCATAATTCATATGGTGAATTTGTAAACCATTGCACTAACTGCTTCTCTCCATTAGATATGAGGTAGATTAACTTCCATCATCATTGTTCTAGCAACATCCAAGATAGTTTTGTTTTTCCTTTCCACAACTCCATTCTGCTGAGGTGTCCGGGGAGCATAAAATTATCTTCTTATACCATGCTTGTCACAAAATTTATTAAACTCAATGGATGTGAATTCTCCACCATGATCTAATCTCAAACATTTAATCTTCAATCTTGTCTCAATTTCCACTTTAGCCTTAAAGATTTTAAACTTTTCAAATGCTTCAGATTTTTCTCTCAAGAAAGTAACCCATATCATTCTAGAATAATCATTAATTATTAGCATGAAATATCTATCACCATGAAAACTTTTAACTCTAGCAGGGCCACACAATCAATATGAATAAGATCAAGAACATCATTTGATTTATCTTGTATACTCGTAAAAGAGGTTCTGACTTGTTTGCCCATTTGACATTCTTTACATACCAAATTATAGGGCTTCATAATCTTAGGTATATCTCTAACAACCTTGGTTGAACTAATCTTCACAATGCAATCAAAGTTTACTTGACACAACCTTTTATGCCATAACCAACTCTCATCAATCTGTGTAATCAAACATGTCTTCTCACTAGAGTTCAAACAATATATGTTGCCTTTTGTCTATGCATTGGTTGCAATCTCCAAGCCAGATCTGTTAATGATTTTGCATTTTCCATCCTTGAACTATAATTGAAATCCCTTATCTACCAATTGTCCTACACTCAAAAGATTATACTTCAAAGCTTCAACATAATAAACATTGTCAATATTTTTATTGCCATCCAATGATATAGTTCTTTTTCAGTTGATCATACATGCCTTTGTTGGTATTTTGGTAAGGTTTTTTCATTGATGTCAACACCTACTAAAACTTTGGTACTTTGGAGAATCATCAACATTCACCGGCAAACAAGTGACTTATGCATAGTCACCAGTATATGGTACACCGACAGGATATAATGATCATCAGCACTTGGAATGGCATGGAAAACACTTGGTTATATCAAAGACATCGTTTGGACACCTTGTCTTGGAGAATCATTTATTGGTATATTAGTATTTGCATATTTGTTGTTACCGACAATTAGGTCCAGGTTATACACCGGTAGGTTTATCTTTTCCAGATCAGCACGACATGCTATGGAGATGATTTATTATTGTTGTAAATGCATCAAGCCAACATGTTAAATCGGTTATTGGATCGGATATTGTTTTGTTTGTAAAATGATTTTATTGTAATATCTTGTAGAGATGACCTACTAAAATTGGTCTTAGGTTATGATATAAATGTAAGATCTTATTTGTAAGATCGAATGTGGAATGCCAAGAAGAATTGTGAGAAGGTATATGCGAGAATAAGCAGAGCTATACATGTAGACATTATTTGATGGTGAAGCAAGGTTTTTGTGAAAGTATATCAGAACTACACCGGTATTGAATCCAACATATGAAGATGTTATTTTGAGCAATACATCCTTATTGGATTTAACCATCCAATTGTAGTCAGTGTGACTCCTATTTTGTGTTTGAGTAATGAGCTCTAGGTGCTTGGCCTTTCTGCATGTGTAGGCCCCATTTGTATACACTTACTATCTGCAATAGTATCATCTGATTGTGGGTAAGGTTTCCCACTGCGATTTTCCCCTTAGAGGGTTTCCACATACAAATATTGGTGTTATGTGTTGTGGATGACTTTTTCTTTTTATTTCATGCATTAATCTTTACTAGTATTGCAATTATTTGTTAAAACTGTCCACCAGTACAAAAGACTGGTTCACCGGTATTAAGCAGTAAGTTGGTTAAGTTATTTTTGACTTAAATTTATTAGATAATTGATTCACCCCCCCCCTCTCAATTGCCTCCCGGACCTAACAATTGGTATCAGAGCCTAGTCCTCTTTTGTAGAAGTTTAACAACTTGAGGAGATCCAATGTCTACTAACTATTTCAGGAAGGATAGTCCTAAAATTGATTGAACCAACTATGGCATATGGAAGATTAGAATGGAGACACATCTAAATTGCATTGGAAAGGACACCTGGGATGTTACAAAGAATGGCTATACTACTCCTACTCAAAGTCAACCTAATCTACCTAACTTGATTAAAGATGAGGAAAATGATTGCAAAGCAAGAGAAGCACTTTTGAGTGCATTAACAGATCAACAAATCATGGGATTATTAGATAGGTCTACTATTAAAGCTATTTGGGATCATTTGGAAACACTGAATGAAGAATATTTCACAATCAAAATTGCAAAACTTGAAACCTTTCGGGTCAGGTATGAAAATCTAAAAATGGAAGAAGATGAAAGGATTTCTGCTTTTATGGAAAGAGTTAATGAAATTGTTTTGGGTATTAAATATTGTGGAGAAACCTTAAGTGAGGATGAAATTGTTTCAAAAATTTTAAGAGGATTGCCACTGGCATATAAAATGAAAGTTGCTGCTATAAATGAGTTAAGAACAATGCCTAATACATCAGTAACTAGAGATACATTGATTGGAAAACTTTCAACCTTTGAAATTGAGGAATTTGGTCCTGTTGCTACTATAAAAATAGATTTAGCCTTTAAAGCATCAACATCATCTACACCATCATTTGACAAATCTAATTGGAAAGCCTTTTATGCAAGAGAACTTGAAGAAAGCAGGAAAGAAACTGAAGAACTTGAAGAACTTGAAGCACTATTTGCAAGGAAAATGCCTAAAGGTCCAGTTGGAAGTAAGTATGAAGGTAAAGCACCCTTTAAATGTTTTAACTATAATAAGATTGGTCATATGGCTTCAAGATGCCCTGATAGACATGCTAGACTAAGAGAAGAAGCGAGAAGGACATACAAGCCTAACCCTGAATATCAAAGATACAAATTTAAGATGAATAAAGATAAAACCTGTTATCTTGTTGATGAAGGTGTGACTGATGATTCTGATGAGGATCTAGGAGACAATGGATGGGTTTTTGTTGCTATAATAGAAGATCAACCGGCACCTACAGTCCAACCGGTAGAGTAGGCCTTGGTAGCTAAAATTGAAGTAAAGGATGAGTGGATCATTGATTCAGGATGCTCGCATCAAATGACAGGAGATAAAGGTAAATTCTTGACTTTCAAGAATATAATGGAGGCTTAGTAAGATTTGGAGATGATAAAGCTTATATGATCAAAGGTAAGGGTACAATATCTCTTGATGGTAAGCATAATACTGACAATGTTTACTATGTTTAAGATTTAAAGCATAATCTTTTGAGTGTTGGTCAATTAGTTGAGAAAGGATTTTAGTTACAATTCAAAAATGGTAAATGCAAAATTATGAACGGAACTAGTTTAGAAATTGCAATTGGTAATCAATCTAGAGGTAATATCTTTCATTTGAATAATAATGAAAGGACATGCTTGATTGCACATATTGATGAAAGTTGAATATGGTATAAAAGACTATGTCATATAAACTTTGATTGCATGGTGAAAATCAGTACTACTAAGGCAGTTAGAGATTTACCTAAAATTGTTAACCTCACAATATAGTATGTAAGGAATGTCAATTTGGAAAACAAGTTAGAGCTACTTTCAAAAGTATTCCAAAAAAATCCAATAATGCTCTTGACTTAATTCACACTGACTTATGTGGTCCAGCTAGAACTAAAAGCTTACAAGGTGATAGATATTTCATGTTAATCATTGATGACTATTCTAGAATGTGTTGGGTTACTTTTCTCAAAGAAAAATCAGAAGCACTTGGAAAGTTCAAACTATACAAAGCAATGGTATAAAATGAAACCGGTAAGAAAATCAAATGTCTAAGATCAGATCAAGGAGGAGAATTTACATCTAAGGAATTTAATGCATTCTATGAAGTAAATGGAATAAGAAGATAGCTATCAGCACCTCAGACACCACGACAAAATGGAGTTGTTGAAAGGAAAAATAGAACTATCTTGGATGCAGCTAGAAGTATGTTATCAGAAGCAAACCTACCACATATGTATTGAAGAGAGGCAGTAAGTACAATGGTCTATACATTCAACAAAGTTCACATCAAAGGTGAAACTAGTAAGACCCCTCATGAACTATGGTTTGGTTTACTCCTACTCTTAAATATTTTAGAATATTTGGAAGTAAATGCTATATTAGAAGTGATGAGTATATTGGGAAATTTGATCCTAGAAGTGATGAAGGAATATTTCTTGGTTATTCATCTAAGAGTAAAGCATATAGATGTTTTAACAAAAGATTGCAGAAAATTATTGAGATTACAAATGTGAAGATTAATGAACAATTTAGAGGAACTTCAAGGTATATAGATTCTGAACCAGCAACAAAAGTTCTAACAAATGAACCTACACTGAACCCACTGGTATAGAATGAAGATCAAGTTACACTGGTACCATCTGAAAATTCCACAATGATTGAGGATCAGTAGTAAATAAAGACACCCTGGTATCTAAGATTAAATCATTCTGAAGATCAGATAATTGGAAACAAGCATAAAGGAGTTATGACATGAGGAAGATTGGCAAATGAAGAGGTGTGTCTTATTTCTCAAATTGAACCATCATCAGTTAATGAAGCATGTGAAGATAAATATTGGACTAAAGCTATGGAAGAAGAATTAGAACAAATTGAGAAGAATAACACTTGGACATTAGTTCCCTGGCCTAAAGATAAAAATGTAATTGGAACCAAATGGGTATTCAAAGACAAACTTAATGAAGATTGTAAGGTTATCAGAAATAAAGAAAGACTAGTGTGTAAGGAATATTCTCAGAAAGAAGGAATTGATTATAATGAAACCTTTGTATCGGTAGCTAGAATTTAGGCAATCAAATTATTCTTGGCTTTTGCAGCACACAAGAACTACAAATTTTATCAAATGCATATTAAATATGTATTTCTAAATGGAGATCTTGAAGAAGAAGTTTACATTGAACAACCTGATGGATTTTCTTTGACAGATAACAAAGATATGGTTTGTAGGTTAAGGAAAGCTTTGTATGGGTTGAAGCAAGCTCCAAGAGCTTGGTATGCAAGATTGGATAAGTATCTTTTTAAAATTGGTTTTTCTAAAGGTAATGCTGACAACAACTTATATTATAAAATAACCAATAATGACATCTTGGCTATAGAAGTTTTTGTTGATGATATAATCTTTGGAGGAGAAGATGGATTATGTAAAGACTTTTCTATTAAAATGCAGAAAGAATTTGAAATGTCTATGATCGGTGAAATAAGATTCTTTTTAGGATTGCAGATTTCACAGACTGACAAAGGTATATTATTAAGTCAATCCAAATACTTAAAGGTGTTACTAAAGAAATTTGGGATGGAGAACTCTAAATTGGTAAGCACACCTATGACTACAAATGACAAACTATCACTAAGGGATGAATCTACACATGTTAATCCAACTAGTTACAAATCTATGATAGGAGGTTTACTATATTTGACACAAACCAGACCTAATATCATGAATGTAGTATGTATTGTTTCAATATTTTAGAGTAATCCTAGAGAAAATCATGAATCGGTAGAAAAAGGATCTTTTGGTACTTAGAAGGCACTACAAATCTTGAATTATGGTATCCTAGAGATGAAAACTTTGAATTATGTGCATATACAGATGCAAATTGGGCAGGAGATGTGGATGATAGAAAAAGCACCACCAGTGGAGCATTTTTTCTTGGAAGCAAACTAGTTTCTTGGTTGAGTAAGAAACAAAGTTGTACATCCTTATCAACAACAGAATCAGAATATGTTGCAGCAGCAACTAACTGTACATAGGTACTATGGCTTAAACAAATGTTGAAAGACATAAAGGTAAAATGCAAGGAACCTATAATTATCTATTGTGATAACACTGCAAAAATTGATATATCTAAGAATCCGGTACTACCCTCTAAAACCAAACATGTTTCTATCAAACTGAATTTTCTAAGGGAAAATGTTGAAGCAAAATAAATAAACTTGGTTTATGTGTGAATACTAAAGAGCAGATTGCAGATATTTTTACTAAACCTCTGCCTAAGGAGACTTTTGAATATCTCAGAGACCAGCTTGGGTTCATACCCCCACTGGTAGAGACTTAGGAAGTTGATGTTTGTCATCAACCGGCCAAATTAACAGAGAAATCTTTTACTCCGACCTTGATGAGGAAGCTACTTCTCAGGGGGAGTAGTTGGTATACTAAATTGGTTGGTATTTTGTAATATGAACTTAGTTTTGTGGTAACTTTGGTATTTGATGTCAGAGGGGGAGAGATTGGTATGGAAAAACACAAGGAAACACATGTTACTCTCAGGGGGAGAGATTGTTACTTTGGAAAATTTTACTTATATTTGGGTAATTGTTGGTACTTTGGTATTTGGCATTTCTGTTTTGGCACTTTGATGGTTTTTCCATCTTGTATTACCATCAATGCCAAAGGGGCAGATTATTGGTATTTTGGTAAGGTTTTGTCATTGATGTCAACACCTACTAAAATTCTAGTACTTTGGAGAATCAACAACATTCACCGGCAAACAAGTGACTTATGCATACTCACCGGTATATGGTACACCAATAGGATATAATGATCAGGGACAATTAGAATGACATGGAAAACACTTGGTTATGGCGAAGACATCATTTGGACACCTTGTCTTGGAGATTTGTTTATTGGTATATTCATATTTGCATATTTGTTGTTACTAGCAAATAGGTCCAGGTTATACATCGACAGGTTTATCTTTTCCAGATCAGCACGACATGCTATGGAGATGATTTATTATTGTTGTAAATGCATCAAGCCGACATGTTGAATCAGTTATTGCATCGGATATTGTTTTTTTTGCAAAATGATTTTATTGTAATATCTTGTAGAGATGACCTACTAAAATTGGTCTTAGGTTATGATATAAATGTAAGATCTTATTTGTAAAATCGAATGTGGAATGCCAAGATGAATTGTGAGAAGGTATATGCGAGAATAAGTAGAGCTATACATGTAGACATTATTTGACAGTGAAGCAAGGTTTTTATGAAAGCATATCAAAACGACACTGGTACTGAATCCAGCATATGAAGATGTTATTTTGAGCAGTACATCCTTATTGCATTTAACCATCCAATTGTAGTCAGTGTGACTCATATTTTGTGTTTGAGCAGTGAGCTCTAGGCGCTTGGCCTTTCTGCATGTGCAGACCCCATTTGTATACGCTTACTATCTGCAATAGTATCATCTGATTGTGGGTAAGGTTTCCCACCATGATTTTTTGCCTTACAAGGTTTCCACATACAAATATTAGTGTTATGTGTTGTGGATGACTTTGTCTTTTTATTTCATGCATTAATATTATGTGAACAACCACTATCAATTACCCATTCATCCTTGTCCTCAATTTTAGCAGCAAGTGCCTTCTCCCTAGGTAGAATCTCTTCCAGTGTCGGATCATCTTCCTTGATAACTAGAAATACCCATTCCTTCCCATTGCCTGATCTGCTAGCAGATTCTTCTATTAGTTGATCATCTGAATCAGTAATGCCTTCTTCATCCGCTATGTAGCATGATTTGTCTCTATTTTTCTTGAATCTATACTTGTTTTGATATCTAGGGTTAGGCTTAAATGATCTTTTAACTCTTTCTTCAAATCTTGAATTTCTTTCAGGACACCTAAATGCAAAAAGACCAATCTTATTACATGCAAAACATTTAAAAGGTGCTTTTCCTTCATACTTACTTCCTACCGATATTTTCAGTACTCTTCTAGCAAATAGTGCTTCAAGCTGCTCAAACTCATCATCTTCTCTCTTCATATCTTCTAGTTCCTTTGCATATAGAGCTTTCCAATCATTCTTACCAGTTGTAGATGTAGATGCATGAAAAGCAAGTTCAGTCTTCACAGCTCTAGAAGATCCAAATTCCTCAAGCTCAAAAGCAGATAGTTTCCCAACCAAAGTATCTTTGTTGACAGATGTATTAGTCATTGTTCTCAACTCATTAATAGTAGTAACCTTCATTTTGTAAGCCGGTGGTAAATCTCTCAGGACTTTAGAAACAATTTCATCTTCACTCAGAGTTCCACCACAACATTGAATTCCCATAACAATGTCATTTACTCTTTCCATGAATGTAGTAATCCTTTCATCTTCTTTCATCTTCAGGTTTTCATATCTCACCTGGTAACCATCAAGTTTAGCAAGCTTCACTAAAGGGTCACCTTCATTAAGATTTTGTAGGGTAAAAGTACAAACCTATGTCACACTTTTACAAAGGAAAAGGCTAACACAACAATAACTGTTCAATTTCGTCGCCATAAAAGTGTCATTTGCATTTTGAATTTAAAGATGATGTAAACTGATGAAATGTGTAAAATTTGTTGAAGTTTAAGTCTACTATTTTTTGAAATTGTTTTGACAATAATTTATATGTTTTTTTTTGCTTTAAAGTCCTTTTTTTTATTGCTAAAAAGCGCTGAAAAACATGGTGTTTGGTTCCCACCTCAAAAGTAAATGTAAATCAACTTTTTTTTTTCTCATTTTGATATCAGTTATAGAATACATATTTATATAGTGCATGAAAAAAAAATATTTTGATGTATATTTTCTTTGTAATAGCTATAGACACCCAAAATTGTCATGTCTAATTAAATAAATATTTTATTTATTTAATTATCTAAGCCTACTTCTTCTATTAATTAAATAAATTTTTATTTATTTAATTAATTCATTTATCCTCTTCTAGCCTTATTTCTCATTTAAATAAATACATTTATTTATTTAAATTATCCCTTTCCTAAATTAAATAAATATTTTATTTATTTAACTGTCCTATTTCTTCTATTAATTAAATAAATCTTTATTTATTTAATTAATTCATTATCTTTTTCTACACATGACACATGTCATTCATCTCTTAATTCCTACACTACCTACCCCTTTCATTATTTTACTATTTCCTCTACCTACCCTCTAATCCTAGCCGACCTCTCTTTTTACACCTCTCAATCTTAACCCTCCATTTCTCATTGTGTCTTCTATTTAAGGAGATGTTTCTTCATTGCCAAACCCTAATGACTAATGACTGATTTTGGAGTACTTGGCTACACTACAATTCCACTTACAACCACATTCCGTTCTTTGTTGAGCTCTTGTGCATATAAAAATCTGAGAGCAAATATATCAAGCAAGATCAATGGAGATAGGAAGAATGGAGATGAAAACCCTATTGGACATGTGATGTTATAATCTTTGTGATTTTGAGTTATTTGCATTGTCTTAGGTTATCTTCATATGTTATGGTGGATCTTTGTTCATTGTTAGGCTAGGGTTTAGTGGTTGAATTCATTTAGCCTTTCAATATTGTTATTATTGTTATCCATTTTCAAGGGGAAAACCCACCTCATCCAAACCACTATAATAAAATGTATTCATGGTGAAAACTATGAATAACGTGTGCTGATTAGTTCATACCGACACTATGTCTCCCCATAAACCCGTTTGATCAAATTTATTTGATCATTTGTAGGGCGTAACCCCTACCGGCTGGGAGCCTTCTGTATTTACAGAGCTGAAAGTGCCGCATGTATGGCCACACGAGCGGATGCCCTTACTAGCACCTTTTTGTTTTAGAAGCCCAAATCCTTCTAGTTGTTGAGGCAGGAGGTCGGACGTCTGGTAGCGGCCCACACACATACGGTTCTTAGTAGAGATACAAAGTTTGCCATGGGGAGTTTTCATGGGGACTGATGCTTGGCTGACCCGAGAAGTGAGTGCCGAGGGTGGAGCCAGTGAGGTCAAGCATCTAAGTATCCACTCTGAATAGCGTAGCCTCGGGGGTAAAACCCTATGTGGGATCAACAACTATTGTCTTGGCCAGCCCTAAGATTTGTGCTTGTCTTACGCTAAACACTCAAACATTCAAGACAAAACAGCAAAACATTGTGTCTTTTGTGTCTTCAAGTGTATGCAAAAAAATTTTACATCAAACAACACACTTTTGGAGTCTAAACAGTTTGCAAACATTGAGTCATCAATATTGTGTCCTCTTGTCACGAAAAATAGTCGAAAAATCAGATTTGGTCACAACAAAACAACTTCACAGATAGGAAAAATTGCACTAAGGTTACAGAAACGCGTTTGTGTCTGTTCAAACCGCGTCTGCGTAAGATAAGCGCGTCTATGAAGTACAGAATAGCGTCTGTGTTTTTATCAGCGTCTGTGTCAAACAAAGAGGCGTCTGTGTCTGGGAATCGCGTTTGTGAAGTATACAGAGGCGTCTGTGTCAAGATTTGAAAACTTTAACAGTCAAGCAAACAAAGAAAATCAGTTTCGGCATACTTGAGCTTCTTAGGTTGTCTCTTCAGGTTTCATCTAGCATTCAGCCTGTTCTAAGGTTTCACACAGTCCATCATTGCTTCACATCTCATTTTACATTCATACTTGTCTAAACTTGAGTCAAAAAGGTCACTTGCTTGTCCTCACTATACTCTTTCAACACACTACATACTACTACACTTTGCTAAGTGGTCCCTCATCAAGGTTTTTTACCTTTGGGTCTCATTTGGTCTTACTTAGAGTCAAGGTCAGCTTACCTCATCAAGAGATACTATCCTCTCTTTGGAAGTCACACCTACTCTACTACTTACATACTTGGTCTTACACTTTGGACATTGCAAGCACACCTCAAGATTCACTTACACTCCATACAACTCTTGGTCCTCCGTACTCTTTTCATTTTTCATCTAGTCTCTCACATCTTGGTCTAACACCTAGTTCATGGTTGAAACCCGCCTTCAAAAATCTAGGAGAATAGCTAAAGAAGCTCAAGAATCCGTAAACATGAGTTCTTATGAGTATGACAATGATCTATTCTACAATCCTGAGCACACTACATTACCAGACATGAATGTTTATAGACACAATCCAAATGTGGAAAACACAAACACTATAAACAACAATGTTACACACAATGACACAGTGGACAACTCTTCAATACTATCAGCAGACATAGAAGAGTCCATAATGAATCCTCAATTCAATAGATTGGTTGAAGAGATAATGAGGAGAGATCGACAATACTTTCTAAACATGATGGCACATAGTGGAGCTAAAATACCACATGATTTTGACTTATCTCAACTTATGGAAAGTCGACCCTCACAACAAACTCAACCCAACATGGATCAAAGGAGACCAAATAGTGGAGGAAATAGAGGACCGAATAATATGATGCCGGAGTCGCCATCAGCTTTGCTTCAAAAGCCAGCAATCCCACATACACAAGCTCAAACATATGATACTTACACTCAAGGACCATCATGGAGGCCTTATGCTCAATCACATGCTCAAGGTATGAATCAATCAAAACAAGTGGATACTCAAGGACATCCTCAAAATTTTGACACAAGGAGACCTCATGTCAAAATTGGGGGCAACACAATGGAAAATGAAAGGCCTATTGAATATGGTTTATACACACAAAATAGATATGGAGTCCCTCAACATGAAGTTATGCCAAGTGCTCCATATATGTCGCAACAATATAGACCTCCATATGGACATGTCTACGATCAGTATCATCCATATATGCAACAAGCTCCTCCTCAAATGGGTGTTTCAAACATGGGGTATGCTACAAGAAATCAATCTCCTCCCAAGAATAATTTGGAGCAACAAATTAGAGATCTACAAAAGAAAGTGGAGGACATGAGTACATCAAAACCTACATACACTATGAGAGATATATGTCCTTATCCCTTCGATAAGAGCATTCCAATGCCTCCATTTCCTACACACTTTGTGACACCAAAATTCGACAAATATAGAGGGAGAGGAGACCCCAAGGCACACATAAGACAATTCTTCACAGCTTGCATTGAGGTAGCGGCAGAAGAAACATACTTAATGAGGTTGTTCCCACAGAGCTTAAGAGATCAAGCTATGGAATGGTTTTCTCAATTACCTCCTGGTATTAAGTCATGGGGCGACTTAGCAGAGGCATTCATTCAGCATTTCTCTTACAACATTGAAACAGATGTCTCAGTTACTATCTTGTGCAATACGAAACAAAAGGAAGGAGAATCTTTCGCAACATTTTTACAAAGATGGAGAAATTTAGCTAGCAGATGCTCTTGTGAAATCCCGCAGAAACAAATGGTGGAGATGTTCACACAAAACATTAATAAGGCTATTGGCTATGATCTCAGAAAAGCTTGTTTGTCTACATTCAAGGATGTCATTGAAAAGGGCCTAGCAACAGAAAAGGTCTTAATTGAACAAGGAGTTATCATGCTATTCAAAGAAAACAAAGAGGACTTTAAGGGAAAGGACAAACCAAAATTTTGGAACAAGAACAAGAACACAGTTAATGATGGTGTTGTTGATGCTAATACAGTGAGACCAAAGTTCGTCTTTTCTAGATCAAGTTCTACCAACAATCAGGTGAACACTCAAACAACTTCTAGACCACAAAGGAAGTACACCCCATTGGGAGAACCACTTGAATCAGTATTTAAAAAGCTGGTAGCAAACAAAGTAATTACAGTTCCAGATTTTCCTCCATATGAACCAAAGGTCAAACCAAATTGGTGGAATGATGATGAGTATTGCGAATTTCATAAGAGCAAGGGTCATAAGACAAGTAATTGCCATCAATTGAAAAACATTGTGCAAGATCTCATTGATAGAGGAGATATAGAGATTGAGGGACATTCATCTAATCAAGAGCATGAGGTGTTTAAGGAACCATTCCCAAAACTGACAAAGGAAAAGGCAAAGTCACAGATGATCAAGCCAATTACACTAGAGCACCTTACAATTATGATTCTACTATCAATCACATCTCAATGGACAATCATATCTCTACCATTACTATCAAAAACAAAAATCCTGAGAATCCTTCTCAGAGACCCAAAATTGTCCTAAAAGGTGTGGGATCTTCGTCCGAATCTACCTCTGAATGTCATGTTACAACCCGTTGAGGTAAGATTACATTGCCAGGTGCCTCCACTAAGAATACCAATCTTTCATCAACCAAGCCTGAGTACGACCTTGTAGAACAACTAGGGAAGACACCTGCACTCATCTCTATTCTTGATCTCTTACGTATATCTCCTGCACATAAAGCTATCCTTGAAAAAATCTTGAGAGATACTGTCATCCCTACTGATCTGAACGTGGACCAGTTTCAAGCCATGGTGGGATACCTATCCGTTCCACACTCCCTCACATTCACAGAAGCTGATGACGCCTCCATAATTCAGCCACATAATGCACCTCTACATGTTGAAGCCTTCATACATAAACATCGAATAAAGTGAGTCCTGATAGATGGAGGAGCAGGTCTTAATATTTGTACATTGAGCACCATCAGACAATTGGGATATTCTGACAAAGCTGTAAATTCTACAAACCAAATCACCATTAAGGCTTATGATGATGAAGAGCGCTCGTCCAAGGGCACGGTCACCTTCCCATTAAGAATAGGGCCAGTCACAAAGGATGTGGTTTGTCAAGTCCTAGATCTAGATCTCACATACAACATACTCTTGGGATGTCCATGGATTCATGAGATGAGCGCAGTCCCTTCTACATATCATCGATGTATCAAGTTTCTACACAATGGAGCTGAAGTGACCGTCAAAGCGGATCCAAATCCATTCATATATTGCAACAATCTACGACCTAGATCAGAAATAACAATCCCAGTCAATCGCGAAGCTATTCCTTCATCGGCATATGTGGATCCAGAATCATTAAAAACTGCTACATCAAAACAAATAGAGCTAAAAGAAAAATTCAAGGTTAAAGACATGGGATGTGGTGAATATATCTTCCATGTTGATCAACTCCCACTATCTCCTAAGGTATTCAGTCAACAAGAACAATCTATAAAAAATTTACAAGGAATTGGGTGTGAACCACCTATTGTTGTGGCTACTGAGTCTGAATGCAAATCTCCTCCAGTGGTGCAAGCAACTCTTGATATCAATAGTCCTAAGAGTGGTTCCAGCAAAGAATCTATTGAGCATATCACCAACCCTCTTGAGAACTCACATAGCTTTACCATTTCATCCACTCATTCCATTTCCACTCCACTCCCAGACTTGGATCAACAAGAATTACAAAAGCCCTTACTCATTGGGGATCAAAAATCAAGCTTTGAAAAGAAAAATTTAAAAGTCAAAAATAAAGAAAAGTGCTTTAGTCCAAATCAAAATCAAAAGCTATTGGACTCTACAAAAATCAAAGTCAAGGATAAAACTCATATGAAGCAAAAAGAGCAAGAGTTGATCTCCCCTAGCACCAAAATAACTGGGGGCAAAAGTTCTACAATTTTAAGTCAAAAAGCATACTTGTTGATCCTAAGTCTCCATCATGCTATCCTACTTTCACTTCTTTTCACAATCATAAGCCTTCATAACTCTTCCACTTGTTCCACACATCCATCCCCTTCTAGCGATACATCATGGACCTTTAATGGAGCTTCCTTGAAGGACTTTGTTATCAGGGATGCCCAAACTTCTTTAGGTGACACACATATGGGCCTGTGTAGTCCACGCACTAGTAATTCTATCTCAATTCCTTCATCGAGGAAGACATTCACTCGAGCTACACATCATTCAGTTAAGGAACAATGCAACTACAATCACAAAGTCAAGCCTCACACGTTTGAGGTAGGTGACTTGGTTCTCAGAGAAAATCCCAAGAATCAGCAAGACAGAGAGAAGAAGGGCAAGTTCAAACCAAATTGGCTTGGTCCTTACATCATTACAACAGCATATGGATCTGGTGCATATCAACTCTCAACTACAGAAGGTGAACCTTTGGAGGATCCTATCAACAGCATGCACCTTCGCAGGTTTTACACATAGCTCTTCAGAGTATCCTAATTCGAAAACACAAAAAAAATCAAAAATTTCAAAAATACAAAAAAATTTATAAAACAAAAAAAAAAATCATTACTTGGTGAAAACCTGGCAAACAGGCGCCTTGTGACACAAAAAACATTGAAAAATCGAAAAAAAGTAAAGAGAAATAATTTTGTCCAACGGTGAAAACCACTTCGGTGGCGCCCTGGGCAAGTACCATGGTGAAAATTGGGTCACCAGCGCCATGTGTAGAGACATTGCTCCTCCCTCCTTCAGGATTTACTTTCATCCCTTCACTTTGCACACACTCACAACCTATTCGTTCATAAAAAACTTACCCATTCCCATCATGGCTTGTTATTGATCTACCCAAGATTGGTTAGCCATTCATAATAAACCTCCCTTTTCACATCCCTTTCCATCCATAATAAATCAGATCCTATCTGTGGCTAAGGCAAAATCCTACGTCTAGTGATGGGTGTGGAACTAAGAACATCACATGTTTCGAGGAGTAAAGTTTCTTCCAGCTTTCTTGAGTCTATTTGTGCACAATCCACAATAAAGCAACATCTGCATCACAGATCCGCAATAAAGTTTCCTCTTCTCCGCAATAAAGTATCAGTCTCATGGATTCAGTCAGTTTCAGATGAGACATAGCAGCAACAATGGGCTTCAACAAATCAAATCTTTCAACAGACTCAGACAACATATGGTTCAGTGCTATCTATCCTTTTTGTGAAAGTAAACATTGTGACCATAATCAAATAAGACTTATACAAGTGACAAGAGACACTAAACTTGAGGACTCCAGTGGATGTTGGTGTCGAGTCTTGGTTTTCTTTTGATTTCATCTTTTTTGGTGACATGTCTTTTAGCTTTTCCGGGATGTCTCTGACTAGAGATTCTATCTCCAGGATGTCTTTGACTAGAAAGGCGAGGATGGGGTATCGTCACCTATTTGCATTTGCTGTCTGTGGATTGTCTTTTAGTAATGCTATGACTTGTTCAAGGATATGAGGACACTGTGAGTCTAGTATGAACTGGGGCATTCCTTGTTTGTGACTGTCTTATCTCCATGCAAACAGGTACAATGACTTTCTGGGCCGAACAGATGCCTCGATTGTCATAACCTACTTGCCATAATAAAGCTCAATGATGATAATGCACAAGAAGCTCTTTCACTTTCATATCTTCTATCTTTCATCCCCCTTTCTTGATTGACTTCCATCGTCCTTCTCGAGTCCGCATAGCCTGCTATCACATGACTGAGTATAATGACACACCAAAAACATTTGCATTTCATGTAGCTGCACCTACATTACCACATATAAGCATTTCATACATACATATAGATATCACAACTACATCACATCCTGCACACAACACCTGTTAGCACAATTTACATTTGCATTATCATATTCATTTGCATTACATACATTCACATTTGCATCATGCATACACATATAAAACATAAAAAAAATAAAAAATAAAAAAAATATTGCATTGCATCATATACATATTTGCATCCATATCATAAGCATCACATAAGAACATCTCATCACATAGGTACACATGCATATAGCTGCCGCAAAGATGAATCATCTCATATATATATAAAGTGTCATGATACAATGATGTCAAAATCATATGGCTACAATCACCTGTAGGTGTCTACATCATTATACAAAATGGTACAAAACTGATATAGAGGAACTCACTGATCACTCCTGCCAACACTATTGGTAGTGCTAATCCTATCCATGTCATGGTATCCCATGCCACATGTCCCACCCTCATCCCCAGTCCTGGATCCTAGAACACTCGTCTCAGTGCATCCCTATCTCCGTCTCGATCATAGGGTACTAACTCCCCATCGATCGGTATCCATAGAATCCTATATACATCCTCCAAGGTGACTGTCATCTCACCCATCGGCAAATGCAAACTACAAGTCTCTGAGTGCCATCTCTCAGCCAGTGCAGTCAACAATCCCATGTTCACCCGAAACTTAGGCACATACAGAATGTGTCTCAATCCCATCTCCTCAATTGCAGCTCAGTCCTCGGCTGTCAACTCAGGTCACAACCTCTGAGTCGATGGGAATCTCTCCCGTGACTCCAGCATCGGCAAGTACTCCTGCAGTCAAGCAAATCAAATCATGTCAATCATAGTGGCATTCACTGTTTATCACAAAATGCTACTCGCTATCTAAATGCACATAGCTATTTATCCTAGTGACACTCACTGTTCATCACAAAGTGTTGCTATCTATCCTAGTAGTACTCCTTGTTCATCACAAAGTACTACGTGTGTGACACTCACTGTTCATCACAAAGTGTTACTCACATTTGCACTCCCTGTTCATCACAAAGTGCTGCTCATATTTTAGTACTCCCTGTTCATCACAAAGTACTCTATCTTGGTACTCACTGTTCATCACAAAGTGCCTTGATCTATCTTAGTCTTCCCTAGAGGACCTTCTTGAGTGTATCCTCTCAGCAGCTTATCCAATCGACAGCGTATGTTCATCACAAGAACTGCCAATTTGACCTGGAAGACACAAATTTGCATTTTTGGACACAAACACATTTTCTTGACATAAATGCGCATTTATTACATTACCTAGTATGAATTAATGACAATAATAAATGCATCAAAGTACGAGGAGGTTTTGTGGTACTCACTGGCTCTCCTGCCTCCGTTGGCCTCTAGAATCGGTGAACACGGTCGAATCTGTGAACAAAAGCCATCGCTGCTGACTGCTGCTACTCTTTTTCTCACTCTGCACTGTGATCTCATGAAGGTGTAGATGACAATGAGGATGTATTTTCCCCCGTGGTCTATCTTATAGCCTACCCTAGCCCTCGTCCTCATTTCCCGAGTCAGTATTCTTCTTCCTGTGACTCTGTCACTTTATCCGGTCAGTTCATTCTAGCCTTTCTTTTTTATCGAGAGATTGTCTGCAATCTTTTCAGACATTTTCATCCAATCTCTCGAGGGGGCATATCATTCCCATTCTGGGGCAACTCTGTATCAGTTCATCTTATCTTCTTTGAAACAACGCGACAAGCCGCATTGTCTCAAAGAGGGGCAAAATGTAGACACCCAAAATTGTCATGTCTAATTAAATAAATATTTTATTTATTTAATTATCTAAGCCTACTTCTTCTATTAATTAAATAAATTTTTATTTATTTAATTAATTCATTTATCCTCTTCTAGCCTTATTTCTCATTTAAATAAATACATTTATTTATTTAAATTATCCCTTTCCTAAATTAAATAAATATTTTATTTATTTAATTGTCCTATTTCTTCTATTAATTAAATAAATCTTTATTTATTTAATTAATTCATTATCTTTTTCTACACATGACACATGTCATTCATCTCTTAATTCCTACACTACATACCCCTTTCATTATTTTACTATTTCCTCTACCTACCCTCTAATCCTAGCCGACCTCTCTTTTTACACCTCTCAATCTTAACCCTCCATTTCTCATTGTGTCTTCTATTTAAGGAGATGTTTTCTTCATTGTCAAACCCTAATGACTAATGACTGATTTTGGAGTACTTGGCTACACTACAATTCCACTTACAACCACATTCCGTTCTTTGTTGAGCTCTTGTGCATATAAAAATCTGAGAGCAAATATATCAAGCAAGATCAATGGAGATAGGAAGAATGGAGATGAAAACCCTATTGGACATGTGATGTTATAATCTTTGTGATATTGAGTTATTTGCATTGTCTTAGGTTATCTTCATATGTTATGGTGGATCTTTGTTCATTGTTAGGCTAGGGTTTAGTGGTTGAATTCATTTAGCCTTTCAATATTGTTATTATTGTTATCCATTTTCACCATATACAATAGCATTTGGAAGTCGAATACACCAGAATTTGATAATTTTTGTCTCCCACCACAATTTGTCTATTCAATTTATGATAATCCAAAAACTAAAAATACCCTTTTGGAGAAGACTCTCTTCCAGTGAACCATATTTTTTTCAATTTTTTTTGAAGTGATTTGATATGTTTTTTCTTTTTCAAAGCAGACTCATATCGAAGAAAACAATACCTAGTTGTAGTATTTTTTATTTTTTATATATTAAATGTAATCAAAATATTAAAAAAATTGAATGATTATAATCGTGACTTCGATCTCTAAAAAAGGGTATTTTAAATTTTTTTAGTAAGTCTAATTTACATATTGAATTTTGTTGCAGAAGTGACAAGTTTGAGAAAATCATCATTTTTGTTGATGTGGCTACCACTTGGCATTCCACATAAGTCATTCCAGTCGTAAACGTTCTCACCGGAAACATTCCCACCGAAAGAGTTCCGGCCAACACGACTGGTCGCTTGAACCATATATAAAAAAAATCTATTTTTTCCATTAAAAAAACCAAATCAATCAAGTGTGAAAATAATAAGAGTTATTTTTGCAAAAAATCCTTTTTTTTTCAAATAAAGTGGCATTTTGGAGCGAGTAGGAAGATTATAATGGGCTGAATATTTCTAATTTTGTAAAGGGGCGAAGATTTTGAATTTTTTTTGGGAAGGCGTCTACCCTTTCCAAGTATGATATTTGAAATTATTTTTTCAATCATGCTTAATTTACAATATTAGATATTTTTTTGGATATTAAATATTTTTTAGATTAACCATATTCTTTAGTCACTGATACGATGATAACCATTACTTGGCCATATATCCAACACTATTTAGTACTGAATTATATTATATTTTATTTCCTAATACTTGACTCAAATTCTCTATATATTAGCTAAGTGATTTCAAGCAATTAATGTTATTAAATCACGTTCATATGTACATTGCATATAGTCAAATGTATCTAATTGAAGTATACTTAATTTCTTACTTTTTAGCAATGCTCCTAAATTTCTTGAGCCTTATTTTTTCATTTTTTAAATTATAAAAAATTGGACTTCAAGTCAAATGATCTAAATGGATGAAATTTACACATGTTAAGTTTAAGAATGCAAAATTATTTATACATTTCACTAATTACATTTTGTTTGTTAACAACTGACGAAACATTATTAGATATATAACCTTTTTAGTTCAAAGCACTAAATTTTGAAGATTTGCATATTTGCATGTGTTGTTTTTAGGTTCAAAGCACAAAACTTGGAAGATCTAAATTTTTTGCAATGGGGAATAAGAGGATTAGATCAAGGTTGTATGATCGTAAAAGGGACAATAAGATGAAAGGTCATACAAAACATAGTCAACAATAATCCACTATTGTTCAAAATCAACCTGATGATGTTCAAGAAAATATACTCCTGTACGAGATGAATTTTTTTTTCTGGTATGGAAAATTTGATGGAAATGGATGAAGATAGTCTTTTCAATGAAATTCCATCTAAAGATATGATACCTAAAAGAACATTAAAATTGCATTGTAAGAATTTGTGGGATGATTATTTTAAAAATAAGTCTATTTTTGGAAGAGGACAATTATTTTCCAAGTTATTTAGGAAAAGGGAAATGAAACCTGTTTTGGAGTTGTTGGGTGTTGGTAATAAGAAAAGTTTGAGTGATACATTAGTAAAAGAAACTATAATTGAAAATTTACCATTGAATTGTATTGAGAACAAAAGTCGAGGTGCTAAGTGTTGCACGTAGAGCATTGATGACTATGATTACTAGTAAGGAATTGACTCGTAAAAAATAAGTGAATGCAATTTCTAAATTAATGCATGTATCTAGAAGAACTGTTCAAAGATATATTAGGAAGAGAAATATGTTGGATGAAAACATCAAAAAGAATTGGGTAAATGTCTGTAGGGTTCCTAGAAAAGACAAAATTTTTGAAGATGTAAAAAGACAAGTCATTGATGATTGGACCAACCAATATCGTGTTTCTTCCAATAGAAGGGATACTATACAGATGATAGATAAAGATGGTTGAAAGATAACACATCCAAAACATTTCTTAGATACAACACAAAGTGAATTGTTTGAAGCATTCAAGCAAGAATTTTCAGATGTAAATATTTGCCAAAGGATGTTTGAGAGATTTTGCCCTTGCTTTGTATGCATAAATAAGGTACATGAAAATTTTTGTTGTCAAAATCATGTTAAATTTTATCTACACTTGCAATCATATAAGTTCATGGCAACAATTAATCCAAATCTAGTCATTCCTACAAGTACAACACAATTTGTGAATTCTATTTTATGTGATAAATTAGAAGATTCTGATGAGTTCAAAATACAATGTATAAAAAGGTGAATGCAATGATTGTGGATTTTTGAGTAAGCTTGTGTTGCAAACTAAGAATATTGATATCCATGCACTAGTTATATGGAAGAGATTTGAATATGAGACATAACAAAGTAAGTCAGGAATTGATTCCAAAAAAATTATGTTGAAAGAGAGTGAATTGCCCTACATTCAGTTTATCGATAGATTTCATAATATGATATATCCACATATCCAACATTGTCATGGTGCAAGAAGATAGGCTAAATAGTTTCGTGATTCAAAGAATTGTTTTCCACTAGGTTGTATTCTTTCAATTGTAGATTTCTCCGAGAACTATACATTTAGTCCTCACATAGAAATTCAAAGTCAATATTATCATTTTGATCAGGTTGCAATATTTGTACGAGTTTGCTATAGACATGCACAATTTCATGTGGATGGTATAGAGAGTACTAAAAAATGAACGCATTATCATCAAGGAGGTCCATTTCTATATCAATGATGATACATGTCATGATAGGAGCTATGTAGCACATTATTTTGGAATGTTTTTGAAGATATTAAAGATCATGGGATAGAATGTACACAACATTGGATTTGGTCAGATGGATGTGACGGTAGGTACATTAGATTTGAAATTGATTATTTAAGTTATTTTTTATATATATATAATTTAATTGTATATAACAGGTCAAAAGTTTAAGTATATATGTTATTCATGTCAGGGCAATTTAGGTCTACAAAAGTTTTTAACTGGTTATCCCTATAACATGGTCGACGTAGCATAAAGTTTTTGTGGAACTTCTTTGAAAGTGGACATGGAAAAGGAGAGCATGATGGAGCAGGAGCATGTGTGAAGCATGCACTTCGCCAACATGAACTTGGAGGTAAATTATCTTCATAGATTAATTTAAATATATATATATGTGTGTGTGTGTATGTGTGTAGGTTGTCTAATTTTCTAAAGAAAGAGCTTCTGTACAAGTAACACCATATGTAATTCTAATGATATTATTGAATGGTGCAAAAGTCATTTTGTAGGTCGTGATACAACTTACAACAAGCATAATTTTTGTATATATATATATATATATATATTCTTAAACATTCTTGGTGTACTTGAATTATTTTTAAAATTCAAGAGTATATATATGTGTGTGTGAAATGAACTAAATTGACTAAATAATTTTTCTATTATCAGATATTGATCGATCAAATCCTTATAATTGTCAATAAATTAATGGTATTAGAAGTTTTCTTCAAGTCATGACTACGAGATTTAGCAAGCCTCGTGTTATTCTTGCAAGAGGAAAATCATGCTTTTGTGTTGGTTGGATTGCGAACAATAGAGATACTCATTGTCAAAATATTGCTAATGGATATGTTTTGCAATGGGATATGAAAGAATTTTTCACAATGCCTCCTTACAAAGATAGTGACATTATTGATATTCATGATCCTCTATATTCAACTGATTATGAATGTGTTTCTGATTTAGTTGTTAGAAGTGCGTGCATGCATATTTTATAAATTACATATATCTACATGTACAAATTTTTAAATTCTTCATTAATTTAATATTGTTCAAAATTAATTTAAAAATGTGTAATGAACTAATATTGCTTGTAATATATATACATGCACGATCTATTTTCACAGGTGATATTTTTGCAGTGATTGTTGATCCTGACAATACTGAAAGTGTAGATTATTATCTACTGAGATGCACACAACCAAAATGCAATTTATTGGAATCAGTCAGTGATGATGATGGGCAACAATATCCCACTGATTCAGTTGTTGTTGAAGGCACCTATTATCAACAAATAAAGGTAGATACAAATGGTGTAACATTAATTGATTATATGCCTGGCCAAAAAGTTCTACACTACAGTCACTTAGTAATAGCGACAAGATTGCAGTTGGAGGCATTGCCAAAAAGAGGACGTGGCAACCAAAAGTGGAGGTTGCCTATTGAAGATCATCAATATTTTTTAGAAATTATAAAAGATAGGGAGGATCAAAATTATATATACCACGAGATTTAAGTTCACTTGTCATGTTTGAAAAAGTAAAATATGTTAGATAGGTCTTATTTTGATAAACTCATATATATATTTAGATATTTCTAGACATGTGTAGCAATTTGGATAACTAGTGGAAAATTAGTTTTGTTGATGCATTTATTTTACGTTTTATACATTGATTTTACCTATTTTATTCATCTATGTATTCATTTAATTTTGATTTACACATTTATAGTTTCATTTAATTGTGTTGTATATATAGTTATGCATGTATATATAGTTTCACTAAAATGAGCAACTAATTATGTTGTCTTAAGGTGTTTTAAGTGGTATTAAGGGCATTTAAGGAGATATTTGCAACATCGATTCTTTTATATTTTTACACATGCATGGATTCATTTTATTCATATATGTACATTCATTTCATTTATATTTACACATATATTGTTTCATAGCAGCATCAATGATAGAGGAAGCAACTATAGCACGTGCAGGCAGTTGAACCATTGATCCAGCACCACCTAAAAGTCACACAATCCCCTCTTTTCTAAGTGGGTACAAGAACTTAACCAAATCATTTGTACACTAGCTGCCAAATGAACCTGGAAGGAAGGACCCCATAATCGCTCCTCAGGGCCATCTACGCCAAGGGGGCATCTCATACCGCTGATGGTGTTATAGGGTCAGTTGTGCAAGCCTCCAATCAATTTGGTCCCATACTATTCTATGATCCCTACCATTCTATAGGCTTTGCTAGAGTGCACGGGGCATGCTTACCCAAGGGTGATTATCACCACCTGCACCTGACACCTCGACACAGTGGAATGTGTAACCCACCTGCTGCCCCATTCAACTACACTTAATTATTTTGTTTGGATTCATCTAATTATGTTGACCTAAGGTGTTTTAAGTGGTCTTAAGGGAATTTAAGGGGATATTTGCATCATTGATTCTTTTATATTTTTACACATGCATGGATTCATTTTATTCATCTATGTACATTTATTTAATTTATATTTACAAATATATTGTTTCATTTAATTATGTTGCTTGGATTCATCTAATTATGTTGTCCAAAGGTGTTTTAAGTGGTCTTAAGGGGATTTAAGGGGATATTTAAGGGGATTGATTCTTTTATATTTTTACCCATGCATGTATTCATTTTATTCATCTATGTACATTCATTTAATTTATATTTACACATATATTGTTTTATTTAATTATGTTATTTGGATTCATCTAATTATGTTGTCCTAAAATGTTTTAAGTGGTCTTAAGGGGATTTAAGGGGATATTTGTGTCATTGATTGTTTCATATTTTTACACATGCATGTATTCGTTTTATTCATCTATGTACATTCATTTCATTTATATTTACAAATATATTATTTAATTTAATTATGTTGTTTGGATTCATCTAATTATGTTGTCCTAAGGTGTTTTAAGTGGTCTTAAGGGGATTTAAGGGGATATTTGCATCATTGATTCTTTTATATTTTTACACATGCATGGATTCTTTTTATTCATCTATGTACATTCATTTCATTTATATTTACACATATATTGTTTCATTTAATTATGTTGTTTGGATTCATCTAATTATGTTGTCCTAAAGAGTTTTAAGTGGTCTTAAGGGGATATTTAAGGGGATATTAAATTTTTGAAGTAAGTTCATTAAACATGTACATAAACACTTAACTAAAATGAACAACTAAATTTGTTTAACATTAAAAAAAGTTAAAATAGACATAAACACTTAACTTTCACATACACATGTACAATTAACTAGAACACTTAACTAAATTTAAATGACTTGCAGATTGTATCATTTAAACACTTAACTTTCAAAAACTTAATCTATCTATATATAAACATGTAAAGTAGTATGAAATGTAGATCTATATAGCACATACACATAAATGTCTATGAAGTGTAGATATATCTAACACATACACACACACACACACACACACACGCGAAATATGGAAAATAAACATCTAGTACACATATGCATATGAAATATGTACAATACACATGTATGAAATGTCTAGTACACTTGTACAAATATATATGAAATCTCTATAAAATGTGTGCACATGCACACAAACACACACACACACACACACACATATATATATATATAAATAATGGGTCACTCGGGGCCCTATCTTGAAGCATGTCTTGATCCACTTGCCTGCAATAGAGTATGCATGAATAAAATCATACATTAAACATTTAATTTGAATGTAGTAACATAGATTATGATCATTTTTACATAGACAAACATACCTTTGAAGAGTCTCTAACATGACCACCATGTGCATGAAAGATTCTAGGGCATCTATGTGATGAGGAGCTCAACCTGCGTGATAGTGGTGCATCTTGGAATGTTGAAATTTTGTTAGATATACATGTGTACACATATATTTATAACTTCCAAACTAACCCTTTAAAAATAGAACTTAAATATTTAAGATTCAATTAATTTAAAGTTATAATGTATGTACTTGTGTCTCATGATGAATAGGATTGGTGGCAATGTACAAATCCTCAAACATCACCCCCTGCGGTTGCAATATAAATTACACATGAACTTGAACATGTACATTATTTAAACATTCATTATTAGTTAAATATAATCTACTTGAACATGTACATGTACACATGTTTGTAGATAAACATACCTCAGGGTCTCTAACACCTCCATCACATGCATGTTGGACTCTAGAACGTTTGTAGGATGAATGGCGCATCCTACACAATGCTCACTCATCCTAGACAATGCACACATTATGTTGGATATATATATATATATATATATATATATATATATATATATATATATATATATATATATATATATATATATATATATATATATATATATATATATATATATATATATATATATAATTTAAATCGCTTGAAATTATTTAATCAAAACCTAGATATCCATTTAAATAGAACTTAAAAAAACAAAAATAATAATTTAAACTTTATATATATACTTGTGTCTCCTGATCAACAACTAGGTCAGTGGCAACATCCAAATCTTCATACATCGACCCTACCATGATCCCCTATATAGTTCAAAAAATACAATCCAATATATATATAATTAATTTAATCTATGTAGTTCATGTGTACAATCAAGTAGCTATATAAAATATCTAAATTAAAATTAGTAAATTATATATTATATAATTCATACCTCTCTTGCAGCATGTAAGGCTCGTTTGATCCTACTAATATCAGAATCATGCAAGGAGCCCACTGCAACATGATCCCCCTCACTGTCTGGCTCCATAAACATGGTAGTGACCATCCCCAAAAATCTAGTATCAGGTACTATGGCTCCATCAACTGATGTGTAAACAGGAGGAGGAGGTGTATCCTAACTGACTATTGTATGTTGGAGTGGGGTAGTAGGATGTGTAGTAGTAGTAGGTTGAGAATATTTATGCTCAAAACCATGGCTAGATGCACCCGGTCTACCAAGTACATGCCTAACAAATGATGGTGCATCTTATAGTGGGATCCCATGCTCCATAGAAATGACCTGATATGCATCCAAGAGATCATTGGATAACCTTGCGCTCACATATCATAAAGTATCTCTGCCATGCATGCATGCAACATCCATCGACGATGGTATGTCTACTCAAACATATGGATCATCACTCGTTGATGCACCATGAATTCTAGTATGAGAGTGCAACAACTATCTACCCACTCAATCTGATGTCATCTCATCCACCTATGTGGCTATAGTAGCAATACTGGAAAATATGGACTGTTGAGTGTTATCTGGCACACTATCTTTAGCATGTGCTAGGTCCACATTCTTGGGAAGAACCACAAGGTTTGGACCAGTCAATGCCCATTTATTAATGGGTCGAGGTGCACCTAGTCGTCTAAACTTATCTGAAAATCTTCCCTTCCCTTGCCCAAAATGTTTCAGAAAATTGTTGTAACCAACATCATCCAACAAATTAAACTCTGCAAACAATTGTTTGCAGAAATAAAGGGGCAACTCATCCTTTTGGGGCCACCTATGATGAGTGGATAGCCATCTAGGATAGATAAATGGTGCTACTAGTGCATCCATGCACCTAGTAGGCATATAGCCTTTCACCCTACCAAAGGCCTGATAATGAGGAAACATGGTTTTCACATTAGCTATGGAAACCCTATCATTCCTCGTGTCCCATTTCACAGTACCACATACACTACCTGAAAGGGATCTATAGAATTCATCTGTGTTGACCTCATCATATGGATTATAATTGTTAATGAGGTCAATCATATGAACTAGCTCATGTCTAATAGTATCACCCCTTTGTTTATTTATTTCATCACGCATGTTTTAAATGATCTAAGGCACGTTGGAGTTCCTCTATTGTATGATTGTAGATTTGTTGTCTCTCCTGTGGAGTTGTTGCAGACCTATGTGACATCTGCTCACTCCCATGAGGATGAACACTAGGCTTGGAACTACTCATATTATGTGATCCAAGCTCGTTAGACATGATGTACGTGGTACACATTAAACATTAATTAAAAATGTATACATACATTTAAATCATTTTAAACATATTTAAATATTTAAATTAAAAAAATTAGATATATACATTTTAAAAAAAATTAAACGTCATAAATGCATACTTGAGTTAAAATTTTCTAGATATAAAGACAAATTTAAGATAAATTTCTAGAGATCCATGCACAAAAGAAATTTAAACAACTATAAATTTAATTTTAAATTTCAATATATGTCTAATTTATAGTTACATATATTTTCATATACAATAATTAATTTAAAAATTAGTCAAATTAAGTCAAATTAAGACCCCAATTTAAGTCAAATTAATTTACAATTAGGTAAAATTAATTTAAAATTAATAATAGGTCCTAATTTGGTCTTATGTAGTCCTAATAGGTCGTAAGGGGTGCAAGTAAATTTCGTAAAAGAAACCAAGTACCTGCATTATCTTGAATGACATGGAAACAAGCTCATCAACTACCTAGAAGAGAGCAATTGGAGAAAAGAAGAGGAAATTATTAAAGGGTGATAAATACATAGAGAGTATGCAATACAAACAAACAATTTCTGGAGTGTGTGATGTGGTCTCTAATTTATGTCTGAAGGGACTAACTATTTTTGGAGTTGGACGAAGAAAACTATTGGGCCACGCTTGGAGGAAATCACTGTGTTCATGCAAGGGCCACCTTATTTCTATTATGAGAATGATGCTTTTGCAAAGAAGGATATTTGGAAGACAATATCCAAAAATTTCTATGGTGTGGCACTTGAGTTGGTGGACTCGAAGTACTTTTCAACTTCCAAAAGACTAGAGAATGATGCTTTCAAAATCACCCTTCTACTAGGAGATTGTGGACATAGCCTCTTGGTCTTCTAAGATGCTGAAAAGTGTACATTGAGTCGACCAACTCTAGTTCCACACCATAGAAATTTTTGGAAATTGTATTCCAAATATCCTTCGGTGCAAAAGCATCATTCTCATAATAGGAAAAAGGTGGCCCTTGCATGAACACAATTATTTCCTCCTAGCATGGCCCAATGTGTTTCCCTATCCAACTCCAAAACTAATTAGTCCCTCTAGACATAAATGAGAGACCACATCACACACTCCAAACGTTGTTTGTTTATTTTGCATACTCTCTATGTATTTATCACCCTTTAGCAATTTCCTCTACTTTTCTCCAATTGCTCTCTTCTAGGCAACTAATGAGATTGTTTCCATGTGCTACAAGGGGCCTTAAGTGGTCCAAAGTGGTGCGCATGTGTCACAAGGGGATTTAAGTGGTCCAAAGTGGTGGACATGTGTTTCAAGGAGCCTTAAGTGGTCCTAAGGGGTCACACATGTGGGGCTGCACAAGTGTTCCAAGGGGCCTTAAGTGGTCATAAGGGGTCACCCATGTGTTAGAACACATGCGTGACCCCTTAGGACCACATAAGACCCCTTATGACAACATATGGTCTGTTGTGGTCCTAATAGGTCCTAAGGGGTGCACATGTGTCCCAACGAGCCTTAAGTGGTCCTAGGGGGTCACACATGTGTGACCCCTTAGGACCACATATAAACCCTTGCAACACCATTTGGTCTTATGTGATCCTAAGGGGCCTTAAGTGGTCCTAAGTGGTCACACATGTGTTCTAACACATGCGTGACCCCTTAGGACCACATATGACCCTTTGTGACACCATTAGGTCTTATATGGTCCTAATAGGTCCTAAGAGGTGCACATGTGTCTCAAGGGGCCTTAAGTGGTCCTAAGGGGTCATGCATGTGTTCTAACACATGTGTCACCCCTTAGGACCACATATGACCCTTTGTGACACTATTTGGTCTTATATGGTCCTAATAGGTCAAAAGGGGTGCACATTAGTTGCAAGGGGTCTGAAGTGGTCCTAAGGGGTCATGCATGTGTTAGAACACATGTGTGACCCCTTAGGACCACATAATACCCATTACGACAACATTTGGTCTTTTGTGGTCCTAATAGGTCCTAAGGGGTGCACATGTGTCCCAACAGGCCTTAAATGGTCCTAAGGGGTCATGCATGTGTTAGAACACATGTATGACTCCTTAGGACCACATATGACCCCTTGTGACACTATTTGGTCTTATATGGTCGTAATAGGTCCTAAGGGGTGCACATTAGTCACAAGGGGCCTTAAGTGGTCCTAAGGGGTCACGGATGTGTTAAAACACATGCATGACCCCTTAGGACTAGCTAAGACCCCTTGTGACAATATTTGGTCTTTTCTAGTCCTAATAGGTCCTAAGGGGTGCACATGTGTCGCAAGGGGCCTTAAGTGGTCGTAAGGGGTCACACATGTGTTCTAACACATGCGTGACCCCTTAGGACCACATAAGACCCCTTGCAACACTATTTGGTCTTATGCACTCCTAATAGGTCCTAAGGGGTGCACATGTGTCAGAAGGGGCCTTAAGTGGTCCTAAGGGGTCACGCATGTGTTAGAATGTTAGGACCCGAAGGTAACTGAGAGGGGGTGTGAATCAATTGTCTAATAATTTCAACCCAATTATAACTTAATCAAACTTGATACTTAATACCTGTAAACCAAACTTAATGCCAATTAACAGATTAATAGGTAATGTTAATATCAGTGAAGCTTAATGCATGAAACAGAAAAAGAAACAAAATCCACAATACATAACAAAGAGACTTGTATGTGGAAACCTTGTAAGGGGAAAAACCACAATGGGAAACCTTACCCATAATCAAATGATATTGTTGGTATTATGGATGTGTTGCATTGGTTTTTTCATTGATTTCAACACTTGTCAACACTTATCTTTGTGGAGATCTTTGGTTATGTTCACTGGCATGTTCAATGATCTATGCACAGTCACTGGTATCTGGTTCACCGACATGTTATATTGTTCACCGACATTGAGGATGATTTGTTCTCATCCGGAGATTACTTGGTTATGTAGAAGACATTGTTTGGAAATTTGGTTTTGGTGATTTGATTATTGGTATAATCAAGTTTGCATATTTGTTGTTACCGGCAAATAGGCCTAGGTTATGGACCAACAAGCATTATCTATTCTAGATCAGCACGACACGTTATGGAGATGTTTTATTGATTGGTTATTATTGTAAATGCATTGAGCCAACATCATGCATCACATATTGAATCATTTGTAATTGATTTAATTGTAATATTCTTAGTGAGGTGACCTACACATTTGGTCTTAGGTTTTGGTATGTATGTAAGATCTCATTTGTGAGATTAAGTAGTGGTGTGGAAAAAGGATTATAATAAGGTATATGCGAATATAAGAAGAGCTATACATGCAGACATCATTTCAAGATCCAAGGAAGGTATGAGGAAGACAATCAGAGTTTAACTGGTACTGAATCCAGCATATGAAGATGCTATTTTGAGCAGTACATTATCATTGGATTTAACCATCCAATTGTAGTCAGTGTGACTCCCATTTTATGATTCAACAGTGAGATCTAGGTAGTTGGTCTTTCTGCATGTGCAGACCCCATTTGTACACACATACTATTTGTAGTAGTATCATTTGATTGTGGGTAAGGTTTCCCACCATGGTTTTTCCCCTTACAGGGTTTCCACATACAAATAACTATGTTATGTGTTGTGTATGTTATTTTTCTTTTTGTTTCATGCATTAAACTTTACCGGTACTATTATTAATTGCTAAACTATCTACCGACATTAAATTTTGGTTTACTGATATTATGCACTAAGTTTGGTTAACGTATATTTGGGTTGAATTTAATAGATCACTGATTCACCCCTATCTCAGTTGCCTCTGGGTCCTAACAGATACTACTGCAGATAGTATGTGTGTACAAATGGGGTCTGCACATGCAAAAAGGCCAGCTGCCTAGAGCTCACTGCTCAACGCAAGAAAGGAGTCACACTGACTACAATTGGATGAGTAAATCCAATGATAATGTATTGCTGAAAGTAGCATCTTCAAATTTGGATTCAATACCGGTTAATCTCTAATTATATCCTTCAAACCTTCCTTGAATCTTCAAATGATGTTTGCATGAGTAGCTTTGCATATATTCACATATACTAAATATGACAATCTTGTTGGCAAATGCACACTCCAATGAGACATTGTAGGTGATTGAAGATTTTGTCATTGATGGCAACCTTACAATCCTATGACATTGAAAAGGCAATCCACCGGCACTAGCAAGGTCAGACTCTACAACGGCACATAGACCACCGACACCGACAGTGAAAGGAAGCATACCAACATAGAGGCCGACCAAGATTTTGTTTGTAATTTATTTTGTTAATTATTGTAAAATCATTGTAAGACAATTTGGTAAGTTGTAAAATGACTCATATATATAAGATTTCATTGTAGAACATGGTTGTAATAATGACTGAACAATGGAGGAATGTAATTAGGCAAAATAAGGCAGACGTATTATGCAAATTATAGGTTAAGGGTTTATGTATGAAGCAGAGCTATAAACCAAGACTAGATTTGGCATAGTAGATGCTATTTTGAAGCAGTACAAGACATTGGATTTATGTAATCCATTTTGTAAGCCAGTGAGACTTCCCATTTTGTAATTGAGTAGTGAGCTCTAGGCACTTGGCCTTCCTGGATGTGTAGGCCCGTATTGTAGCAGTAATATTCTCTTATTGGCCAGTAAGTGAATATTGTGGGTCACAAATCCCACTGAGGTTTTTTGCACATTGGGTTTCCTCATTAAACTACTGTGTTATGGTGTGTTTTTCATGTGGTTGCTATTATCTCTATTTATTGCAGGTATATGCACAAAGTTGTGGTACCAAAAAGGTGCAACACTTCAAAAAAAAATTAAAAAGTGCATAAGGTGCACTCACTATAGGACGTGCACCCTATAGGCTTGGTTTGCCAAGCCTTAGGCTTCACACACGAAGCCTATAGGGTGTGCACCCTATAGTGCGCACACCTTATAAGGCATATGTGCATTAGAAACAGAAAAAAAACCTTGCTCCGCATTTTTGCATTCCAAACCCGCATTTTGGCATTTTTGGGTGCTATTTTATTGCGCTTGCCCTTTGTAAAAGCTTGGAATTGGGCACTAAGTTGTCCATCTCTCATCAAAATGTTGCCATGCCATCGAAGAGCTCGAAGAGGTATGTATTTTTATTATCTTATTGTCATTTTTTTATTAATTTGAAGATTAAACTAGGTTTATTGATTTAAATTTATTTTCATTATCAGAAAATGAGATTAGACAAGAAAATATTGAAAAAACTCAATCACCTCCTCATGAAGACCATATTGAAGAAGAAGCACGTCAATCAGCTCCTCATGAAGACCATATTAAAGAAGAAGCACATCAAGAACCTCCTACAATCCCTAGACACCCCATAGGTACACAAGAAAACTTATTAGGTCAAATAGAAAATAGCCAAAAAGAGCTTGAAGGTTTAATCACAAGGCTAAAAGATCCCACTAGAACAAACTCCCATAGGACAAACCTTGCCAATTCTTTGCAATCTATTGTATCTCACATACAATCTGTGAGTGGGCAAATAAATATTTGGTCTCGTAAGAAGGAAGAACAAAAGCAATTTTATGCTGACAAATTATCATATGCGACAGTGAAGAAAAAGAAAATTAATAAATTTGACTTGTGTGCTCTTTTTACGGACCCCCAAACGAATCAACCTTTACACCCTAGATGTAGGAGATTCCCTATTCATTGGTGTCATCATGAAGGGATTAAGAACAATTTTTGAGATAGCTGGTGGATGGTATTTGATCAGCCCCCATGCAATAATCATGAGGTACCCCAATACTTTTTGAGAAAACTGTACTGTGAGTTTGTCCTTAATGAGATCCCAAACTATTTTGATTTTCTAGATTTCCAAGGTAGAGGTGGGGGTTCCTCGCATGATAGAGAGGGTGCACAACATGATCCAAATCTCCCACCAAGACCCTTGGCCAGACGTATGGTGGAGCATGTTATTATTCCTTCCATTGTGAAGGAGAGTATTGAGGTCGAAACTCTAGACTCGATTAGCTCACTCACTCAGACCCTTATACAGTATGCTAGTCCTCTAGTAGAGGGTGATGCGAGTGATGATGTTGATTCTTCTAGGCATCGAGTTCTAGCTCATTTTTGTCAATCTTGTGGTTCTCTTTGCACTTATGATCCTAATAGTTCTGAGAATTCACGTGCACGAGCAGAGTTTGCTACAGAGAACATTGTCATGATAGAATCCTTGCTAAACGAAACATTTGGCATTGATACCCAGGTGAATTTCATTACAAGTTCATTTCATTCTTTTTATTAAATCTTATATATAAATTTGAGAATATATCTAAATTAGTAAATTATTATGATAAAAAATCAGGGTCAAAGTGTTCACAATACTAGCAACTTTCTTGCAGCACCCTTTTTCACTACTTCGTCGACTCCACAGGTATACAACGAGTGAAAAAATATAATTATTATATGTAGATAGTTGAACCTTATGTGAATGATTTTCTAATTACTCATTTTGCATGTCAAATAGTTTGACGCTAGAGCTTCAACATCAACGCCTCGCAGTGTATTTCATCGACAATCTTTCACCCAGGTAAATAATTTATCTTTAATGTTGTTATTAAATAATATAGATAGTTTTGCCGATTAATCAATATACTTCTTTTAATTTTCAGATGTTGAATTTAGAGACTCCTCCTTTTGTCCACGTGTCAATGGAGCGTGGTGTTGCTGCAGCAATAGCAAGTTCAACTGCTTTAACAAAAGTATGAGACATATTTGTAAATTTAGCATTACATTTGTTATCTTAATAATATGTTATTGAAAATTTTAATGACACTTGTATTTAGTTTAATTTATATTGTGATTCTTACAGGAGGGTCTTGTCACTCCAGATCATGAACATGCACCTATTGTGGATGAACATCATGATTATTTGTATGCGGTAAGTGACTATTCTATCATATGTCATTCTAAAATTCAATTTTTGTATATGCTAACATCATTCTTTTCATTGTATCAGGTGGAGTTACAAAAATGTCTGGAGAGGAGGTCGAGTGGACGTACTCGAAAGACACCTGCATCATATACATCTCCATCCCCTCGATACGCAAAGATATCTCATGATCTGTTTCCTTCCCCTAGAGGGAAATGAATAGAATAGGGTCCTATGTTGTATGCCTATATGGCAATTTTGAACATATGTTATGTATTACGAATATGTGCATTCTATCGCCATATGGCTTTTGGTAAGCTCCTATTTGACTTTATTGGATACCATGTTGTATGCCTATATGGAAAATTCTAACATATGTTTTGTATTATGAATATGTGACATTCTATGTCCATATGGCTTTTGGCAAGCCCCTATTTGACTTTATTGGATATCATGTTGTATGCCTTTATAGCAATTTTGAACATATGTTTTTTTTTATAAATATGTGAAATTCTAAGTCCATATGGCTTTTGGCAAGCCTATTTGTTTGTATTGGATATATTTGATAGTTTTAACGGTATACAATGTTGCATGGATTTGTAGCTTTTTGGTTAATGCAAATCATTTATCATGGTTATCCATAATTGCAGTACAAATGATTAGATGAATAATTGCACAAAGTTTATTATTACTTAAGCTTTGAACCTAAATATGTGTTTGTAAACCAAGACACAAGCCACCCCGATGCATATGAGCTGACTGTTCGGTGCTACAACATGACCCCGCAGGATCAGACGGATCGTTCTTAAGATTAACGGGCACGGAGAAATGCAATGCCGAATATTGACAACTTTGAGCAATTTGAACACTTGGGCGATATGGCTGCTAGGGTGTGGCCCATAATGATCGGGCGAGTTGGAGAGAAAAAAGAAGGCATTCCAAGTGTAAATCTGGCCATCCCAACGCGTACAAGTTGATGGTTCGGTTCCACGACGAGCGGATTGAAAGATGGGGCATTGTGCAACTTTTCATTGAACTCATCTAACGCTTTTTGTCATGACCGAGAAAGAGTCACCACGAGCAACTAGATCCAAGTCTACCCAAACCAAGAGAGGCTTTTTTATAGTGCCATAACATGACTCCATAAGATTAGATAGATTGTTCTTATGATTAACAGGTACAGAGAAATGCGATGTTGAATATTGACAACTTTGAGCAATTTGAGCACTTGGGCGATTTGGCTGCTAGGGTGTGGCCCGCAACAATCAGGTGAGTTGGAGAGCAAAAAGAAGGAATTCCTAGTGTAAAACCAACCACCTTGATGAGTACAAGCTAATAGTTCGATGCCACGATGAGCGGATTGAAAGATGGTGCATTGTGCAACTTTTCATTGGACTCATATGTCGCTTATTGTCGTGACCGAGAAAGAGTCGCCACGAGCAACTGGATCCGAGTCTACCCAAACCGAGAGAGACTTTTTTAGAGTACCATAACATGACCCTATAGGATTAGACGGATAATTCTTATGATTAATGGGCATGGAGAAACGCAATGCCGAATATTGACAACTTTGAGCATTTTGAGCACTTGTGTGATTTGGTTGCTAGGGTGTGGCCCGCAATGATCGGGCGAGTTGGAGAGAAAAAAGAAGGCATTCCTAGTGTAAACCTAGCAACCCTAATGTGTTCAAGCTGATGGTTTGGTGCTGCGATGAGCAGATTGAAAGATGGGGCATTGTGCAACTTTTCAATGAACTCATCTGTCGCTTTTTGTCGCAACCAAGAAAGAGTCGCCATGAGCAACTGGATCTGAGTCTACCCAAACCGAGAGAGGATTTTTTAGAGTGCCATAACATGACCCTATATGATCAGATGGATCATTCTTATGATTAATGGGCATGGAGAAACGTGATGCTGAATATTGACAACTTTGAGCATTTTGAGCACCTGGGCGATTTGGCTGCTAGGGTGTGGCCCGCAATGATTGAGCGAGTTGGAGAGAAAAAAGAAAGCATTCCTCACCCTGATGTGTACAAGCTGACGGTTCGGTGCCACAACGAGCGGATTGAAAGATTGGGCATTGTGCAACTTTTCATTGAACTCATCTAACGCTTTTTGTCACGACTGAGAAAGAGTCGCCACAAGCAACTGGATATGAGTCTACCCAAACCAAGAGAGGATTTTTTACAGTTCCATAACATGACCCTGTAGGATCAGATAGATCATTCTTATGATTAACAAGCATGGAGAAACGTGATGCCGAATATTGACAACTTTGAGCAATTTGAGCACTTAGGAGATTTGGCTGCTAGGGTGTGGCCCACAACGATCAACGAGTTGGAGAGAAAAAAGAAGGCATTCCTAGCATAAACCTAGCGACCCTGATGTGTATGAGCTGATGGTTTGGTGCCACGATGAGCGGATTGAAATATGGGGCATTGTACAACTTTTCATTAAACTCATCTAACACTTTTTGTCGCGACCGAGAAAGAGTCACCGTGAGCAACTATATCTGAGTCTACCAAAATTGAGAGAGACTTTTTAGAGTGCCATAACATGACCCTGTAGGATCAGATGAATCATTCTTATGATTAGCGGGCACGGAGAAACGCGATGCCGAATATTGACAGCTTTGAGCAATTTGAGCACTTGGGCAATTTGGCTACTAGGGTGTGGCCCACAATGATCAGGTGAGTTGGAGAGAAAAAAGAAGGCATTCCAAGTGTAAACCCAGCCACCTTGACACGTATGAGCTGACGGTTTAGTGTCACGAGAAGCAAATTGAAAGATGGGGCATTGTGCAACTTTTCATTGAACTCATTTGACGCTTTTTGTCGCGACCGAGAAAGAGTCACCACGAGAAACTGGATCCGAGTCCACCTAAACTGGGAGAGGCTTTTTAAAAATTCCATAACATAACCCCATAGGATCAGATGGATTGTTCTTATGATTAATGGGCATGGAGAAACACGATGCCGAATATTGACAACTTTGAGCAATTTGAGCACTTAGGCGATTTGGCTGCTAGGTTGTGGCCCAAAATGATCGAGCGAGTTGGAGAGAAAAAAGAAGGCATTCTTAGCATAAACACAACAACTTCGATGCGTACGAGTTGATGGTTTGGTGCCGTGATGAGCGGATTGAAAGATGGGGCATTGTGCAACTTTTCATTGAACTCATCTGTCGCTTTTTGTCGTGACCGAGAAAGAGTTGCCACGAGCAACTGGATCTGAGTCTACCCAAACCGAGAGAGGCTTTTTTAGAGTGCCATAACATGACCCCGTAGGATTAGATGGATCATTCTTACATGTCACTAACATCAAGAAAAACCATGCCGAATTTTGACAATTTTTCACACTTTGAGTGATTGACAACAAATGAGCATTATTTACATCTTTTACCATATTAACAAGGTATACTTCACGAAATAATCCCATGTGATCTCTAATGGTCCAAAATGACATTATTTACATAAAATCACACAAAACAAGAAAAAAACATAATTTTTTATATTACAATGCCTCGAGTAGTCAAAAATACAAGTCATGTACATATATCCAAATAAGATTGATATTACAATTTTTTACATTTATATTTAATCCAATGAACCATCTGGATCTACTCTACTCTTTATCATGTCTAGTATGGCCTCATGGTCAGACTCACAAACCTTCCATAGGTTCTTGTTTAGTGGTCTACCCCCATATCTAATCAAATCAACATTTGAAGCTACAACAAGGTTAGAATAATGAAGAATCTTCCTATGTGTCTCAAAGTCCTTGAACAACCACAAGTTAGACTTCTTCATTGGGTACCTTCTAAGCCATGTGCCAGTAACAACTACTGATCCAATGGGGTATTCAATATTTTCTCCATCTACCATAGGGTGATCCAATTTCTTTTTTGCGTCCACACAATGACACAGGTAATAATTTGTTCCTTCTTCATTATCTTCAGCTGCAATTATTGCATAAACATTCCTTGCAATGATAAAGTGAGAAGAATTTAGCAAACAACTAAGGTAAAATATTAAAGTACAAATATTGCATGTGGATAATTTACCTGGTTGGACTAAATTTGACACATGGTCAAAGTCAATTGATGCTTCCATCTATGTGAGTTGTAGTGCACTCAGAGGTCGGTATGTCTCAAGTGGGATTAGAGGTCTCATACACCATCCGTCCACCCACTCCTTTGACTCATAGTCATTATAGGCACCATCTCTACATGAAGAACAATAACATGCCATCTGCCACATATGGATAGTCCATGAACCTACATTAGAGCTTTTGAAAGAGTGTAGCTCACTCGATCCTATAAATGTACAACAATCTTCTAATTTTGCAATGTTAGTATCATCTACCAACCAAAAAAATCTGTGAACTAAAGACTTACGTTGATTACCTAGACCAATTGTACCATTGCACCATTGAACAATTGATTTTGCATCTTTCAAGTTTGCATTCCCTTTGTACTTTAACTCTTCTCGTGCTAAAACTCTTTTAATACATGCTCCTGCACCATCATGCTCCCCTTTTCCATGCCCAGCCTCAAAGAAATTCCACATATGTTGAATAGCAGTCAACTTATGCATCCTACTCAACCAATAAAACATCCGAGAGTTCTTAAATTGCGATGCATAATTATCTGACCATATGATATGTTGATGGAATGATATGCTTCGCTAGCCAAATCATCGTAGAATATCTAAAAACAACGTTGCACAAACTCTGTAGAGTGTGAGCGATCATCACTGATGTAAAAATGATACTCCCTTAGTATCTTCCTATCCTCTTCCATACTATCATGTGTATGAATGAATGCTATATGCACAAATATGGCAACTTGTGTGGAGTTGTAATATTGTCATTGCACCTCATTCTACGGTTGTAGTGTGTAGTTCTATGCAAAGTCAACAATTGAAATGATTGTATGAAGCGGAAATGTGTTCTTGCATAGCTTAAATTGTGAGTCCAACCAACGAGCTCGATGGTTATGCCTTGCATACTCATACACTATATTCTCATGAAAGATGCCCATAAATTGATACACTAGAATCTTCTCACTAACCAATTCACACCTTTTTGCTTCTTTTCCATCTTTTAGCATGCAGGCCACTATCTTATATTTTTCAAATAATTCATTACCAATTTCTCGTCCAATATCCATATGTTGACAAATTTGTAAATGTCGCAATCCACCACAATCAACACATGTGCCATCCAAGCAACACTTATTGTAATATACTTGACCATCTACTCTTTCACATAAGATGCTAGATATGAATTCCCTTGAAGATGTCGGTGGACCATTTATGTTGCATTCCTGCAAAACATTGTTAACATGCAAATCTATACATATGCATTGATAAACATCATAATGGTTAGAAAATTCAATATGTATTCCACAACAACAAGTTGTGCATGTGTGATTCATTTTGACATAAAAAGGCTTTACCATTTCCAAGAACCTTTGACTAATTTTTATTTAAGGATACATATGTTGAAACTTGGCAAAAAATTGTGTTTGAGCCATATCCAAAAAATGTTTCAGATGTGGATCATGGATTTTACTACCAATCCTCCTTCTTACAACATCTCTTTGATTTGGAGAGACCCTTGTGTTATTCTTCCAAAAATATTCAATTAGGGATCTCAAGGCTTCAACAATTGCTTTATCTTTCCGTGCTAATCTACTAGAAAATGCCCATAACTCATTGTTATATGGATCCTCTGCTCTTTGTCTCCTTCCCAAAGCTCTCATTAGAGTTTCTCTACTTATCTTCAATTGTTTACTTGTCTTTATAAGGAGGTGAGATTTCTTAGTTTGAGTGCTTACAATTGTTGATGTAATGACACGTTGTGTGGCATTACTATCTTTTGTGCGTGAGTTAGAACCAACAGTATCGTATGCATTCATTAGATTCTTCACAATAGATTTGTCGCTTGATTCAATCGATGTTCTTAGACCAAGAATCTTCATTATAGGCCTAAATTTAAGATTTCTCATCATTTAAACAAATAGTTGACATCTTCCTATCTCATTTAAAGGCTCAAAAAATATTTTCCATATCCAGTTAGCATGTCTTTGACAAGTACACTTTGGAAACTTATCAACCATTGGTTTCAAAACATTAGCATCAATATCAATCAAATACTTAGGCTTTCTATGCAAAACTATAGGAGGTGTTCTCAAACTTTGAGTTATCTCAGGATTAGGAATGTCAACAACATTAGGGTTAGGTGGCATACCTCCAAGCGGAGATGAAAATGATGACATACCTTGAAATTGAGGTGTACAAGATGGTGTAGCTCCAATACTTGATGTTAGTCGTGAAGTACTTGCAACGTCAAATGTCATAGAGGGAGTGCATTCAATATGAGATGTTGTAGACACCAATGGTGTGCCAATAAGAGATGGTGTGCCTTCAACTTGAGATGTAAGAGATGGGGTGCCTTCAACTTGAGATGTAAGAGATGAGGTGCCTTCAACTTGAATTGTTGTAGACATACTCTCAACCTTGGGATTCAATTGTCTCATTGCACGAAGGTTTTGCATCCATTGCATTTGTGGGCCAATTTTGTCTCTCTCTTAGATTGGATGGATATTTCATGTTCCTCTTCAATTGGCACCTCTTCAATTGACACCTCTTCTTCTATGGTATTCAATTTCCTTTGTTCACGAAGTTGCTTCATTCCTTCTCTTTTTTTTGCATTCTTAGCTTCACTCTCTTTCGGTGTTATATTATTTGGTCGTTTCCTCAGCGTGATGATGATGCTACATATGTTAAAATGGATATATGAAATTGAAATTATTTCATAAGATCTTAAAAAGGATGTATGAAATTGCAAATTTTGTTTTAAACCACTAAACAATTAATTTTCTTATGCAACTTCCTTCAAATGCATTGTTAAATCTAATGTAAATCTAATAGGATTATAATCAATTTTGACTCACACTTTTATTCTAACATTTAAACAAAATAACACTTAATAAGTATTTGAATTCTAAAAATAAGAAAATATTACCTCAATTATTCAAATTTGATAAAAAAACTATGTTCTTCCTCTTTGACGTTGCCAAATGAAAAAAAAGGTGGTGGAGAGCTAATGGAATGTATAAAATAACCTTGCATAAAATGTCAACACCATGCAAAAAGAAATTTTTTGTCTAATCATGAGCAGAAAGAAGACAAAAAGAGAGAATGTGGGCTTGGATCATAGGTCAAGGGTCCCATATAACCGATATTTAGTGTAGCTCATTTGGCTAGCGCCAAATATGGCGCTAGCCAAATGAATTCCATTGAAATTTTTTACCTTAAACTAAACACTAACTATATACCCTATAACCCTTTTTTTGTGCAGCTCATTTGGCTAGTGCCAAATATGGTGCTAGCCAAATGACTTCCATTGAAATTTTTTACCTTTGATAAATTTCTACTCTATACCCTATAACCTTTCTTGTGCAGCTCATTCGGCTAGTGCCCAATATGGCACTAGCCAAATGACTTCCTTCGAAATTTTTTCACCTTTGATAAATTTCTACTCTATACCCTATAGTTTGATAGCCACAACCATAAAAATTAAACCATATGACTCTTTAGGACATAATATGGTGTCTTAGGACACCATATGACCCCTTAGGACATAATATGGTATTGTTATGGGTCGTATGGACACCTAAGGGGTCATATGATGTCCTATGGGGCCATAGGATGCCATATGACCCCTTAGGTGTCGTTATGGGTCGTATGGTGTCGTAAGGGGTCATATGGTGTCCTATGACCACTTAGGACACCATATGACTCCCTAGGACACAATAGGGTGTCGTTATGGGTCGTATGGTGTCCTAAGGAGTCATATGGTGTCTTATGGACCCTTAGAACACCATATGACCCCTTAGGGAACAATATGGTGTCGTTATGCATCGAATGGACACCTAAGGGGTCATATGGTGTCCTATGGGGCCATAGGACACCATATGACCCCTTAGGTGTCATTATGGGTCATATGGTATCGTAAAGGGTCATATGGTGTCACATGACCCCTTAGGACACCATATGACCCCCTAGGACACAATAGGGTGTCTTTATGGGTCGTATGGTGTCTTAAGGGGTCATATGGTGTCTTATGACCCCTTAGGACACCATATGACTCCTTAAGACACAATACAATGTTGTTATGGATCTATGGTGTTCTAAGGGGTCATGTCATATCCTATGACCCCATAGGACACCATATGAACCCCTAGGACACAATAGGGTGTCGTATGGTGTCTTATGACCCCTTAGGACACCATATGACCCTCTAGGACATAGTAGGGTGTTGTTATGGGTCGTATGTTATCCTAAGGAATCATATGGTGTCTTATGACCCCTTAGGACACCTTATGACCCCTTAGGACACAATAAGGTGTCGTTATGGGTCGTATGGTGTCCTAAGGGGTCATATGGTGTCTTATGACCCCTTAGGACACCATATGACCCCTTAGGACAAAATATGGTGTTGTTATGGGTCGTATGGACACCCAAGGGGTCATATGATGTCCTATGGGGATATAAGACACCATATGACCCCTTAGATGTCGTTATGGGTCGTATGGTATCGTAAGGGGTCATATGGTGTCCTAGGACCCCGTAGGACACAATAGGGTGTCGTTATGGGTTGTATGGTGTCCTAAGGGGTCATATGGTGTCTTATGACCCCTTAGGATACCATAGGACCCCTTAGGACACAATATGGTGTCGTTATGGGTTGTATGGACACCTAAGGGGTCATATGGTGTCCTATTGGGCCGTAGGACACCATATGACCCCTTAGGTGTCGTTATGGGTCGTATAGTGTCATAAGGGGTCATATGGTGTCCTATGACCCCTTAGGACACCATATGACCCCCTAGGACACAATAGGGTGTCGTATGGTGTCCTATGACCCCTTAGGACAACATATGACCCCCTAGGACACAATAGGGTGTCGTATGATGTCCTATGACCCCTTAGGACACCATATGACCCCCTAGGACACAATAGGGTGTCATTATGGGTTGTATGGTGTCCTAAGGGGTCATATGGTGTCTTATGACCCCTTAGGACACCATATCACCCCTTAGTACACAATATGGTATCGTTATGGGTCATACGGACACCTAAGGGGTCATATGGTATCCTATGGGGCCATATGACACAATATGAACCCTTAGGTGTTGTTATGGGTTGTATGGTGTTGTAAGGGGTTATATGGTGTCCTATGACCCCTTAGGACACCATATGACCCCTTAGGACATAGTAGGGTGTCATATGGTGTCCTATGACCCCTTAGGACACCATATGACCCCCTAAGACATAATAGGGTGTTGTTATGGGTCGTATGGTGTCCTAAGGGGTCATATGGTGTCTTATGACCCCTTAAGACACCATATGACCCCTTAGGACACAATACGGTGTCGTTATGGGTCGTATGGTGTCCTAAGGGGTCATATGGTGTCCTATGACCCCTTAGGACACAATATTCTATCGTTATGGGTCGTATGGACACCTAAGGTGTCATATGGTGTCCTATGCAGTCATAGGACACCATATGACCCCTTAGGTGTCATTATGGGTCGTATGGTGTCATAAGGGGTCATATGGTGTCCTATGACCCCTTAGGACACCATATGACCCCCTAGGACACAATAGGGTGTCGTATGGTGTCGTATGACCCCTTACAACACCATATGACCCCCTAGGACACAATAGGGTGTCGTTAAGGGTCGTATGGTGTCCTAAGGGTTCATATGGTGTCTTATGACCCCTTAGGATACCATATGGCCCCTTAGGACACAATATGGTGTCATTATGGGTCATATGGTGTCGTAAGGGGTCATATGGTGTCCTGTGACCCCTTAGGACACCATATGATCCCTTAGGACATAATATGGTGTTGTTATGGGTCATATGGACACCTAAGGGGTCATATGATGTCCTATGGGGCCATAGGACACCATATGACCCCATTGGTGTCGTTATGGGTTGTATGGTGTCGTTATGGGCCGTATGGTGTCGTAAGGGGTTATATGGTGTCCTATGACACCTTAGGACACCATATGACCCCCTAGGACATAATAGTGTGTCATTATGGGTCGTATGGTGTCCTAAGGGATCATATGGTTTCTTATGACCCCTTAGGACACCATATAACCCCTTAGGACACAATATGGTGTTGTTATAGGTTGTATGGACACCTAAGGGGTCATATGGTGTCCTATGGGGCCATAGGACACCATATGACCCCTTAGGTGTCGTTATGGGTCATATGGTGTCGTAAGGGATCATATGTTGTCCTATGACCCCTTAGGACATCATATGACCCTGTAGGACACAATAGGGTGTCATTCTATGTTGTATGGTGTCCTACGAAGTCATATGGTGTCTTATGACCCCTTAGAACACCATATGACCCCTTAAGACACAATATGGTGTTTTTATGCATCATATGGTGTCCTAAGGGGTCATATGGTGTCCTATGATCCCTTAGGACACCATATGACCCCTTAGGACACAATATGGTGTCGTTATGGGTTGTATGGACACCTAAGGGGTCATATGGTGTCCTATGGGGCCATAGGACAACATATGACCCCTTTGGTGTCGTTATGGGTTGTATGGTGTCGTAAGCAGTCATATGGTGTCCTATGACCCCTTAGGACACCATATGATACCCTAGGACACAATACGGTGTCGTTATGGGTCGTACGGTGTCCTAAGGGGTCATATGGTGTCTTATGACCCTTTAGGACACCATATGACCCCTTAGGACACCATATTACCCCTTAGGAAACAATATGGTGTCATTATGGGTCGTATGGTGTCCTAAAGGGTCATATTGTGTCCTATGACCCCTTCAGACACCATATGACCCCTTAGGACACAATATGGTGTCGTTATGGGTCGTATAGACACCTAAGGTGTAATATGGTGTCTTATGGGGCCATAGGACAACATATGACCCCTTAGGTGTCGTTATGGGTTGTATGGTGTTGTAAGGGGTCATATGGTGTCCTATGACCCCTTAGGACACCATATGACCCCCAAGGACACAATAGGGTGTCATTATGGGTTGTATGGTGTCCTAAGGGGTCATATGGTGTCTTATGACACCTTAGGACAACATATGACCCCCTAGGACACAATATGGTGTCGTTATGGGTCGTATGGTGTCCTAAGGAGTCATATGGTGTCCTATGACCCCTTAGGACACAATATGGTGTTGTTATGGGTCATATGGACACCTAAGGGGTCATATGGTTTCCTATGGGTCCATAGGACACCATAGGATCCCTTAGGTGTCATTATGGGTCGTATGGTGTCATAAGGGGTCATATGGTGTCCTATGACCCCTTAGGACACCATATGATACCCTAGGACACAATAGGGTGTCGTTATGGGTCGTATGGTGTCCTAAGGGGTCATATGGTGTCTTATGACCCCTTAGGACACTATATGACCCTCTAGGACACAATAGGGTGTTGTTATGCGTTGTATGGTGTCGTAAGGGGTCATATGGTGTCCTATGACCCCTTAGGACACAATAGGGCGTTGTTATGGGTCATATGGTGTCGTAAGGGGTCATATGGTTTCCTATGAGCGTTTAGGACACTATATGACCCTTTAAGACATAATATGGTGTCGGTATGGGTCGTATGGTGTCCTAAGGGGTCATAGGACACCATATAACCCCTTAGGACACAATATGACCCCTAACGACACCTAAGGGGTCATATGGTGTCCTATGACCCATTAAGACACCATATGGTGCCGTTATGTGTCCTATGGTGTCCTAAGGGGTCATATGGTGTCCTATGACCACTTAGAACAAAATATGGTGTCGTTATGGGTCCTATGGTAACCTAAGAGGTCATATGGTGTCCTATGATGCCTTAGGGCACCATATGACCCCTTAGGTGTCATTAGGGGTCATTTTGTATCCTAAGGGGTCATATGGTGTGCTATGGCCCCTTAGGACCTAGAGAGAGGAGGGAGTGAGGAAAAAATTGAGGGAAAGAGGTGAGAGAGAGAATTAGATGCCTGTAAGGATGAAGAGGGAGATAGCTCGAGGGATAGGAGAATAAGGGAATTGTGAGAGCTAGAGAGGGGAGGGATAAAGAAGAGTTTGTATCTATTCCACATTTGGCATGCACCAAATAGGGAGAGTGCCAAATGTGTACATAGAAACCCACATCTCACCTCTCCCTTCTTTATCTCCCTTCCCTCTTAGTTCCCATCTCTCTCTATGAACTAGATCTCATATTCTCTCTCTCCCCTTAACTCTTCTCGGGCTCTTCATTCTTATAGATACATACTCTTCTTTGTCCCTCCCCTTTCTAGCTCTCACAATTCCCTTATTCTGCTATCCCTCGAGCTATCTCCCTCTTCATCCACATTTGGCATGCACCAAATGTGGAATATGGACCACATTTGGCGCGCGCCAAATGGAATATCCATTCATCACATTTGGCGCACGAAAATAGGGTGCTTGCCATATTTGGTGAGCGCCAAATGTCTCGCTTTGGGAAACACCAAACCTATGGTTTGGATTTCCCTTGGGCATCCAAGCCAAAGGTTTGGACAACCATTTCAGGCTAGAGACGTGTTTTTGTCAGAACATTGAAAATTTTGACATATTTTTGGTTGTGCTCTCCATTAGGTTTGCACATGTTTCAATGAAATTTAAAAAAACTACTATGGTAGACTTGAGCTCCCTCTTAGCTATCCAAAAATGTAATTTATTTCAAATTTTGATTTCATTAAGTCTTTCATCTATAATTTCTTTTGTTAGTGTGTCCGTTTTTTGTCAAAAACCAACATGCACTATTTTGGGTCTAGATTTTTACACATTCATCAGATTTTGAAAAAAATTACATTTTTAGAAACTAGACTCCATTCTACACAATTTTTAAAAAAAAGTTTTGATTTATGATTTGTTTTCACAAATTTTAGGGGGGGGCACACTCAAATTTCTATTTTTCAAGATGTGTCCACTTCAAAAATTAGTAAAAAATCATATACTCATTAAAAAATTAGCTGAAAATTCTAGCATAAACTTCAAGGTGTTAGCTAAGTTCTCACTGAAGTGATTTTAAAAAGTCAAAAAAAGGGTTAACATTTTAGGGGGGCCACAATAGACGCTATGTTATGTTTTTTAAATAAAAACACGACCACCTTTTGTGACCCCCTTTTTTGAAGCCCTTAATCTCCACCATTTTCAAAAATAATTAGTAGTTTAGAAAGTAGACTCGAAGCACACTGACTCTTGTTGTTGTTGCATCTTCAAATTTGGAGTGTAACTATCTTCAATTTGTCATTGAAGTTCAGACTTTGTTGATTTCAGAAAAGAAAAAAAATTGGCATCTTAAGACCCCCTTTTGGTACCACAACTTGGTGCACATACCCTTGCATTATTTATTGTTTACCAATACAGAGTATTCATATACTTTACATGTTTTAAGTTAAGAAAATCTTTTAACCAGTCAAATACTGATTCACCCCTCCCTCTTAGTATCTATGGGAATCCTAATAATTGGTATTAGAGCTTGGTCCTCTATTTTCAAAAGCCTAATAGCTTGAGGAAGATCTTGACACCGATAGAAATGGAAAACATGATGAAGCAATTAGAAGTAGCTCTCTCAGACTATGATATAGAAAAATTGAAAAATATCAAACTTGAAGATGACCTAAAAGCTGCACAGGATATTATTCAAGCACTTTGAGAAAATCTTACCATTGCAAGAAACAAGAGAAGAGAACTCTGTGAAAATATGCAAAATGAGAATGATGAAAAGGAAACTCTTAGTGATCTAATAAATAAGCTAAAACAAGAAAACATGACAACAAATAATGAGATGCAGGATATGACTATGAGATTTTGTAAGGAAATTGAAGATAGAAAGAAGAATGAAGAAGATTCGACTAGAAGACTAAGTGATGCTGCAAATGAGAACACAAGACCTAGCTTTGAAAATGATTTGTTGAAGACAAATCTGATGCATACATAGAATGACTCCAATGAACTTATGCGACAGAAAGAAATCTTAGAAAGAGAATTGGATACTGCAAATCAGCACAAAGAAAAATTCAATAAAAGCTTAGAAGAACTTGGTGACTTGTTGAAGAATCATAAACCTAATGGTGATACTTGTGGTCTTGGCTTTGAAGCTGGTGAAAGCTCCAGTACTGCAAACACACAAGATCATGGCAAACCAGTAAGACAACCTACTACTTATAAATTGAATGGCAAATGCTTTAATTGTAACAAGTATGGTCATAGAGAAAATCAATGTAGATCTAGAAATTATCAGAATACCAATACACCCACCAGTCAATGTTCAAAATGCAACAAAGTTAGTCATAATTGTGAAAATTGTAGAATGAATGAGAGATGTTATGTTTGTGGAAGATTTGGACATCTATCTAATCAATGAAAACCACAAACCGGCATAGGATATGGGAAATCTATTTAGAAAAATAATGTGACTTGTTATGCTTGTAACAAGATTGGACATATTGCAAAATTTTGTAGAAGCAAGTCCTCACCGGTAAATAAAAATGGTCCTAGTTTGAAAGGTAAAGTTGAAGAAGAAGCAAGAATTCTCAAAACAATGGATCAAGAAATTAGAACTAAATGTTGATAGGAATACTCCTCCACCGGCAAAACAAAGTAACACTTCACCGGCAGGAGACTCTTCATCTAACTAAAGAAAAATCCTTGAGGGTTTGGCAATCAAATGTGAAACATGCTATTATTCCCTCAGTCGATTGTAAGAAGTTGAAATTACTTCTATACTGGCAGATAAGTTAAGTGATTACTTAACCGACAAGCATTAAATGTGGTGGTTGGCAAAATTAACATTATAAATCAATGTTTTGGCTCCATTTTCATTTCACCAAGCATTCAAACATTTGAAGAGCGAGAAGATTCCTCAGCAAAGGCATTTCGAGCAAAGAAGTGAAGCAATTCAAAAAGCAATCATTCCTAAGGTAGATAAAGGTATTTATAATCATGGCTTCTTCATCTGTTCCTAAATTCATAGAAAACCCTACTGTAGTCAAAGTGATTAAGCGCCCTAGACCTGTATTTCAATTAGTTCCCAAAATTTCTAAGAAGGATGATAATGTTGGTGCATTTTCTCAAATCCCCAAGTGAGTAGTTTTTGTTGAAGACCCTAGAATGTACATTCATCGTCACATAGAAGAATTAGGTGATGAGAAAATCAAGAGCATGTATAACACTAGAATTTGTGATGATTCTGGTAATGTGAAACCTGAACACAAAATAGTTGAAACCCTAGGATTCACTGAAATTCTCAGTATTCTGGATTTCCCTAAGGAATTTATAAGGATAGTTCTAAGCAGGGTACATGGTGCATTCTTCTAGTTAGACTCTGTTCACAAAATCACCAAAGAGGTAGTAAAAGTTGTGACAGGGTTGCCTTCCACTGGTAACAGACTTGATAAGACAAACAAGGTCTCAAATGACCTAGTGATTAACCTAGCAGGTGCAACATCTGATAAGAGATCTTTAAGAGTAAATGATGTAACCAACATAAAATTTAGATTCATTAGCATGATTTTAGTCTACAAAACCACACATGCAAATAGGTTAAATTCAGTCTCTAGCCTATGCATAAAGAGTGCCTATGATATGATCAAAGATAATGCAAAAATAGATGTGTGTGAATGGTTGAAAGATGAACTTATTGAGAATCTTGGAAAGATTAAGAAAGACAAAAAGGGGACTTTTAGATTTGGAAACCTACTTGTCTGTTTAATGTTACACATAATAAAACAAGTGCCCGGTATTGGTAATAAAAATCTTAGTTTTGATGTACTGGTAGGCAAACAGTTGTCTAATTTATTCAATAACATGGGAGATAATAGAGAAAAGAATATAAATGAGTACTTTTAGGCATTGATGGCCCAGATGAAGACAAGAGTCAGACTATCACAAGCAATTGTAAATAAGTATAAGGATGAAATATGCTTTGTTATTAAGAAGGATGAGATTTAGATGGAGGCAGTTATCCCAGGAACCATTTGGGTTACTGAAATGGGTTATGAAACTGATGACCACATAATTGAAACATATGCAAAAGCCCTCCTTGAAGCACCCAAGGAACTTGAAGAAGAGGTATTTGGCAGTGTTGAGACTATTGAAAATCAAATTTAATCTAAGAAAAGGGTAAAGAAGGTAGAAGCAATAGTAAGAAGAGGATTTGGACAAGCGAAAGCTATCAAGGAAGATGTACTTAAACAAACTGGTATCACTGGAGATGAGTTAGAAGCACTACAACCAGAAACTGACCTTTCAGCAGTTGCAACTTCTTCGCAAAGTGATATGCTAGCTGCATTTAAAAGAGTTGTGAGGAAAAGAGAACCTTGATCGGTATCTACACCTTCTCAGAGAAGAACCAGATAGAAACAACAGGTAGTAAGGCCCCCGACCATGAAGATAACTCCAAAGAAGAAGAAGTTAACACCCAAAAAGAAGACTCAACAAAACATTGCTCCAATTGACAAACTACTAGATGAAATAATAGAGGATGGAAAGCTGAAGAACGTAAATAAATTATATGATTCATTATCAGCCGATGACAAGGAAAAATTTGAAAACAATATAATCCTACACTTGGACATTTATAAGAAATTTCTAATGCAAGTTGTGGATGAATTACTGGTAGAATTGTTTAAACGACTTGAAGCTAGAAGGCAAGCTATTGTAGAGCTTGATAAGAAAATGAAAATTGAAAAACTACTTGTTGTTTATCCTATCAACTCACCAAAAGAGATAGATGATCTGATCTTTGAGGCTAACCGGTCAGTATTCTCAATTGCACACTGACATATATCACTTATGGTTGGTAGAGTGAATGAGGTAGTAGAGGAAACAACTAATGCATGGGACATATTCCTTCTAGAGAAGGAAAAGTAGGAAGAATATAGAAATCCTAAACCTATCAAAGTATACCAAAAAGATAAGGATAAGGGAAAAGGCAAGGTTGGTTGACCACCTAGCATAAAAATAACATATAATCTATCCCCACCGCCTCTGGATACTCCACCGGTAGTTACCTCTGACAATCAACTAGCTAGTGAGAGTATGGACATACCACAAGAGGACACAAATCCCAACTCTGAGGTGTTATACACTGGAGATGGAGGTAATGGATTGAATACAAGATTCAATATTCCAACATCTACCAATGAAGTACCTGCAAAACACACACATGCAAATGCAAATATCTAAGCTAAAACACACATGCATGTAACATAAATTCACTCCATTGCACTCCTATTCCTCAAGATTTCACATTTGATATACTTTTGCTCTCAGAAGAACTTATGCAAAAAGCTATGAGGAAATAGAGATTTGAGAATGCAAAGATAGCAGATAAGATGTCAAGATAATAGCATAAGATCGATGCATAAAGATGAGATGCCCAAATAAGAGAGAGAGGCTTGTTTATTTCTCCGGGCGAGTTCATGTTGTGGGATGAATGTGGGATAATGCAAGATGAGTGGTATAGGGAAGATGAGTGGTAAATGGGAAATGGTAAGTGGTAGAAGGGGATATTAAAGAGGTTTTATTAAATAAATAGAGAAATATATATAAGGTGAATGCATGAAGGCGTATAAATGAATATGATAAATATTTTATTTAATAAATTTAATGGATAAATGATGAGATATTAATAATAATATAATAAAAGATGGAAATTATGAATAATCAATTATGGAGAAATAGTAATGTAATAATAAGGACTCGCTCGATGTTCGAAGAAATTTGCAATTAAATGAGGACAAATTAATGGAAATTTTTATGTGTCTGCATTTTGTCCCTCTTTGAGACAATGCAACATGTCGCGTTGTTTCAAAGAAAATGATCAACTGATATATGCCCCAGAGGTGTCTTGGTAAGGGTGATGATTGATTGGTTATGCCCCCTCAAGAGATTGATCGAACAAATTGATGGAGATTGGTCTCTTGATAGATCAGGGGAGAGAAAGATTGCATGATTGAAATTGCACAAGTAATTAGATTGAGATGTACATTTGATGGAAATGCACAGTTGATGAGGCGTAACTGAATAATTGATGGAAATGAACAATATAGCCAGGTTGATAAGCTGATTAAGCTGATTGAGCTGATTAAACTGATAGGGATTGATGCTAGCATGAGATAAGGTGATCCAGTGATTGATTGATTGATTGACTCCAGGGGCATTGAGATTGCATGAAGCAAGTTGGTTGGAAAAGAGATTAAAGATTCAAAGACATGCATCGGTTGGATAAAGTGTTTGATCGATCTCACTGCAATAAGAAGAATGAAGAAGATGATGAAAGAAATGATGAAAAAGATAGATGAAAAGGAGGATGAGAAGAGAAAAGTGATGATTATAAAGAATGATGAGAAATAGGATATGAAAGGTGATGAGAATTCTTGTGCTTTTTAAGTGCTTCTATCATCATCGAGCTTATTATGGCAAAAGGCAAGAAATCATTTGGATATAAATTAGATCCAAATGAATCAGTCACACCAATTGCGAGAAAAAAAACATATCAGGCAGTAAAGGAATGCCTTAGTGTGTATCAAACCAATATGTCCTCAATGATCTTAAGTGATCATGTCCTAAGATGTGTCGTCATATTCCTAAGGAACATCCCGCAAGAAGCAAACAAGTGAACATGCCCCATCCTCACCTTTCTAGTCAAAGACGTCCTAGAGATAAAATCTCTAGTCAGAGACATCCTGGAAAAGCTAAAAGACATGTCACCAAAAAGGAAAATAAAAAAAATAAAGAGAAAATAAGCAAACAATATGTTTCATGTTGAATGATTTTTTTTTTTCACAATTGATGGGTGCAGGTTTATAAGTTGATCAGACATTGTCCTGTTTGCTCAATTTAAGTCTTGTCCCATCACGAGTCTGTTGAAGTTCCGAAGCTGCATGCTTGTCCGAAGTGTTTGTGTCATCACAATGTTTATTGCATGTTTTTGGAGTTTTATGATTTTTAGGGTTTTATGAATGTTTTATGATTTTTAGGGTTTTATGAATTTTTAATTTTTAGGGTTTTATGAATGTTTTAATTTTTAGGGTTTTTCCAGGACATTTTATAATATTTATGATTTTTCCGGGATATTTTATGATTTTTCAGATTTTTCGAGGACATTTTATGATTTTAAAGATTTTTTTCAGGACATTTTATGATTTTTAATGATTTTTTAAGGACATTTTATGATTTTTAATGATTTTTAATGACATTTTATGATTTTTATGATTTTTTCATGTTTGCCCCTTATGTCTAGCAAGGTAAAAGGGATTTTTTGTGGATGAATGAATGAATAGGACATGAATGGATAAGCGAATGATGGAGAAAGCTTATGTGATTGTCAAGGACTATCTCAGAATAGGGTAGCATGTTAATCCAAGCTCAAGGACCAGATATAGCAATATAAAGCAAGGGTATGGTGTAACTAATGTCATAAATATGACACACAAAGCCTGGAAAGGTCCTTAACCTTGTCATCATCAAAGGTGGAAAAAAGGATATGGATGGATATAGAGTGAATAAGGGATAATGGAGGATGGGGGATAATAGATGGATGCACACAGATGTAACTTGCCCCCAGTGAATAGTGTAAGAAGATAATGGATTACACGTGATGCCTGTTTGCTAGGTTTTCATTATGGTACTTGCCCAAGGTGCCTATTTGCCAGGTTTTCACCAATGGACGGATTTTTATTTTTCTTTACTTTTTCTTATTTTTCACTTTTTTTGTTTTCTTTTTTTTTTTTGACTTTTTTCTTTCTTTTTCTCTTCTCTTTCATTTTTTTTTCTCTTTTTGACTTCTTTCTTTCATTTTTTTTGACTTTTTTTGAACTATCGGAAGATGATGGATACTTGATAGGAGATATGACTCAGGAATCAAGTTGTTCTCTAGATAATATCCCTGAAAGATGTTCTATAATGATCCATGGCTATTGAAGGTATGCTCAAAGATGTCGATAGGGTGATGGTAAAGGGAGATGAAATGAATGATAAGATGAAAAGGTTATAAGGATTTATGCAAAGGATTGGATAAGAGGGATGCAAGGATATAACATAGGTGCTAGATAATGGATGTGATGTTGGAAGAATTGTGCATGGCTGGATGGAAATGCTAGCAAGATCAACATTGGCATGCACCTTGAGGGGTGGTGGGCTAGTGGAGGAATAGTGGATTTCAGAGTTTTTGATTTTGATGGAAAGGTTGAGGTTGATTTTAGGACAAAAGGAGCCAAAATGGATGTAGGAGGTGAAATAGGTTTTAGGATAGTGGATGTGGGAGAAGTTGGGGTAGCAAACTTGAATGCCAATTTTGATTTTTATTTAGTGTGCAAGTCTCATATGAGTGACTTGGGAATCCACATGGTTGTTAAATTTTCATTCTTTTGTGATACTTTAGAATGCATTTCCTCGATGTAAGACTTGGGAAGCCATAGACATTTTGAATTTTCTTCTTTCTTTGTGGGCCTTTGTGGCCTTTTGGAAATTTATTTCTTTTGTAGTGTCTTGGAATGCATTGCTTCTATAAGCATCTTAGGGATCCATATGGTTTTTGAAATTTATTTCTTTTGCTCAATGGGCCTTTGTGGCCTTTTGTATATCTCTTTTTCTTTTTGGATCACATTTTGCTTTGTTTTTACACGTCGATTAGATGGGACATGCTGATCCTTAAATGCATGTGGATTGTTTGACTCGTGGCTTTTATGCTTGGTATCCAAATTTCTTGGAAAAGGAAAAGAATGTGTAGATGGATAGGAATGATATGAAGTTATTTTGGATGGATGGAAGATGCTCAAAGATGTGTACCTTTGTTGATCTCGCATAAGGGATAGAGGGATGTAGGGATCTAAAATAGATGGAAGGGATGAAGGGGAAAGCATGTATTTGGATTTAACTGGAGAAATGTAGGATTTATGAGGGGTGACAACATCTTGAGAGTGAGAATCAAGATTTTCTTTTATATCGGGGGATTCTAATGTACCATGTTCATGAATGTCTAACCCTTTTCTTTGATAATTCATGCTTTGGAAGATATTTTTAACAAAGGGTTACTTCTTACTTTTGATGCTAGAGGCAAGTCCATTTTGAGGTGCAGGTGGTTTGCAAGGAATGATAGAATCATAAGAGGGATTTATGGGCATGATAGAATCTTCAGGAAAACATGGAGAATTATGACAAGGGAATAAAGGGATACTTTGATCTTGACATGGAAGAGGACCATGGGATAGAGTAGGAAGGGTGTTTGACACTTCATTTTGAATAGGATCACTTGAAAAGGTGGATGAGGCATCATGATCTTGCTTAGGAAGTGGATTAGGAATGGGATTGGGAAGGATGATTTTCTCTTGAGATGGAAGGGGGTCATCTTGGAAGAAATGGAAAGGTATAAGAGGATCATCATCGGATTCTAGGGAGGTAGGATCTTTTTTAACCATTGGATGGGATTGGATAGTTCTGGTGTCTTGATCTTGATTTATGATAGGACTTGTTTCTTCATTCTTCAGATTATCCTCTTGACATGGAACCACTTCTAAGTAAGGGGTACTATTTTTGGTATGAATGAGGGATTCTTGGAAGGTGTTCATATTTTTGCATGATGGGGAAGAATTTTGGATAGGGCCTTCTGGAGTGAGTATAATTGGAATTGGAGTGTGTGATGATATAGGATCTAAGATATCTGAATTGTATAAAGGATTTATATGAAAAAAAGGATTAGAGTGGATTTGTACTATTGATAGCCCTTGAGAATCAACATGAGAAGTTTCACCATTAGGTTCATTATTTGAAGGTGATGGTATGGATTGTTTTTGAGAAGTTTTAGTAGATGAAGGCATCATGGATGAGATGGAGGCCACATAAGGAGCCTTGCTAGACATAGGTGTAATATTTTGATCATGCTTGGTAATGACATCTAGTTTCTCCTTAGGTGAATCATTATGATCTTCAATTTCAATAACACCATTATCAAGGAGGTCTTGAATTTTATGTTTTAATTCCATGCACATTGAAGTCTTATGTTTGTTATGTCTATGATATTCACAATAATTACTCAAAAATTTACATCCCCATATGGTATTGTTGGGCAATATGATAAGATTGTGCTCAAGAAGCTCTTTCAAAGTTGACTCAATAGATTACCCCAAAGGTGTAAAATGTCTATCTAAGGGATATTTGGAAGAAATGTCTTGTTTTCTTGGTGAAGGACTCATGTGATCTTTCTTGAGATTTGACTTTTGATTTTCAATTATTTGTTGTTCCATCTTATATAGTCGTTTTAGCATTCCTTGAAGTTTGTCACTGTTGATATCATGAATTTGTTTCTCAAAAGGTGTCATTGATTCATTTTGTTGAACTTGAATGTCATATATTTCTCTCTTGAGATCTTGAATTTGTTGGGCCAAACTAGCCATGGATATTTATGATAGTTCTGATCTTTGACCTAGGACAATGTATGAGACTCTAGGTATGACACAAACCCTAAAGTGCAAAGGGGGGACTATATGATATGAGTGAGATTAGGATGTGATAAAGATCAATGTAAAAATGTAATCTATGTGACATGATTGAGATGAGAATGTGCCAAAGGATCGATACAAAATGCAATCTATATGATAGGAAAGTGATGTGCAGCTAAACCCTAAATGGGATATGAGAATGAATGATGCTTGATGCAAGGACTAAGGATACTCTAGGTCAGAAAATATTTCCAATGTGGGATTTGACTTGTGCTATGATGGATAGACACAAGGATAAGTTATCAAAGAGAGGGCATGCTATGATAGGAGATGATGAACTCCAAGTGGAATACCAACTCAAAGACACTGATAGATTCCCTACCTCAAGGAAGATGCACCTCAAGTGATAAGGGGGATTGATGATCAAAAGTTGATGTCATACCTAAGATGAGAAATCCTAAGTGCAAGCAATGTTTTTGGTTTTTTTTGGTTTTTTGATTTTTTTTTGGATTTTGGTATGTAAATAATAATGAAATGCTAGGACCAATGATGAAATGACCTAAGGAACTTATGTAGGGTTTAAGGTTATGTCCTAAAGGAATGATGGAAGCCTATACAAAGATTATGGGTATGATCTAAGGGGATTATGCATCGGTTTGATCTAGGGGGATAGGCAAAGACTAGGTCTGATTAAATATGATATGCAAGGATGAAAGGTGCAACTAGGCGAAGACTATGCAAGGATTGAAAAGGGTATGGGAAACTATAATGATATGACTATGTGAGAACCTAAAAGATCAAAACTTCAAAAGCGATGTCTCAAGAGATTTGAAATGATTGTTTTGAGAACACAAGTCCAACGTTTCAAGGACAATGTTGTTGTACAATGTGGATGGATACTTCAAAGCTTAGACCAAGGTTTTTTGTAAAGTGTTTCAATTTCAAGTGTGGTGTTGATTATGAAATGTTCTTGTTTGTTTGTGCACACATTCAGAAAACATGGTAGACAAAATGTTTATTTGATTTTGCAATAAAAACACATTCAAGCACAATCCTAAGGCTGGCCAGGACAATAGTTGTTGAATCTCACTTGGGGGGTTACCCCGAGCTATGCAATTTAGAGCAGATACTTAGATGCTTGACCCCACTGGCTCCACCCTTAGCACTCACTTCTCTGGGGCAGCCAAGAATTAATCCCCATGAAAATCCCTCGTGGTGAACTTTGTATCTCTACTAAGAACCGTAAGAATGTGAGCCGCTTCAAAGGTCCGACCTCTTGCGTCAACAACTAGAAGGATTTTGACTTCTAACACAAAAGGTGTCTAGTAAGGGCATCCGTTCAAGTGGCCATACATGCAGCGGTGTACGCTCCGTTAAGGAAGGCTCCCAGCCTATAGAGGTTGCGCTCTATAGGGTTTATGGGGAGACATGCTGTCAGTATGAACTAATCAGCACTCGTTGCTTGCAACTTTCGTCACAAGCACATTTATTTATAGTGGTTTGGAAGAGCTTGGCTTTAGCGCATTACCACTTGGGTCGTTCCCTCTTACCAAGCCTTAAGGGCTTCTCGGGAGGCAGACCCTCTAAAAGGTAAAACAAAAAGAGCCTATTACTCAAGACACAAAAGACACTGGTTAATTTTAAAGAACCAATTCAAAATGTGATCTAAGCTTAAAAAATCAGACAATCTGTTTCAAATCATCATTTCTTCGACATGCGTCCTACATCAAGATGACATTAGTAGTTTCAAGATGTGATCTTTGACAAGCCAGAATATCATGCATGAGAAGGAAAGCCCAAAATTAGTTTCCAAAATCAAACCCAACACAACCAACAATCCCACCACATGACTAACACATTAATGCAAGTAAAAAATAAAAAAACAAAAAACAAAAAAAAATGAACTAGTCTAACTTAAAAACAAACTTTATATTCTAAAAATAAATTTTAATCTAAATAAAAAACAAATTATCTAGATTAAAAACAACTTAATCCAAATAAATAGCTAAAAAAACCAGAAAATTTTAAGCAAATTACAGAAAACGCAGCAACATGGGCAGGGAATGTGAGCAATAAACAAGTCAAAGTGTGCAAAACGTGGCAGATAGAAATGTCAAACACATTTGAAACTTGCAATGTATATTTGTTAATGAGCCTTCAATGTGTTTTAACAGAAAGATGTATCATACTAGACTTGCCACCAAATGTATTAATCTGCTAAAAAAATGCATCATATAATACGTAGATACCAACATATCAATCTACTGAAAATATGTTTGTCTGCTGATAAATGTGTTTATCTACTGAAAAATGTGGGGCATAGATAGGAAATGCTTAATGATTTAATGAACTGTAACTAAAATCCTGAAAGAACTAGTACCCCAAATGCCATAATGGCAACCTACAAATGAAAATAGAAATCTGATCAATAAAAGGACAAAGGAGAGTCCCACTGGGCGTACCAATTATAGATGGAGGAAATGTATTGAATAGGAGATTTAATCTTCCAACATCCAACAATGAAGTACCTGCAAAACACACACGTGCAAATGCAAATATCTAAGCAAAAACACACATGCATGTAACATAAATTCACTCCATTGCACACTCCTATTCCTCAAGAATTCACATTTGATATATGCAAAAAGCTATGAGGAAATAGAGATTTGAGAATGCAAAGATAGTGGATAAGATGTCAAGATAATGGGATGCAAACTAGCATAAGTTCGATGCATAAAGATGAGATGCCCAAATAAGAGAGAGGGGCTTGTTTAAATAGAATTTCTCCAGGCGAGTTCATGTTGTGGGATGAATGTGGGATAATGCAAGATGAGTGGTATAGGGAAGACGAGTGGTAAATGGGAAATGGTAAGTGGTAGAAAGAGATATTAAAAGGGTTTTATTAAATAAATAGAGAAATATATATAAGGTGAATGCATGAAGGTGTATAAATGAATATGATAAATATTTTATTTAATAAATTTAATGGATAAATGATGCGAAATTAATAATAATATAATAAAAGATGGAAATTATAAATAATGAATTATGGAGAAATAATGATGTAATAATAAGGACTCGTCCGATGTTCGAAGAAATTTGAAATTAAATGAGGACAAATTAATAGAAATTTTTATGTGTCTACATACACAGTGGACATTGATACTCAAAAGGTCAATATTGTGGTAGATAAAGATTCAACTGGGAAGATAGATATGGCTAATGAGCCACTGGTAACAGATGGTATAGAAGGTAAACTGACAGATGATAACACTGAGCAACAGACAGAGCAACAGGTTCACACAGAGACAGTGCCACCGGCAATAGCTGAGCAATCCAAACATTTGCTTAAAGAAATGGAAACACAAACTGACCTACCAGAGGTCACCACAAACAAGAAAATTGATCCCACCAGTGGGATACAGAGTGTTGGCTCTTCAAATGCAGAATTCAAATCAACTAATGTAACAAAAGTTCCTTTGGATTCCATCAAGAAGATAACAGATTGTAGCTCACAAGCATACAAGGCAATAGATGATACCATTCTAATTTTGAAAATGATAGCACCTAAATGTAATGTAGATAATAAAGATTATTTAAGTCAACTTGACACTTTGTCTAAGTATATTACTAAAAATACTGTGACAAATGAACAAATAAAAGAGGAAGCATTTAAGGAGAGATTAGAGAAGAAAAAACACAAATTCTTTGAGGAAGAAATAAAGAAGTGTACAAGGCAATTTGACACACTTCTACCGGAACTATGTAGCACATTGAAGGAATTCAAAACTTTGTACACGGATACATGTAAAACTAACTTTTTGATAGTAGATATAGACCAGAAGATCAGCAAGATACAGTAAGAAATAAATCAACTAGCTAACGATTTCATTAATTCATCTGATTCATTATCAATTTTTGAGCAGAAGATAACAGTTTTTGAAGAAGAAATATTAAAGTTGGAAAGAGAAAAAGAAAGAATAAAAGGTAAGGCTAAAGATCTTAAATGGAGACTAAGTCCAAAAGTGGACTACCTCGCCTCCTTAAGGAAAGAAATATCTGATGCTTTGATTCAAGGATAGAAAACACTGACAGAGAAAATGCAACACCTCACTGGTACAGTTCAGAGGACAGAGGCCGCAATAAAAGACAACAAAAAGTTCCTTGAAAGCCTGAATCTGGTTTTGGCAGATATTTTTTAGATTGTAACCAACCAGATACAAGGATGAAATAGGAAACCACACTCAATTGACACTTTGACAACCTTTGTCATTGATGCCAAAGGGGGAGTAGTGTAATGAGAAAAATAATCAGTAAATGACTCATGGACTTAGGGGGAGAACACACTATTTTGGTACACAAGTTTTGGTAAGACAATACCGACAGATTCTTTTTGGATGACAATTTTTGGATTTTTCTCATGAGTGTTGCCATCAATGCCAAAGGGGGAGATTGTTGGCAAATGCACACTCCAATGAGACATTGTAGGTGATTGAATTTTTTGTCATTGATGGCAACTTTACAATCCTATGACACCGGAACAACAATCCACCAGCACTAGCAAGGCCAGACTCTACACCGGCACATAGACCACCAGCACCAGCAGTGAAAGGAAGCATACCAGCACAGAGGGTGACATGAATTTTGTTTGTAATTTATTTTGTTAAATTATTGTAAAATCATTGTAAGCCGACTTGGAAAGTTGAAAAATGACTCATATATATAAGAGTTCATTGTAGAACATAGTTGTAATAATGAGTGAACAATGGAGGAATGTAATTAGGCAAAATAAGGCAGACCTATTATGTGAATTATAGGTTAAGGGTTTATGTATGAAGTAGAGCTATAAATCGTTACTGGATCTCGCATAGTGGATGCTATTTTGAAGCAGTACAAGACATTGGATTTATGTAATCTATTTTGTAAGTCAGTGAGACTTCCCATTTTGTAATTGAGCAGTGAGATCTAGGCATTTGGCCTTCCTGCATGTGCAGGCCCCTATTGTAGCAGTAATATTCTCTTATTGGCCAGTAAGTGAATATTGTGGGTCACAAATCCCACCGAGGTTTTTCCCACACCGGGTTTCCTTGTTAAACTACTATGTTATGGCATGTTTTTCATGTGGTTGTTGTTATCTCTGTTTATTGCATTATTTCTTGTTTACCGATACACATTATTCATATGCTTTACATGTTTTAAGTTAAGAAAATCTTTTAACCAGTCAGATACTGATTCACACCCCCCCCCTCTCAGTATCTATGGGAATCCTAACAAATCTTACCATACCATATTACATTCTATATGTTAATCTCACAAATGATATCTTACATATATACCAAAACCTAAGACCAAATGTGTAGGTCGGATCACTAAGAATATTACAATAAAATCAATTACAAGTAAGTCAACATGTGATACATCATGTCGGCTCAACAACAATACCGATTGATTAAACCATCTCCATAACATGTCGTGCTGATCTGGAATAGATAATGCATGCTAGTCCATAACCTAGACCAATTTACTAGTAACAACAAATGTGCCAACCCAATTAGACCAATAACCAAATCACCAAAACCAAGTGTCGAAACCATATCTTCAACATAACCAAGTGATCTACAGATGATAACAAGTCATCATCTATGCCAGTGAACAATATAACCTATCGGTGAACTAATCACCAGTGACTGTGCATAGGTCACTGAACTTGCCGGTGAACATAACCAAAGATCTCCAAAAGGATAAGTGTTGATAAGTGTTGGCATCAATGACAAAACCAATGCAACATATCCATAACACCAACAATCTCCCCCTTTGGCATTGATGGCAACACAACTTGGAAAAACCATCTAAGTGCCAAAACAGAAATGACAAAAACCAAAAACCAACAATCTCCAGAATAGATCAATACTAGAAATCAAAAATACAAATGCAGAGAGTAAGTATCTCTCCCCCAATGAATAATCTCTCCCCCAAAGGATAATGTTTTAATGTTTTGCCATAGATATCACTCCTGCTTTGACATCAAATACCAAAGAAATACAAATACCAGATAAAACCAGTTCATAAAACCAATTACAAATACCAACTACTCCCCTTGAGAAGTAGCTCTCCTCCATCAAATCCAGAAAAAGGTTTCTCTATAAATTATGTCAGTTTGACACCAAGCATCAACTATTTAAGTCTCTACCGGTGAGGGTATAACCCCAAGCTTCTCTCTGAGATATTCAAAAGTTTCCTTAGGCAAAGGCTTAGTAAAGATATCTACAATCTGCTCTTTAGTATTCACTTCAATCAATCTCACTTCTTTTGCTTCAACTTTCTCTTTCAAAAAATTGTATTTGATAGAAACATGTTTAGTTTTAGAGTGAAATGTCAGATTCTTAGATATATCAATTGCTGCTAAATTATCACAATAGATGATTATAGGTTCATTTCATTTTACCTTTATGTCCTTCAACATTTTCTTAATCCATAATACCTAAGTACAATTAGTTGCTACTACAACATATTCTGGTTCTGTTGTTGATAATGATGTACAACTTTGTTTCTTGCTCAACCATGAAATCAATCTGCTACAAAGAAAGAATGCCCTGTCGGTAGTTCTCTATCTATCATCTACATCTCCTACCCAATTAGCATCAGTGTATGCACATAAATCAAAATTTTCATCTTTAGGATACCATAAACCAAGATTTGTTGTGCCTTGTAAATACCAAAATATCCTTTTTATTGTTGATTCATGATTTTCTCTAGGATTACTTTGAAATCTTGAAATAATACACACTACATTCATTATATCAGGTCTTGTTTGTGTCAAATACATTAAACCTCCAATCATAGATTTGTATCTTATTGGATTAACAAGAGTTGAATCATCCTTCACTGATATTTTATCAGTTGTAGTCATAGGAGTACTTATCGGTTTAGAGTTTTCCATACCAAATTTATTCAGTAAGTCCTTCAAGTACTTTGATTGACATAAGAATATACCTTTATCAACCTGTGAAATCTACAATCCTAAAAAGAATTTTATCTCCCCAATCATAGACAATTCAAATTCTTCCTACATCTTGTTAGAAAAGTCTTTACACAATCCATCTTCTCCTCCAAAAATGATGTCATCAACAAAAACTTCAATAACCAAAATATATTCATTAGTCACTTTGAAATATAAGTTGTTGTTAGCATTACCTTTAGTGTAACCAAGCTTCAAAAGATATTAATCCAATCTAGCATACAAAGCTCTAGGAGCTTGCTTCAATCCATATAAAGCTTTCCTTAGTCTGCAAACCATATCTTTATCATTTGTCAATGAAAATCCATCAGGTTGTTCAATGTAAACTTCCTCTTCAAGATCACCATTCAGAAATGCACATTTAACATCCATTTTGATATACTTTATAGTTCTTGTGTGCTGCAAATGCAAGAAATAATCTGACTACCTCAATTCTAGCTACCGATGCAAAGGTTTCATTGTAATCAATTCCCTCTTTCTGTGAATATCCTTTACACACTAATCTTGCTTTGTTTCTAATAACCTTACCATCTTCATTAAGCTTATTTCTAAATACCCATTTAGTTCCAATTACATTTTTATTTTTAGGCTGGGGAACTAATGTCCATGTATTGTTCTTTTCAATTTATTCCAATTAATCTTCCATAGATTTAATCCAATGTTTATCTTCACATGCCTCAATAATAGATGCTGGTTCAATTTGAGAAATTAGACATACCTTTTCATTTGGCAATCTTCCTTGTGTCATAAATCATTGATACTTATTCCTAATTATCTGACTTTCAAAGTGATTCAATCTTACATACCTGCGTGTGTTTACTTGTTGTTGTTCTTGAGTCACCGTAGAATTTTATGATGATGTCGGTGTGATTAGATCAACATTATATACCAGTGCACTCTGTATAGGTTCATTTGTGACTATATCAACTATCAGTTCAAAATCCATACATCTTGAATTTCTTCTAAAGTGTTCATCTATCTTCACATTTGCACTCTCAATGATTTTCTGTAATCTTTATTAAAATATCTATATGCTTTTCTCTTAGATGAATAACCAAGAAATATTCTTTCATCACTTCTAGGATCAAATTTACCAATATACTCATCTCTCCTGATGTACCATTTACTTTGAAATATTCTGAAGTACTTAAGAGTAGGAATATTACCAAATCATAGCTCATAGGGTGTCTTACCGGTTTCACCTTTGATGTGAACTCTGTTAAAAGTGTAAACCAATGTATTCATTACTTCTCTCCAATACACATGAGGTAGATTTGTTTCTAATATCATGCTTCTAACTACATCCAGAATAGTTTTGTTCTTCCTTTCCACAACTCCATTTTGCTGAGGTGTCCAGGGTGCTGATAGTTGTCTTCTAATTCCATTCACTTCACAAAATGTATTGAACTCCTTAGATGTAAATTCACCTCCATGATCTAATCTTAAACATTAGATTATCTTGTTGGTTTCATTCTCTACAAGTGCCTTGAATAATTTGAATTTCCCAAAAGATTTTGATTTCTCCCTGAGAAAAGTAACCCAGCACATTCTAGAATAATCATGAATGATTAACATAAAGTATCTATCTGTTTGGTCCCGGAGACAACTGAGAGGGGGGGGCAAGGGGGGGTGAATCACTTGTCTAATGAATTTAAACCAAAAACTAATTAACCAACTTAATGCTTAATATTGGTAAACTAGTTAAGTGTGCCAGTAGATAGTGTTAATAGTAAATTGCTATACCGGTAGAGGTTAATGCATGAAACATAAACATAGAGTCATCCACAACACATAACACCAATATTTTGTACGTGGAAACCCTGTAAGGGAAAAAACCATGGTGGGAAACTTAACCATAATTAGATGATACTTCTGCAGATAGTAAGTGTACATAAATGGGGTCTACAGATGCAGAAAGGCCAATAGCCTAGATCTCACTACTCAATCACAAAATGGGAGTCACACTGACTATAGTTGGACGGTTAAATCCAATAAGAATGTACTACACAAAATAACATCTTCATATGCTAGATTCAATACTGATGTAATGCTGATATGCTTCTACAAAAACCTAACTTCACCTTCAAATGATGTCTTCATGTATATTTCTTCTTAATCTCGGATATACCTTCACACCATTCTTTTTCACATTCCACATTTGATCTTACAAATAAGATCTTACATTTATACCATAACCTAAGACCAATTTTAGTAGGTCGGCTCTACAAGATATTACAATAAAAACTTTTTACATACAATATTATATTTGATCCAATAACTGATTAAACATGTTGGCTTAATGTATTTACAAAAATAATAAATCATCTCCATAGCGTGCCATGCTGAACTAGAAAAGATAAACCTACCGGTGTAACCCTAGATAACCCTGGACTTATTTGCCGACAAAAAAAAATATGCAAATATGAATATACCAATGATCACTTCTTCAAAACAAAGTGTCCATACAATGTCTTCGATATTATCAAGTATCTTCCATATCATTCTAGGTACCGGTGAACATTATATCCTGTCGGTGAACCATATACCAGTAACTGTGCAATAGTTGCTTGCCGGTGAATGTTGCTGGATCTCCAAAGTGCTAGTGTTCCAGTAGGTGTTGACATCAATGAAAAAACCATACCAAAATACCAACAATCTCCCCCTTTGGCATTGATGGCAACACAAGATGGAAAAACCATCAAAGTGCCAAAACAGAAATCCCAAATACCAAAAACTAACAATCTCCTTTAAACAATAATTTCTCCCCTTGGGAGCAACATGTGTTTATCCAAAGATTAATCTTTAATACCAATCTCTCCGAAAAAGATAATGTGTGTTTTTCCATAGATATCTCTCCCCCTTTGACATCAAATGCCAAAGTTACAAAAATCAAGTTCATACAAAATACCAACTACACCCCCTGAGAAGTAGCTTCCTCATCAAAGACAGGAGTAAAAGATTTGTCTTTCTATTCTGTCGGTTGATGACAATCATCAACTGAGAAGTAGCTTCCTCATCAAAGACCGGAGTAAATGATTTGTCTTTCTATTCTGTCGGTTGATGACAATCATCAACTGTCTAAGTCTCTACCGGTGGTGGTATGACTCCAAGCTGATCTCTTAGATATTCAAAGGTCTCTTTAGGCAAAGGTTTTGTGAAAATATCTGCAAGTTGTTCTTTATTATTCACATAAACCAGTTTTATTTCTTTTTCTTCAACTTTTTCCCTTAGAAAATTTAGTTTGATAGAAACATATTTTTGTTTAGAATGTAATACCGGATTCTTAGATATATCAATTGCTGCAGTGTTATCAAAATATATAGTAATGGGTTCCTTGCATTTTACCTTTATGTCTTTCAACATTTGCTTAAGCCATAGTACCTATGTACAGTTAATTGCTACTGCAGCATATTCTGATTCTGCTATTGATAAATATGTACAACTCTGTTTCTTACTCAACCAAGAAACTAATCTTTTTCAAAGAAAGAATGCTCCTCCAGTGGTGCTTTTTCTATCATCCACATCTCCTACCCAATTTGTATCTGTGTATGCACATAGGTCAAAATTTTCATCTCTAGGATATCATAATCCAACATTTGTTGTGCCTTGTAAGTACCAGAAAATCCTTTTTACTGTTGGTTCATGATTTTCCCTAGAATTACTTTGAAATCTAGAAACAATACATACTGCATTCATAATATCAGGCCTAGTTTGTGTTAAATACAGTAAACCTCCTATCATAGATTTGTATCTAGCTGGTATAACAAGTGTAGATTCATCCCTTTGAGATAATTTGTCATTTGTAGTCATAGGTGTGCTTACCGGTTTAGAGTTCTCCATCCCAAATTTCTTTAGTAATTCTTTCAAGTACTTGGATTGACTCAAAAATATACCTTTATCAGTCTGTGAAATCTGCAATCCTAAAAGGAATTTTATTTCTCCAATCATAGACATTTCAAATTCTTGCTGCATTTTAATAGAAAATTCCTTACATAATCCATCTTCTCCTCTAAAGATTATATCATTAACAAATACTTCAATAATCAAGATGTCATCATTAGTTATTTTGTAATATAAATTGCTATCTACATTTCCTTTAGTAAAACCAATCTTTAAAATATACTTATCCAACCTTGCATACCAAGCTCTTGGGGCTTGTTTTAATCCATATAGAGCTTTTCTTAACCTACAAACCATATCATTGTCATCTGTCAAAGAAAATCCATCAATTTGTTCAATATATACTTCCTCTTCAAGATCTCCATTCAAAAATGCACATTTAATATCCATTTGATAAACTTTGTAGTCCTTGTGAGCTGCAAAAGCCAAGAATAATCTGACTGCCTCAATTCTGGCTACCAGTGCAAAGGTTTCATTGTAATCAACTGCTTCTTTCTGAGAATATCCCTTACAAACTAGTCTTGCTTTATTTCTGACAACCTTACCATCTTCATTAAGTTTGTTTCTAAATACCCATTTGGTTCCAATTACATTTTTATCTTTAGGTCAAGGAACTAATGTCCAAGTATTATTTTTCTCAATTTGTCCTAATTCTTCTTCCATAGCTTTAATCCAAAATTTATCTTCACATGCCTCATTTATAGATGATGGTTCAATTTGAGAAATAAGACATACCTCTTCATTTGTCAATCTTCCTCTTGTCATAACTCCTTTAAATTTGTTTCCAATTATCTGATCTTCAGAATGATTCAATCTCACATACCAGGGTGTCTTAGTTTGTTGTTGTTCTTCAATTATTGTGGAATCCTCTAATGATACCGGGGTAACTGGATCTTCATTCTGCATTGATGGATTTGGTGTAGGTTCATTTGTCACAATTTCTGTTGTTGGTTCAGAGTATATATACCTTGAAGTTCCTCTGAATTGTTCATCAATCTTTACATTTGTACTCTCAACAATTTTCTGCAATCTCTTATTAAAACATCTATATGCCTTTCTCTTAGATGAATAACCAAGAAACATTCCTTCATCACTTCTAGGATAAAATTTGCCAATATACTCATCTCTTCTAATATAACATTTACTTCCAAAAATTCTAAAATACTTAAGAGTAGGAGTATTACCAAACCATAGTTCATGAGGGGTCTTACCGGTTTCACCTTTGATGTGAACTTTGTTGAATGTATAGACAACAATGCTAACTGCTTCTCTCCAATACACATGTGGTAGATTTGCTTCAGATAACATACTTCTTGCTGCATCCAAGATAGTTATGTTTTTCCTTTCAACAACTCCATTCTGTTGTGGTGTCCGAGGTGCTCATAACTATCTTCTAATTCCATTCACTTCATAGAATGTATTAAAATCCTTAGATGTGAATTCTCCTCCTTGATCTGATCTTAGACATTTGATTTTCTTACCGGTTTCATTCTCAACCATTGCTTTAAACAGTTTGAACTTTCCAAGTGCTTCTGATTTTTCTTTGAGAAAAGTAACCCAACACATTCTAGAATAATCATCAATAATTAGCATGAAATATCTATCACCTTGTAAGCTTTTAGTTCTAGCTGGACCACATAAGTCAGTGTGAATCATATCAAGAACATTATTGGATTTTTCTGGAATACTTCTGAAACTAGCTCTAACTTGTTTTTCAAATTGACATTCCTTACAAATTGTATTATGAGGTTTCACAATTTTAGGTAGATCTCTAACTGCCTTAGAAGTACTGATCTTTACAATGCAATAAAAGTTTACATGACATAGTCTCTTATGCCATAACCAACTTTCATCTATATGTGCAATTAAGCATGTCTTTTCACTGTTATTCAAATGAAAGACATTTCCTCTAGTTTGATTACTATTTGCAATTTCCAAACCAGTTCTGTTCATGATTTTGCATTTTTTGTTTTTAAATTGTAACTGAAATCCTTTCTCATCTAATTGACCAACACTTAAAAGATTACACTTTAATCTTTCAACATAGTAGACATTGTCAGTGTTATGCTTACCATCAAGAGATATTGAACCCTTACCTTTGATTGAACAGGCTTTATCATCTCCAAATCTTACTAAACCTCCATTGTATTCTTGAAAGTTCAAGAATTTACCTTTGTCTCCTGTCATGTGATGTGAGCATCTTGAGTCAATGATCCATTCATCCTTTGCTTCAACTTTGGCTGCTAGGGGTTGTTCTACTGGTTGAGCAGTAGGCATTAGTTGATCTTCTGTTATAGCAACAAAAATACATCCATTGTCTGCAAGATCCTCATCAAAATCATCAGTCACACCTTCATGAACAATGTAACAGGATTTGTCTTTGTTCTTCTTAAATCTATATCTCTGATATTTAGGATTAGGCTTGTATGGTCTTCTAGCTTCTCCTCTTAGTCTAGCATGTCTATCAAGGTATCTCAAAGCCATATGACCAATCTTATTGCAGTTAAAACATTTAAAGGGTACTTTACCTTCATACTTACTTCCAACTGGACCTTTTGGCATTTCTCTTGCAAATAGTGCTTCAAGTTCTTCAAGCTCTTCATTCTCCTTCTTGGTTTCTTCAAGTTCTCTTTCATAAAAGGCTTTCTAGTCTGATTTGTCAAATGATGGAGAAGATTATGTTGATGCTTTAAAGGCCAAATTAGTTTTTATAGTAGCAATAGGACCAAATTCCTCAATTTCAAAGGCTGAAAGTTTTCCAATCATTGTATCCCTAGTTACTTATGTATTAGGCATTGTTCTCAACTCATTTATAGTAGTAACCTTCATTTTATATGCTGGTGGCAATCCTTTTAAGATTTTTGAAACAATTTCATCCTCACTCAAGGTTCCTCCACAACATTTAATACCCAAAACAATTTCATTTAATCTTTCCATAAAAGCAGAAATCCTTTCATCTTCTTCCATTTTTAGATGTTCATACCTAACTTGAAAGGTTTCAAGTTTTGCAATCTTGACTATGGAATCTCCTTCATTTAGTGTTTCCAAATGATCCCAAATAGCTTTAACAGTAGACCTATCTGATAAACCTATGATTTGTTGATCTGATAATGCACTCAAAAGTTCTTCTCTTGTATTGCAATCATTTTCTTCATCTTTAGCTAAGGTAGCTGGAGCAGTTTGACCAGCTACAGTAGCAGTATAACCATTCTTTGTAACTTCCTAGATGTCTTTACCAATGCAATTCAGATGTGTCTCCATCCTGATCTTCCATATCCCATAGTTGGTTCCATCAAGTTTAGGATTGACCTTCCTTAAATAATTAGTAGACATTGGATCTTCTCAAGTTGTTAAACTTTTGCAAAAGAGGACTAGGCTTTGATACCAATTGTTTGGTCCTAGAGACAACTGAGAGGGGGGGGGGGGGGGTGAATCAGTTGTCTAATGAATTTAAACCAAAACCTAAATAACCAACTTAATGCTTAATACCGGTAAACCAGTTAAGTGTGCTGGTAGACTATGTTAATAGTAAATTGCTATACCGGTAGAGATTAATGCATCAACCATAAACATAGAGTCATCCACAACACATAACACAAATATTTTGTACATGGAAACCCTGTAAGGGGAAAAACCATGGTGGGAAACCTTACCTGCAATCAGATGATACTACTATAGATAGGAAGTGTACATAAATGGGGTCTACACATGCAGAAAGGCCAATAGCCTAGAGCTTACTGCTGAATTACAAAATGGGAGTCACACTGACTACAGTTGGATGGTTAAATCCAATAAGAATGTACTACACAAAATAGCATCTTCATATGTTGGATTCAGTACCGATTTAATGCTAATATGCTTCTACAAAAACCTAACTTCACCTTCAAATGATGTCTTCCTATATATTTCTTCTTAATCTCGCATATACCTTCACACAATTCTTTTTCGCATTCCACATTCGATCTTACAAATAAGATCTTACATTTATACCATAACCTAAGACAAATTTTAGTAGGTCGGCTCTACAAGATATTACAATAAAAACTTTTTACATAAAATATAATATCTGATGCAATAACTGATTAAACATGTTAGCTTAATGCATTTAAAACAATAATAAATCATCTCCATAGTGTGCCATGCTTATTTGGAAAAGATAAACCTACTGGTGTAACCCTAGATAACCCTAGACATATTTGCCGATAAAAGCAAATATGCAAATATGAATATACCAATGATCAATTCTTCAAAACAAAGTGTCCATATGATATCTTCAACACTATCAAGTGTCTTCCATGTCATTCCAGGTACCGGTGAACATTATATCCTGCCAGTGAACCATATACCAGTAATTGTGCAATAGTTGCTTGCTGGTGAATGTTGTTGGATCTCCAAAGTGCTAGTATTTCAGTAGGTGTTGACATCAATGACAAAACCATACCAAAATACCAACAATCTCCCCTTTTGGCATTGATGACAACACAAGATGGAAAAACCATCAAAGTGCCAAAACAGAAATGCCAAATACCAAAAACCAACAATCTCCTTTAAACAATAATTTCTCCCCTTGGGAGCAACATGTGTTTATCCAAAGATTAATCTTTAATACCAATCTCTCCTCAAAAGATAATGTTTTTTTTTGCATAGATATCTCTCCCCCTTTGACATGAACTGCCAACATTACAAAAATCAAGCTCATACAAAATACCAACTACTCCCCCTGAGAAGTAGCTTCCTCATCAAAGATCGGAGTAAAAGATTTGTCTTTCTATTATGTCAGTTGATGACATTCATCAATTGTCTAAGGCTCTACCGGTTGTGGTATGACTCCAAGCTAATCTCTGAGATATTCAAAGGTCTCCTTAGGCAAAGATTTTGTGAAAATACCTGCAAGCTATTCTTTAGTATTCACATAAACTAGTTTTATCTCTTTTTCTTCAACTTTTTCCTTTAGAAAATTCAGTATGATAGAAACATGTTTTTTTTTAGAATGTAATACCGGATTCTTAGATATATCAATTGTTGTAGTGTTATCACAATATATAGTAATGGGTTCCTTTCATTTTACCTTTATGTCTTTCAACATTTGCTTAAGCCATAGTACCTATGTACAGTTAATTGCTGCTGCAACATATTCTAATTTTGCTGTTGATGAAGATGTACAACTCTGTTTCTTAATCAACCAAGAAACTAAGCTTTTTCCAAGAAAGAATGCTCCTCCAGTGGTTCTTTTTCTATCAAACACATCTCCTACCCAATTTGCATCTGTGTATGCACATAGGTCAAAATTTTCATCTCTAGGATACCATAATCCAAGATTTGTTGTGCCTTGTAAGTACCAGAAAATCCTTTTTACTGCTGATTCATGATTTTCCCTAGGATTACTTTGAAATCTAGAAACAATAAATACTGCATTCATAATATCAGACATGGTTTGTGTCAAATAGAGTAAACCTCCTATCTTAGATTTTTATCTAGCTCGATTAACAGGTGTAGATTCATCCCTTTGAGATAATTTGTCATTTGTAGTCATAGGTGTGCTTAACAGTTTAGAGTTCTCCATCCCAAATTTCTTTAGTAATTCTTTCAAGTACTTAGATTGACTCAAAAATATACGTTTATCAGTCTGTGAAATCTGCAATCCTAAAAAGAATTTGATTTCTCCAATCATAGACATTTCAAATTCTTGCTGCATTTTAATAGAAAATTCTTTACATAATACATCTTCTCCTCCAAAGATTATATCATCTACAAATACTTCAATAATCAAGATGTCATCATTAGTTATTTTGTAATAAAAATTGCTATCTGCATTTCCTTTAGTAAAACCAATCTTTAAAAGATACTTATCCAACCTTGCATACCAAGCTCTTGGGGCTTGTTTTAATCCATACAGAGCTTTTCTTAACCTACAAACCATATCATTGTCATCTATCAAAGAAAATCCATCAGGTTGTTCAATATATACTTCCTCTTCAAGATCTCCATTCAAAAATGCACATTTAATATCCATTTGATAAACTTTGTAGTCCTTGTGAGCTGCAAAAGCCAAGAATAATCTGACTGCCTCAATTCTGGCTACCAGTGCAAAGGTTTCATTGTAATCAACTGCTTCTTTCTGAGAATATCCCTTACACACTAGTCTTGCTTTATTTCTGACAACCTTACCATCTTCATTAAGTTTGTTTCTAAATACCCATTTGGTTCCAATTACATTTTTATCTTTAGGTCAAGGAACTAATGTCCAAGTATTATTTTTCTCAATTTGTCCTAATTCTTCTTCCATAGCTTTAATCCAAAATTTATCTTCACATGCCTCATTTATAGATGATGGTTCAATTTGAGAAATAAGACATACCTCTTCATTTGTCAATCTTCCTCTTGTCATAACTCCTTTAAATTTGTTTCCAATTATCTGATCTTCAGAATGATTCAATCTCACATACCAGGGTGTCTTAGTTTGTTGTTGTTCTTCAATTATTGTGGAATCCTCTAATGATACCGGGGTAACTGGATCTTCATTCTGCATTGATGGATTTGGTGTAGGTTCATTTGTCACAATTTCTATTGTCGGTTCAGAGTCTATATACCTTGAAGTTCCTCTGAATTGTTCATCAATCTTTACATTTGTACTCTCAACAATTTTCTGCAATCTCTTATTAAAACATCTATATGCCTTGCTCTTAGATGAATAACCAAGAAACATTCCTTCATCACTTCTAGGATAAAATTTTCCAATATACTCATCTCTTCTAATATATCATTTACTTCCAAAAATTCTAAAATACTTAAGAGTAGAAATATTACCAAACCATAGTTCATGGGGGTCTTACTGGTTTCACCTTTGATGTGAACTTTGTTGAATGTATAGACAACAGTGCTAACTGCTTCTCTCCAATACACATGTGGTAGATTTGCTTCAGATAACATACTTCTTGCTGCATCCAACATAGTTCTATTTTTCCTTTCAACAACTCCATTCTGCTGTGGTGTCCGAGGTGCTCATAACTGCCTTCTAATTCCATTCACTTCACAGAATGTATTAAAATCCTTAGATGTGAATTCTCCCCTTTGATCTGATCTTAGACATTTGGTTTTCTTACCGGTTTCATTCTCAAACATTGCTTTGAACAGTTTGAACTTTCCAAGTGCTTCTGATTTTTCTCTAAGAAAAGTAACCCAACACATTCTAGAATAATCATCAATAATTAGCATTAAATATCTATCACCTTGTAAGCTTTTAGTTCTAGCTGGACAACATAAGTCAATGTGAATCAAATCAAGAACATTATTGGATTTTTTTGGAATACTTTTGAAACTACCTCTAACTTGTTTCCCAAATTGACATTCCTTACAAATTGTATTATGAGGTTTCACAATTTTAGGTAGATCTCTAACTGCCTTAGAAGTACTGATCTTTACCATGCAATCAAAGTCTACATGACATAGTCTCTTATGCCACAACCAACTTTCATCTATATGTGCAATTAAGCATGCATTTTCACTATTATTCAAATGAAAGATATTACCTCTAGTCTGATTACCTGTTGCGATTTCCAAACCAATTCTATTCATGATTTTGCATTTTGCATTTTTAAATTGTAACTGAAATCCTTTCTCAATTAATTGACCAACACTTAAAAGATTACACTTTAATCCTTCAACAGAGTAGACATTGTCAGTGTTATGCTTACCGTTAAGTGATATTGCACCCTTAGCTTTGATTGAACAGGCTTTGTCATCTCCAAATCTTACTAAACCTCCATTGTATTCTTGAAAGTTCAAGAATTTACCTTTGTCTCCTGTCACGTGATGTGAGCATCCTGAGTCAATGATTCATTCATCCTTTGCTTCAACTTTGGCTGTGAGGGCTTGTTCTACCAGTTGAGCAGTAGGTACCAGTTGATCTTCTATTATAGCAATAAAAGCCCATCCATTGTCTACAAGATCCTCATCAGAATCATCAATCACACCTTCATCAACAATGTAACAGGATTTGTCTTTGTTCTTCTTAAATCTGTATCTCTGATATTCAGGATTAGGCTTGTATGTTCTTCTAGCTTCTTCTCTTAGTCTAGCATGTCTATCAGGGCATCTCGAAGCAATATGACCAATCTTATTGCAGTTAAAACATTTAAAGGGTGCTTTACCTTCATACTTACTTCCAACTGGACCTTTTGGCATTTTTCTTGCAAATAGTTCTTCAAGTTCTTCAAGCTCTTCATTCTCCTTCCCGATTTCTTCAAGTTCTCTTGCATAAAAGGCTTTCTAGTTTGATTTGTCAAATGATGGAGAAGATGATGTTGATGCTTTAAAGGCCAACTCATTTTTTATAGTAGCTACAGGACCAAATTCCTCAATTTCAAAGGCTGAAAGTTTTCCAATCAATGTATCCCTAGTTACTGATGTATTAGGCATTGTTCTCAACTCATTTATAGCAGTAACCTTCATTTTATATGCCGGTGGCAATCCTTTTATGATTTTTGAAACAATTTCATCCTCACTCAAGGTTCCTCCACAACATTTAATACCCAAAACAATTTCATTTACTCTTTCCATAAAAGCAGAAATCCTTTCATCTTCTTCCATTTTCAGATGTTCATACCTAACTCAGAAGCTTTGTAGTTTTGCAATCTTGACTATGGAATCTCCTTCATTTAGTGTTTCCAAATGATCCCAAATAGCTTTAGTAGTAGACCTATCTGATAATCCCATGATTTGTTGATCTGATAATTGGTTCAAAAGTGCTTCTCTTGCTTTGCAATCATTTTCTTCATCTTTAGCTAAGGTAGTTGGAGCAGTCTGACTAGCTACAGCAGTAGCATAACCATTCTTTATAACTTCCCAGATGTCTTTACTGATGTAATTCAGATGTGTCTCCATCTTGATCTTCCATATCCCATAGTTGGTTCCATCAAGTTTAGGATTGCCCTTCTTGAAATAATTAGTAGACATTGGATCTCCTCAAGTTGTTAAACTTTTGCAAAAGAGGACTAGGTTTTGATACCAATTGTTTGGTCTCAAAGACAACTGAGAGAGGGGGGGTGAATCAGTTGTCTAATGAATTTAAACCAAAAACTAATTAACCAACTTAATGCTTAATACTGGTAAACCAGTTAAGTGTGCCGGTAGACAATGTTAACAGTAAATTGCTATATCGGTAGTGATTAATGCATGAAACATAAACAGAGAGTCATCCACAACACATAACACCAATATTTTGTATGTGGAAACCCTGTAAGGGGAAAAACCATGGTGGGAAACCTTAGCCACAATCAGATGATACTGCTGCAGATAGTAAGTGTACATAAATGTGGTCTACACATGTAGAAAGGCCAACAGCCTAGAGCTCACTGCTCAATCACAAAATGGGAGTCACACTGACTACAATTGGATGGTTAAATCCAATAAGAATGTACTGCACAAAATAGCATCTTCATATGCTGGATTCAGTACCGATGTAATGCTGATATGTTTCTACAAAAACCTAACTTCACCTTCAAATGATGTCTTTGTGTATATTTCTGCTTAATCTCGCATATACCTTCACACAATTCTTTTGCGCATTCCACATTCAATCTTACAAATAAGATCTTACATTTATACCAAAACCTAAGACCAATTTAAGTAGGTCGGCTCTACAAGATATTACAATAAAACCTTTTTACATACAATATAATATCCGATGCAATAACCGATTAAACATGTCAGTTTAATACATTTACAACAATAATAAATCATCTCCATAGCATGCCATGCTGATCTGGAAAAGATAAACTTGTCGGTGTAACCCTAGATAAGCTTGGACCTATTTGCTAGTAAAAGCAAATATGCAAATATGAATATACCAATTATCAATTCTTCAAAACAAAGTGTCCAGACGATGTCTTCGACATTATCAAGTGTCTTCCATATCATTCCAGGTATTGATGAACATTATATCCTGTCGGTGAACCATATACCAGTAACTGTGCAATAGTTACTTGCTTGCTGGTGAATGTTGTTGGATCTCCAAAGTGCTAGTGTTTCAGTAGGTGTTGACATCAATGACAAAGCCATACCAAAATACTAGCACTATTTCCCGGTAAACTTCTTATTCTTTCCAGACCACATAAATCAGTATGAATTAAATAAAGAACATCATTGGTTTTCTTAGAAATACTCTTGAAAGTTGTTCTAACTTGCTTTCCCATTTGGCATTCCTTACATACTGGATTATTAGGTTTTATAATCTTAGGTAAATCCCTTACTAATTTAGATGAACTAATCTTTACAATGCAATCAAAATTCACATGATAAAGTATTTTATATCATAACCAACTTTCATCAATATGTGCAATCAAGCACGTCTTTTCATTGTTATTCAAATGAAATATATTACCTCTAGTTTGATTACTAGTTGCAATTTCCAAACCAATTCTATTCATGATTTTGCATTTACCATCCTTGAATTGTAACTGAAATCATTTTTCAACTAATTGACCAACACTCAAAAGATTATGCTTCAAACCTTCAACATAATAAACATTGTTAGTATTGTTCTTACCATCAAAAGATATAGTGCATTTTCCTCTTATCAAACAAGCTCTGTCATCTCCAAATCTTACTAGACCTCCATTGTATTCCTGAAAAGATAAGAATTTACTTTTATCACTAGTCATATGATGTTAACATTCAGAGTCTATAATCCATTCATCCTTTTCTTCTATTTTAGCTACCAGGGCCTGCTCTACTAGTGGAACAATAGGTGTCGATTAGTCTTTTGTTATTGCAACAAAAGCCCATCCATTGTCTCTTGGTTCTTCATCAGAATCATGAGTAAGTCCTTCATCAACATAGTAACATGATTTGTCTCTATTCTTCTTAAATTTGTATCTTTGATATTCAGGGTTAGACTTATATGTTCTTTTAGCTTCTTATGTCAATCTTGCATGTCTATCAGGACATCTAGATGTCATATGACCAATTTTATTGTAGTTAAAATATTTAAAGGGTTCATTACCTTCATACTTACTTCCAATAGGACCTTTAGGCATTTTCCTTGCAAATAGTGTGTTAAGTTCTTCCAGTTTTTGATTTTCCCTCCTGATGTCTTCAAGCTCTCTTGCAATCATTCTGCTGATCCTTACTCAATGTAGGTGGATTAGGTTGACATGGTGTAGGACCAACATAGACATTCTATGTAACATCGCATATGTCTTTTCCAATGCAATTCAGATGTGTTTCCATTCTAATCTTCCATATACCATATTTAGTTCCATCAAGTTTCAGACTGTCCTTCCTGAAATAGTTAGTTGCCACCAAATCTCCTCAAGTTGTTAAACTTTTAAAAAATGAGGACTTAGCTCTGATACCAATTGTTAGGACCCAGGGGCAACTTACAGTGGGGGGTGTGAATTAGTTGTCTAATAATTTCAACCCATTTATAACTTAATCAAACTTGATACTTAATACCGGTAAACCAAACTTAATGTCGGTTAATAGATTAATAGTTAATATTAATGCTAATGAAGCTTAATTCATGAAACAGAAAGAAAAACAAAATCCACAACACATAACACAAATATTTATACGTGGAAACCCTATAAGGGGAAAAACCATGGTGGTAAACCTTACCAACAATTAGATGATACTACTATAGATAGTTTGTGTGTACAAATGGGGTCTGGACATGCAAAAAGGCTAGCTATCTAGAGCTCACTGCTCAATCACGAGAAGGGAGTCACACTGACTACAATTGGATGATTAAATCAAATGATAATGTAATACTCAAAGTAGCATCTTCAATGCTGGATTCAGTACCAGTTCAGCTCTTATTATCTCCTTCAAACCTTCCTTGAATATTCAAATGATGTCTGTGTGAGTAGCTCTGCTTATATTCACATATATCAAATATCACAATCTTATGATACCATATTACATTCCATATGTTAATCTCACAAATGAGATCTTACATATATACCAAAACCTAAGACCAAATGTGTAGGTCAGATCACTAAGAATATTACAATAAAATCAATTACAAGTAAGTCAAAATGTGATGCATCATGTCAGCTCAACAACAATATCGATTGATTAAACCATCTCCATAATATGTTGTGTTCATCTGGAATAGATAATAGATGTTGGTCCATAACCTAGACCAATTTACCGGTAACAACAAATGTGTCAACTTGATTAGACCAATAACCAAATCACCAAAACCAAGTGTCCAAACTATGTCTTTGACATAACCAAGTGATCTCCAGATGATAACAAGTCATCATCTATGTCGATGAACAATATAACGTATCAGTGAACCAATTACCAGTGACTATGCATAGGTCACTGAACTTGCCGGTGAACATAACCAAATATCTCCGAAACGATAAGTGTTGATAAGTGTTGACATCAATGACAAGACCAATGCAACATATCCATAATACCAACATAGAATACATGTGTGACCCCTTGCGACAACATTTGGTTTTATGTGGTCCTAACAGGTCCTAAGGGGTGCACATGTGTCGCAAGGGACCTTAAGTGGTCCCAAGGGGTCATGCATGTTTTCTAAAACATGCATGACTCCTTAGGGCAATATCTCACCCCTTGCAACACCATTTGATCTTTTATGGTCATAATAGGTCCTAAGGGGTGCACATGTGTTGCAAGGGGCCTTAAGTGGTCCTAAGGGGTCATGCATGTGTTCTAACGCATGTGTGACCCCTTAGGACCACATATGACCCCTTGCGACACCATTTGGTCTTATGTGATCCTAATAGGTCCTAAGGGGTGCACATGTGTTGCAACGAGCCTTAAGTAGTCCTAAGGGGTCACACATGTGTTAGAACATGTGCATGACCCCTTAGGACCACATATGACCCCTTGCAACACCATTTGGTCTTTTGTGGTCATAATAGGTCCTAGGGGTTGCACATGTGTCGCAAGGGGCCTTAAGTGGTCCTAAAGGGTCATGCATGTGTTAGAACACATCTGTGACTTCTTAGGACCACATATTACCTCTTGTGACACGATTTGGTCTTATCTGGTTCTAATAGGTGCTAAGGGGTGCACATGTGTCACAAGGGGCCTTAAGTGGTCCTAAAGGGTCATGCATGTGTCGTAACACATGTGTGACACTTTAGGACCACATATGACCCCTTGCGACACCATTTGGTCTTTTGTGGTCATAATAGGTCCTAAGGGGTGCACATGTGTGGCAATGAGCCTTAAGTGGTCCTAATGGGTCACACATGTGTTAGAACACATGTGTGACCCCTTAGGACCACATATGACCCCTTGCAACACTATTTGGTCTTAAGTGGTCATAATAGGTCCTAAGGGGTCGCGCATGTGTTCTAACACATGCGTGACCCCTTAGAGCCACATATGAGCCCTTGCAATATCATTTGGTCTTTTTTGGTCATAATAGGTCCTAAGGGGTATACATGTATCGCAAGGGGCCTTAAGTGGTCCTAAGGGGTCACACATGTGTTCTAACACATGCGTGACCCCTTAGGACCACATATGACCCCTTGCAACACCATTTGGTCTTATGTGGTCCTAATAGTTCCTAAGGGGTGCACATGTGTCGCAAGGGGCCTTAAGTGGTCCTAATGGGTCATGCATATGTTATAACACGTGTGACTCTTAGGACCACATATGACCCCTTGTGAGACCATTTGATCTTTTATGGTTATAATAGGTCCTAAGGGGTGCACATGTGTCGCAAGGGGTCTAAAGTGGTCCTCAAGGGCCCCACATGTGTTAGAACACATGTGTGACCCATTACGACAACATATGACCCCTTGCGACAACATTTGGTCTTTTTTTGTCCTAATAGGTCCTAATGGGTGCACATGTGTCGCAAGGGGCCTTAAGTGGTCCTAAGGGGTCAAATATGTGTGAGAACACATGCATAACCCCTTAGGTACACATATGACCCCTTGCGACACCATTTGGTCTTTTGTGGTCATAATTTGTCCTAAGGGATGCACATGTGTCGCAAGGGGCCTTAACTGGTCCTAAAGGGTCACACATGTGTTACAACACATGCATGACTTCTTAGGACCATATATGACCCCTTGCGACACCATTGGGTCTTATGTGGTCCTAATAGTTCCTAAGGGGTGCACATGTGTCCCAAGGGACCTTAAGTGGTCCTAAGGGGTCACTCATGTGTTCTAACACATGTGTCACCCCTTAGGACCACATATCACCCCTTGCGACACCATTTAGTCTTTTTTGGTCATAATAGCTCCCAAGGGGTGCACATGTGTCGCAAGGGGCCTTAAGTGGTCCTAAGGGGTCACACATGTGTTGTAACACATGTGTGACCCCTTAGGACCACATATGGCCCCTTACAACACCATTTGGTCTTATGTCATCATAATAGGTCCTAAGGGGTGCACATGTGTAGCAGGGGGACTTTAGTGGTCCTAAGGGGTCATATAAAATAATTATATACTCCTTAAGATGTATACATACACATACATACATACATACATACATACATACATACACCTCAGGACACGCTATTAGGGGTCGTGTGTGATCCTGAGGGGTCACTCATGTGTGTGACCTCTCAGGACCACACACGACCCCTGGTAGCATGTCTTGAGCTATATGTATGTCCTAAGGCATATATAATTATTTTATGTGTATTTATGTATGTATGCACGCATGTATTTATGTATGTGTATGTACATGTATGTGTGTGTATATGTATGTAGACATAGGTATGTATGTGTATGTATTTTTATGTATGTGTATGTCCTAAGGTGTACATATAATTATTTTATATGTATGTATGTATGTATGTATGTATGTATGTATGTATGTATGTATGTAGGTTGGTAGGTATGTATGTCTGTGTATGTTTGTATGTAGTTTTGTATGTATGTGTATGTATGTATGTATGTGTACGTATGTATGTAGGTTTGTATGTACATATGTGTATGTATTTACATATATATGTGTGTATTTATTTTCTAATATTCTAAACTAATATGATAGAATATATACAAAATATATATATTTTAAAAACTTAAAAAAAACTAATTTTCTATCAAAAACTATTTAAAAAAATAATAATATAAATTAATATGCTAAAATGAATACATTTAAAAAAAAAGAAAAAGAAAACTGTACTTACCAGTGAAACCCTCCCAGACAGTTTTCTGTGATTTTTTGTGCCCTCCTGCTTAACTCCAACCCACTCAATGCAAAATGAGTGGCTTGGGTAGATTTCGGCTCTTATATAGGGCAAGGGCTTTCTGGCCAGAATGGAAATCCCTTGCCACGAGAGCGCAACGTGGCTACCGAATGGGGCCAAATCGATATGGCTGGAACGCTTTCAGCTGGAACCTTTCTAGCTGGAATAGGCATTATTAGCCTAAAGTGCGACACAATTCCGTACAATCACCTTGCAACTTATCCTATAGAGCCTTTCCAGATTATTTATCTGTTAATCCCATTTTTTGCTGATCAGAAAGTGCACAAAAGAGGGCTTCTCTTTCTCTATAATCATTTTCATGCTCCTTGTCTCGGTTAGCTAGAGGAGGATTGCCACATCCAAGATTAAACGGTGTGACACCATTCTATGTGATCTCCCAAATATCCTTGCCAAGACATCTTAGATGAGTCTCCATCTGAATCTTCCATACTGTGTAGATTGTTCCTTCAAGCCTCGGTATATCCCTTCAAAAGATAGCTCCTGAAGAACTGGATGAACTTGATCTATTAGTCACCATAGGATCTTCCTCAAGCAATTAAAATTTCTACAGAGAGGACCAAAGCTCTGATACCAATTGTTAGACAGTTTAGATAACCGCAAGACAACTGAGAGGGTGAGGGGGTGAATCAGTTGTCATAGATTACCGGAAGCATTAGCAATTTAAAATTTAATATCGAAACACAAAAAATAATATAGGAATAAAAGTTAATCCAATTAAACATAAACAATAATCACAGAATAAAATCCATCCACACAACACCAAGATATGTATGTGGAAAACCTAGTAAAGGAAAAAACAACAGTGGGAAGGCTACCCATAGTCAGATAATATTTCTACAGTAAGAATGTGAATTACAATGAAGGGGCCTACACTTTTAGGAAGGCCAACTACATAGAGCACACTGCTCATCACAAAAGGAGTCTCATTGACTACATACAAATATAGACTACAATCCGGAGAAGTGTTGAACTATAAAAGATAGCATCTCCTATGCCTGAGTACAATTCTAGTTAAGCTCAATATCGAAGGACTAAATCCTCTTATAGAAACCCAATTCGATCTTCAATGGTCGACCAAATCCTCTACTTGAATGAAATTACATTATTCGCACATTACATTCCTTGACCATGACCTCTTACAATAACCATGATGATCTATAATGAGATCTTACATCTTATTTATACAAAACCTCGACCATAAACAATAAGGTCAGCTATGAGACAATAAACAAATTACATAATTACAAACCATGTTGGCCTTAGACCAAAACAAATAATATAAAACACATAAGACATCCCAGAAATACAAAAATAGGTCCTCTCCACACATTACATTAATGTTGGTCCATAACCTAGATCAATCGAGACCAGGTATAGGTCCACATGCTTCAACAATGATCTCCAAATTGCAAGTCTCAAACATGATCACCAACAACATCCTGAAAATCCATCAGAAGTTGTACCAACACCAAATATGCAATGCATCAAAGATCTCCACCAAAAGCTCTACCGGTGAAACCCTCGCTAGAACCAGAAACCAATATTCTAAGTAAGCAGGATAGCATCCAATCACTAGACCGAAACCAACTGACCAAATATGAGTATGAGTATCATGAACAAGCCAATTCCATCACCATATTATATTAGAGTATATCGGATCATGTCGGATCCAAGTTAACTAGAAACCACTCAACCTATCGGGACTAGATGGGTGTTGAACTTCAAACAAATTATTCAAAATAGGGTTTGAATACCTAGAATACCATCTCCTCTAGGGTTGCCAATCACAACTGTCATACTGCTTGATCACTTCACACAAATAGCACTAGCAAGATTTTGATCACCTTAGGTTGCACGAGAGCTCAAGAATGCTCACAAGAAAGCAAGGTAAATAAAATGTATTGACATGTTTCTTTATTTATCCATTAAGGTTTATCTATGCTTCAACACAACGGCTAGTTTGACCATTTACAACTTAAGGTATATCGATTTACTTCTTACCGATTGCTTGATATCGATACCGATACACAAACAACATTTATACTAACCCAAAAGACATTTTCCAAATAAGAGCTTTAAACAAAATTTTATGCATCTAAACTATGCAGATAGACATATCCTCATATCGGTCAAGGGGATTCAAAAATTATCTTACCATATGTGCTCCCCCTAAGCATCAGTATGCCTAGTTTGAAGAGGAAGTGTCATCACTGGTGGATGATGACTTATTTTCAGAATGATTCTCTCCTTCTTTGCTTTCTTCCTTCTTAATCCATGTCTTTTCCATTTTATTCCTCACTTCTTCAATTGTCTTCTTTCCTTTTAGGTCATTTTTCCCTTTCTTCTTGCCAAACTGGTTCCTACCTTCAGACCGGTTATAGAATCAGTTCCTACATTTTTTGTATAAGTGACCAATTTTATGGCAATTGAAACATGTCATACTAGTTGTCCTCCATGGTCCTACATTATTTCTCTGACCCATTCTCATTTTGCAATTTGCTGCACAATGACCAAAATTACCACAAGTGGAACAAGTGGTATTGAACTGATTACTCTTTTTATTAGGTCTAACCGGTTTTAATGGTAATCTTGATGCATTTGACTTGAACATGCATTCTTTAATTTTGTGTCCATATTTATTGCATGTAAATAAATATCCATTAAAGCTTCTTCTATTAGACATGCTGCTAGATCGAGATCTACACTTATAAGCAGTGTGATCATACTTATGACAATTATAGAAATAACTATCAAAGGTAAAAGAATTCTTTTGAGTGACCGGTTGATTTCAACAGACATCAACCTTATGACTCGGTATACCACAATGATAGCAAGAAGATTTAGAAAACTTCATACCTTTCATTCCTGAATTGTTCCTTTTATCATCCTCCATCCTTTTGGATTTAGACAATTCTCCAATTTCCATAGGACCTGTATCGGAGTAACCAAGACTGGTTGTCTCCTTTGTTCTTTTTGAGCTTTTAATTGTTCATCTATCTTCTCAGAGCTTTCATTAAATTTCGTCAGCTTTTCATTTCTCTAATTTGCAGCTTTCAACTCATTTTTGAGTTGTTCAATCTCTTTCATCAACTTCTCCTTTTCCTCTTCTTTGTCATGTAGATGCTCATGCATGTATTCATTTTCCTGAGTGAAAATTTAGATTTATTCATCTTTTTCAATGATGATCTCATCATTTTCTCTTAGGGCTTCTTTACAAAGCCTTTTGGTTTTTTTAGCTTTTGACAAAACTTCTTTTGCATCTCTTTTTCTTTCATCTGCTACCCTATTGGCTTCTAGTAATTTAGTCATTCTCAAGGCCTGACTTTCATGCTCTCTTTTTAGATATGTGATTTCTTCAGTCAACTTCTTGTTCTTTTCCATCAATTCTGAGACTGCTTCTTTTGCTTCTTCAGATCCACATTGTTCAAAGAGTTGATCTATGATATCCTAACTCTCATTTAGTTGTACAACTAGTTCCTTTCTTTTAGTAAGTGATTTTCTCAGTCTCTCTTTCAGCTGATCAATAATTTCATTAGCTTCATTAATCTGCTTCTGATACCAGTATTCCTCCATGATCATTTTCCTCAAGCTTTTCTTCAGAGGACCAAGGCTCTGATAGAAATTGTTAGTTTTAACCAGTGACTGAGAGGGGGCATGAATCAGTCAAAATAGTTTATACACAAGTCAAAATTTCAAACTAACCGGTTTGCAACTATCCTTCCAAATTAACTTAAACATTGCATTAATCATGAAAGAAAAGATCATGAAAGAAAAGAGATTTGCATGCACAAATAAGCATCACATAACACTAGCAACTATATGTCAAAACCCTCAATTAGAGGGAGAGAATCATGATGGGGATAACCCACAATCTCTTTTACTATAGAGAAAAAGAGCGCCCTGTTAAGAGCTTACAACCAGTTCTTTCTGAGAACATCACCCTGTTAGAAGTGACTAGTATCCGATTAAGAATACCTTTGAACCTGTTAAAGTTCAACTTTCTCAAAGATTTTAGAACTTCATATTTGAAGTGACTCAGTTAAGAGATTTTACATAAAGAGTTTTGGTTAAGGTCCGCCCTATTAAGGGATTTACAATGCTACAATTATTAGAAGGCAACAAAGATTATTGATCTATCTGATGACACAACCTCTATCTCATAGATCTACTTTGCATGCTCAATTCTTCTGATCGGTGTTAGCTTCACTGATTCATACCTCTATTTATTGCACTCTATTTTTGCTCCCCCTGTTGACATTCACACAAATCTTTTTCATATTGACAACAACACAATCATAATGAATGATTTGTATATATTAACCTTTAATTCTGGCACCAACTTTCCCTCCAAAAATCAGATTCAAAATTATGTTATCACGCCTCAAATTACTCTCCAAAAATCATTCTAGGAATATTGGTCAAGACAGTCATTCATGCCGATAAGCTCGTTGGTTGAAAAGGGAAAACTATCAATTCAACTGCATGTTATTTGGATGTTTCTAAGTCTGTTGGTTGAGACTCCTGTATTGCTAGTTGTCACCTATGTACTGGTCCAATTCTACCTACCCGATTACCTCCTATATACCGGTCTACTCATTTCTTAGCCGGTTACCTCCTGTATACTGGTCTACTCACTGCTTAGCCGATTAACCCCTATATACCGATCTAGTCACCACCTAGTTGGTTAACCCCTACATACCGATCTACTCACTGGCGATAGGAATAAGGACTCTTGTTCTTCACCAGTTACCCTTTACTCCTTTACCGATGGACTATGGAGACTTAGAAGATGTTGCCAACAATGACAACCATTTCATTGGTCATACAAGATGCATCATAATGCCAACATAAGTGTCATAATTGCACTAGGCATAATTTAGGACACTACAATATCTATATTGTGAGCATGATTCTCATCGTAGTTTTTCCTTGTTTTAGTTTTCCATGTAAGAATTTTCATGCACTTGTGTGATTGCTTCTAATATTTTTGTTCTTTACTTTAATTCATATTATAGATGAAAGAATATTGTGCTGATGTAGGTTAATATAAGCAATCTTTTAAGTGTATTCTAATTCACCCTCACCACCCCCCCCACCTTGCTCATTTTAGCATCCGATAGTGTTCAACATAGATCTTTTGAATACTAGACACATCATTCATAACTTGCATTCATTAATATGTTACATAAGCATATTAGAAGTTATATTTCATAGTATTATCCTTAATCATATTAGAGCTTCATTATGTTTTTCATTAGTTGTGGTGTCTCATACAAAGCCTTTTTTATTTTTTTGGTAAATCCTTGCTTAATGAGAGCATTCATAAGTCATCTTTATTAGAACATTTGGACACATACCATGGAGAGTATATATTTCGTAAAGAGCCTAACACTCAACTCAAACATTTTTACATATAAATTTTCATCTATGGAATTTATGAAATAAATAAATCATATATTTTTTACTAGGAAAAACTTCTCTACCTTAGTCAATTTTATCTATGTGAATTGTATTATTTTGTTAGCAACTATATTTGTATTTTATTTTACCATTCATTAAAAAATCTCGACTCTCCATTGATTTATACACTAACTCGATGAGAAGAGTAATCCCCATGAAGAACAATCCTTATTCAAAGCATGCAAGTCTATAAACATTATAGTTGTCTCAGATTGCAAGAATGACAACAAAGGGTACATAAGGTCTGACTTTTCACATATCAATTTCATTTTTAAAATATCCATGTTTTGCATAAGGTATTATTATTTCCTTGGACCGACTTTCTTAGTGAAATGATATCTCTTAATACATTTTATATAGATTTTTAAAATATATGTATGTTGGTTTTTAGTAAGCCACAACAATTATTTTGGTTTTTCTTCTTGAGGTGTGACTTCCATTCATAGTTATATATGCTAAAGATTATATTTTAGTTATCCTTCTAATATATAATTTTATTTTCAACAAAATCAGTAATTGATTGTGCACTAAAATCTAAAGTATTTAAAATTGTAATATTTCAAACTGATGTCAAATAAATTAGCATGGTGCTTATATAAAAACTTCATGGTATATTTATGATTGGTATTGAAAACATACCCTATGAAAGTAAGTTATAGCTAAAAAATAATAAATAAAGTACTTTATATTCAAATTTAGTTGTTGAAGGATGAAATCACTACTCATGGTCTTGCACATGTATCATGACAACCAAAAAAAATTCGCTAGCATCCATAACAAACCAAAAAGCTTAAACATAGACCTTATCTTAAATATCAAGGTTGGTAACCACTAAAGTATGAATATTGAATAGAGTACTAAAATATGCATTGTAGTTGCATATGGAATAGATATGATAATATACATAGTGATTGTAATTTCATTTTGATATCTCTAAATCACCAATCAACATAAGGGGTTGGTTGTTAGCACTAGAAGACCTTATATGTTAATCCTCCAATAAAAATGAGTATCAAATCCTTTATTTTATTAATTTATATCCTCGGCATAGATAATTGTACATGTAGTACAAAAATAATTAATATAAAGAAAATAGGGCTAAAAAATAACCATGTTAATATTATACCCTATAATAGAAATGCCACACACAATTGGTTTCAATATAAATTATTAATGGAAACTCTCAAATTCCAAGAAGAAATGAAGAAACCCATCTTCCATTTTGTAAATGAAGTTGAATTGTTTATATATAATTTACTAAGAACAATGTCGTATAAAATGTGTAACACCTTTAACAAAGAAAGGTAGAATAATAACTCTCTAACATTTAACTTTAAATATAAAAGATAACAATGCATGCACCCAATACCATGATTACAAAATTTAGCATTATAATATAATAAATCTTATTAAATCCCAAGTCCAATAGTCATAGTTTCATTCAGAGATTGCATGCTATGAGTAGACCCACAAGCTTGAAATCAATGGAAACTCACATAACCAAACCTTTTAATATCGTTGACAAAGTTTACCTACCTAATATGATACAATCACCACAATCAATAATAAAATCAATAAAATAATTAAATTCTTTGCTATCATTCATTCCACATGGATTTCATTAACATTTAAAAAGGATTATTGATATGAATGTTAGCAATTACAAGCCATAAAAAATTGTTGGTATTGGTATGATGTGATAGTTAAGTTGCAGTATTTTTGTTCTCATCAACATGGTTCAAACCCTGATTAGGTGTTATTGTTGAATGTTTAAATGAGGTTGAGGTTCCTTGTTTGTGACCTCATTGGTTCATCGCTCCAAGTCAAAAACGTTTACCCGTTTAAAATAAAATTAAGTACAGATCGATAAAATAACAAAATTAAACAAAATCCACATGAGAATGAAAGTAATAGTTTTTTATATTACAAATAATATATAATGAAAGTAATAGTTTTTTACATTACAAATAATATATAATAATAAGAATTAAATTTAGATTCAATTTTTTTTGAGATCTCTTTAGATGTTATTTTTTATTATATTAAGTGAACAAGGCCCCAACCCAATAAAGTTTCAAATCAAAATCCAACAAAACGACTTGAAGATTAAGCCTACCAAAAATCAGAAATCAACAACAAAAGTTAATAAACAATAGATATAAGAAATATTGAAAATAAAGTCAAGAAACAACAATACAACGACAACAAAAACCAGTACACAGAACAGCACTAATAACAGGGAGACTTAAGAAATATGCAATCCTAATCTTGCAACATTAATATATATTGTTGATCATATAAAAGTAGTATATTTTTATATGTCTATTCCACTTATATATCATGGATTTAATCTAAAAATCTGTTCATGTAACCGAACTAAAGCCTAATGAAAACACCTATGGCAGAGTGCATGCTTAACTAGGATATTCCGTAGTGAGCCTCCATTTAGGGCAGGCAAACAGCGGATTTTTTCTGCTAACAGTTATTCCAAACTCTTCCACCATATCTATATCGCCCTTCACAGTCCAGTCAAAACAATGAAGCAGCTGAGCGAGTACCAACTCAGTAATAGAAATACCCATGGAAATCCCAGGGCATCCTCTTCTTCCTGCTCCAAACGGCAGGAAATCGAAGTCCTGACCTCTCAGATCCTTATTAATGCCCATGAACCGCTCGGGCTTAAACTGATGAGCATCTTTCCAAACGTTTTCATCCCTTCCAATCGCCCACACATTCACAAACACCCTCGTCTTTTGCGGAATGAAATATTCTCCCACGCTGCACTCTTCCATCGACTCGTGCGGGATGAGCAGTGGAGCTGGTGGGTGAAGTCGAAGAGTTTCCTTCACCGCGCATCGCAAGTACTCAAAGCTCATGACGTCACTCTCCTTCACTCTGCGGTCTCTGCCCACTGCTGATTCAATCTCCAGCTGCGCACGTGCCAGCGTTTCAGGATTCCTTAGCAATTCACTCATCGCCCAATCTAGCACTGTCACCGCTGTTTCCATTCCCCCGTTCAATATATCCTGCACACACATTATTATATTTCGTCAATTTTATACACATTTGCTTAGACGATGGTCAAAAACAGAATAGCTTAAAACAGCTTGTAATCATATTTGTCGATCTTGGCGTTGATTCTCAGACTTACCATGATCATGGCTTTGATGTCAACCCGTGAGATTGCCTGGCCCTCCGTCTCGGCCATACTAAGCATCACGTCTACCAGGTCTTTAACGCGATCTCCTTCCTTAGGTTTTCTTTCTCCCAATCTACGATCAATGTGATCATCAATTACTTTTTCGGCAAATCCGTCGAATATTTTGTGAACGGTCTGCATGCGACGACGGAATCCTTGCAAGTCCATCCAGTCGAGAAAAGGAATATATTCGCCAATAGGAAATGTACCGGACAGAGCAAACATCTCTCCAACCATTTCTTTGAAGCCATGCGCTCCACTCAAGTCGTTGTCGGAATACGTCCTGCTGGCAAACATTCTGCAGATAATATTTTGAGTAAGGGAGGAGAGTCTCTTCTTTACATCCACAAACTGAGCTCCGTGGCTGCTTTCCTGCCAGATGGAGGCGATCATGGTCGACACTTCTTCCTCTCTCACGAATCTGAAGGAATCGTTTCTCTTCACTGAGAGCAGCTCCAATGTCATCAGCTTTCTCTTTTGCCTCCACGATTCTCCATAGGGGCCAAAAGGGACGTCTTTATGATCATAGGCTACGTATTTCCCGTACGTACTGTTTGGTCTGGTTGCAAAGACCAAATCATGCGTTTTGAGAATTTCTTTTGCCATGGCAGGAGAAGACGCCACAACAGTGGGGATGGAGCCCAAACGGAGAAACATAATGGATCCATATTTCCTTGCCAGCTTGGTAAGCGCCTGATGAGGAAGGTTTCCCAAGAGATGGAGACTTCCTACAACAGGCCATGGACGTGGTCCTGGCAATTTCACTTTGCTGCCATTTCTCTTCAACTTATAGACGAAGCAGTAGAAGAAGAAGAAAATCCCCAATCCTATGGTGGCTGTCTCAATGAGGAAGCAACAGAGGGGTTCCATGCTATCAGAAAATGGAAAGCTGCAATCTTGCTATGAATTGAAACCTGCAGAGAACCCCTTAATATACACCCGTAGGTTGACGGTGGCCCACCACGACACAATTGCCATAGTACATATGCACCTACAAGGGCTATGCAATGTTCCAAAAGGAGGTTATTTGAGGCGGTGTAGGGAATTTTTTTTAAAATAAAAGGAGTCAGCGTCACTGGTTACACAATGTTTTGATCAACTTCTATGTGTTAGTAACTGAAAAGACACTTACCGAGAAGATCAATCTTCTGATAGAGTCAATTAATATTGTTAAATAGCTACGAGGAAAGTTTTCAATAAGGTGTTATATTTGTTTATTCCTTTTATTGGATTATTCGTCTTAGATCAGATCATCCTCTTACTATTCAATCCAAATGATAAAAATTAAGGTAACATAAATAAAAACAATTATTTCATTTAAATGAGACTTTTTTAATTTCATATTAGATATATTTAATCATGCTATAAATAAAATGTATATATCATAATATTTGTATTAGGAGGAAATTGTTGAGTATTTGTATACATCATAATATTTACACTAGGATGAAATTGTTCAATAATGTGTGATTTTATTTTTTGGTATTATTTGTTCTTCTGAATAATTCTTCTTGGATTAGATCATGTTGATTTTATTCAAAAGATATAACATTAAGGTCTTATAAATAGAAATAATCACCTTATTCAAATGGAATCATGGTTTGTTTCATATAAGAAACATCTAATCATACTACAAATAAAATGTATATATCATAATATTTGTAGTAGGATGAAAGTGTTGAGTAAGGTGTTATGTTGGTTTTTTGGGGATGATTCGTTCATCTAGATAATTCCTTTTCACTTCATTCAAATGATATAACATTAATGTGAAGTGTATGTTAGAAATAACCATAGATTGTTGGATTTGATTGTGTAACTTCATTCAGTGTGTATTTTATTCCAGGTCAATATGTTTACTAGAATATAAAAGGTATATGATATAGAAAAATATTACATAGTCAAATCCAAAAATCTATGCACAATAGTATCATGGACTCTAGAAAATTACTATTTTTACAATTTTAACAATGTTATTAAACTTTTCAATTCAATTTTATTTATTTATTTAATTAGTACATGCATCATTAGTATTAGATTGTAATAATCTACAAAGATGATTATAGTATATTGCTCAATATAATAGTTATGTTGAGTTATAGCAATGTATTATATAAAGCTTCAACATATACAGTAATAATACTTTGATAGGGAGAAGTTGATTCAAATTACAACCAAGAACATTAGAGTGATTGAAAAAAAAATGGATTGCTTATGAGAAATGATTCATACTAGTCACAAATATGATACACCAACATAAACTTGATGAAATATATTTATTGAATTATAGTGTATTAAAAAATATACCATACTCTCCTAAAATGTTGCCAACACTAGCCAAACTTAAAAGAATTTCTCTCTTTTATCGAAATATGAAAGATAGCATCGATTGAAGATGGATTAGTGTGAACTGTTGTAATACCAAGTAGAGCAAGCATAATAAAACCATTGGTCTTAAAAATAGCTTTATTATCTAACCTCTCATACTCTGCCAATTAAAAATTAATATTGTCAATGCAACATTGCACATTATTATGTAATATTTTTGTTATGAACATATTCTTCTTAACTGTTAAAGCAAATGACAATTAGATAAGAGCTTTTTCTTGCTATGGAGCATATTTAGCCTCTCAAATATAATTTTTTATGCTTGCTAATCTTTTATAATTTTATAATTTCTATTTCAAAGAGTTATTATGCTCTATGATGATGTTGGTATGTGTCCAATTTATTTGATATTATAATCAATTTTCTATACTATACTAACCTTTTTTGTGCTTCATTTTTATTTCATTACATGACATTTTCAATAGTTTTGTTGCACTAGACTATATACAAATAGGTTATATATTTAATTTTAAGATAAAACTTTAAAAAAATATTAGATTATATTTACTAATAAATATTACCATTTTATTATAGGAAGATAGACCTTATAATATTATAATATATTAAAGAGGTGAACACAAAAGAGTTCAAAAGAATTCAATTTGTTGTCATAGCTCCTCAAGAATAGAGAGGAAGTAGTAGAAGAAAATATCAAATCCAATAGTCATGATCTCTTTGAGGGATTCCATGCTATGAGAGATGGGAAAGATTTAAGCTTGCAATCAACATAAATCCACAAGTAAAGCTTTATTATTTGCATGCGTAGTTTAACTATGGACTACCATGACACAAGTAGAAGGGTTACTGATATACACCCTTAGGTTAACCGTGGCCCACCAGGACACAATTGGCACAATAAATATTATCCATTCATATGCACCATACAAAGGCTATGCAAAATTCCAAAAGGAGCTTATTTAAGGTGGTGTAGGGTTACCCAATGTTTGATCAACTTCTATAGGCTGGCAATTGAAAACAATAATGAGAAAATCAACCTTCTGATAGAGTTAATTAATACATTTTTCTTATAGTAGGAGGAAAGTATTCAATAAGGTGTTATGTTTTCTTATTGTTATGTTGTTGTTTTTTGTTTTTTTGAGATCAGAATATCTTCTTTTTATTTAATTCAAATGATATAAATTAACATCAAGAAATGACAGCTAACATAAAAAAAAAAAATCATCTTATTTAAATGAGATCATTTTTATTTCATATCAGATATATCTAATCATACTACAAATAAAATGTATATATCATAATATTTGTAGCGGAGGGAAATTGTTCAATAAAGTGTTATGTTTGTTTTATGGTATGATTGTTCTTTTGAATAATTCTTCCTAGATTAGATCATCTTCATTTTATTCAAAAGATATAACATTAAGGTTAGGAAATGATAGCTATTATAAATAGAAACAATCACCTTCTTAAAATGAGATCATGTTTTATTTCATATAAGAAACATTTAATCATACTACAAATATAATACGTATATCATAATATTTGTAGTAGCATGAAAGTGTTAAATAAGGTGTTATGTTTCTTTTTTGGGATGATTCATTCATCTCAATAAAAAAAAATTCACTCCATTCAAATGATATAACACTAAGGTCAAGAAACAACAATAAATATAACTCAAAATAATCATCTTCTTCAAATTATATAGCATTAATATCAAGCATATGTTAGAAATAACCATAGATTATTGATTTGATTGTGTAACTTCTTTTAGTGTGTATTATAGTCCAGATCAATATGTTTCCTAGAGCATAAAAGATAAATGATGTAGAATAATATTACATGGTCAAATCCAAAAGCCTATGCACAATGGTATCATGGACTCTAGAAAATTATTGTTTTTTAATTTTTAACAATGTTAGAAACCTTTTCAATTCAATTCAATTTTTTATTTTATCAATACTTGTATAGTAAGCATTGGATTTTTACAATCTACAAAAATGATTAGAGTATAAAGCTCAATATAACAGTTATGTTGAGTTATAGTGATGTATTATATAAAGCTTCAACGTATATAGAAAGAATATTTTTGATAGGGAGAAGTTGCTTCAAATTGAGAACAAGAACATTAGAGTGATTGAAAAAAAATTAAAGTGCTTTGGAGAAATGATCCATAAAATTAATTGCAAATATGATTCAACAACTTAAAATTGATGAAATTTATTTTCTGAATTACAATATATTAAAAAAAACCATACTCTCCTAAAATGTTGCAACACTAGCTAGACTCAAAAGAATTTCTCTCTTTTATTGAAATGTGAAAGTTAGTATGATTGTAGATGATTTGAAATGTGAAATGAGTTGTTATTTCCTATGATAATGTTCATTTCTATCCAATTTATCTCATATTATATTATATTTCTTATACTACACTAACCAATTTTGAGCTCCTTTTTTATTTCATTACATGACATTTTCAATAGTTGTGTTCCATTATATATATATATATATATATATATAATTTTAAGGTAAAATTAAAAAAATAATAATTAAATTATAATTAAAAATAAACATTGCCATTTTATTCTAGGAAGATAAATCTTAAAAGATGTTAAAGGAGGTGGACACAAAAGAGTTACAAAATATTTCAATTTGTTGTCATATATGCTCATCTTATAGAGGGAATAGTAGAAGATTAAAATCCCATATCCAATAGTCACGGGCTCTTTAAGGATTCCATGCTATCAAAGATGGGAAAGATGCAACATTGCAATGAATGGAAATGCACAAAAAAACCTTTATTATTTACATGCATAGGTTTATTGTGGATTGACATCACACAAGTAGAAGGGGTAAACTGATCAAACAATATGAGGTAAAGATTTGTTCCAAAAAACTTGGCTTGTGCATATGCATTATTCTAAATGGAAGTTATTTGAGGTGGTTTAGGAAATTTCTATGAAATAAGAGGAGATTGTGCCATGACTGAACTTAATAAAAAAAATCTATGTGTTGACTACTTACAACGACTACTGCGGGTCCAATCAACTCATCATGTTCACCGTTCCCATCATCATTGAACATGAGGGAAAACTAGGATGAGAGGCAAATGGTTAGTTTGAACACAAATATGCATAAACATTCAAATGAACACAACAAAACACCATTATACCTCTATAGATCTTCACTTGTTCCTCAGATTGAGCTTGACGAAGTGAAGGCACCCCTTTGATTGCTCCACTTGATTTGCTATTTTGCTTGTTGTGGATGTGGATTTCTCTCAAGTGCTCAACAAGATTGATGGATTAAGGATTTGATAGAGGATTATGAGGAAATATGATAGGAGGATAAATTAGCAGCATAAGGATAGAAGAATGGGAGACCCCTTCATTTGAGAAGGAGAGATGCTCCAATTTATAGATTGGAGGAGGCCAATGGAGGGCCAAGATTGATTCAAGATAGTGGACATAGATCAAGGATACATTGGAGAAATAAAATGGAATATAAAATTTCTTGAGAAGAGTGGGGGATGGAAATTTGAATTTCAAAATGAGCATGCATAGGGGGATTCAACAAAATTTGAATATATTTAAGAGGTTCAAGATTGATATGACATGAGTGGGGGAATTTAAAATTGGAGAATAATGATACATGGGATTATGAGAGATTCTAGAAGAATTAATTAGGCTAAGTGGGGCTTAGGAAGAAGTAATTTGTAGGAATCACATGACTAGAATAACCAATTAAAATTAATTAACTGAGTGGGTTTTAGAAGAAATAATTATTGGAGGGACTTTATAAGAATAGGGAAATAATTAATTTATTTGATAAATTAATTATTGGACAATAGTGACAGGGTTAATTAAATTAGACTTAATTAACACTGAGAAGAATAAGGACAACACAATTAAATCAATTAATTATGTTGACAGGATTAAATTGATTAAATATTGATTTAATTAATTTTAGGTGTCTACATTTTTTCCCTCTTTGATATAGCGTCATGAAGTGATGTTATATCAAAGAAGAATAAAACATAGTGGAAGAAAAGGATAAGGACTAGTAGCATGATGCCCCAGTCATAAGATGAGGAAGAATGATGAGGAGGAAGGATGATGATGAAGTAGTTGTATGACCCCTCGAGAGGATATGTGGGTTCGAAGAACACGGGTGTGCTCTCGAAAGGGTTGAGAAGATGAGGTAATAAAAGAATGAGAGTGATGAAGAGGGGAAGATGAATGGATGGATTGGATTCTTGTGAATGAAATGAGATAAAGAAATGATAAATGGATGGGATTTCTTGTTGAGAAAATATAGAGAGAAAATCTAGGTTTGATATTGCCATGGATAATCTACACCACTGATTATAAGAACCATGATGATATGAAGATTCGAGGCGTGGATTGACTCTAAGTCAAATAGGTATGCCTTGCACACAACCATGCAAGTGTTGATAAATATTAATGTAGGGTTTCTAGTTCGTACAAGGAAAACCTTCTAACACATCATACCATGAAAACTATGCGCCTTTATATGTCAGCCAAGACATACCAATTTATAGGATGATCAAGGAAGTCATGAGCAAGTTGTTGGAATTGTGTTATTATTGATGTCAACCGGTAGAGGATGGATGCCGACATAAGAGATGTGTGTGCAACACTATCATTGATGCATAGAAGATGTGATGTATTTGATATCACCTAGTGTTGCATGCCACCGTTAAGGGAGAGAACAATACAATGACCACTGGAGTCACCGGTACACAGGTTAGTGTTTGAATTGTGTGGAAGAGATGGATAGGAGACCAATATGATATAACAACAGGTAAATCATGACACCTGCAAGAGGACAACATGCTTGGAGGTCGATTGTGATGAAGAGGTGGAATGTTACCAAGAATCACATCAACACTAGAGGTCAAGTGTGTGCAGGCCATCAATATCCTGTTGGATATGTGGATGTGAAACAACATGACTCCCACCGGTTAAAGATGCAGTCATCAGATGAAGAAGATATCATAGAAAGAAGAGAAGGGTGACAAAGAGTGTTCTCAACAGGATTATATGTGGTTGTTTGAAGAGATGCATCTAATCAAACAAGGAATTCATATTGATGAAATACCGGAAGTAGAAGAGCACAATGTTATAACAACTATTTCTCTCCAGTAAATCATCAGTAGAAGACAAGGATCCACTTCTATTGGTAAGTGGTAATATCTTTCTTATCCCACATCATACATAATATACTTCATGACTCCCTGGGATAAAATAGTCAGAGTAGGAAAAGGCAAGTGATTGGATGCATAGACCAGTTGACTAATGTGGAAGATGAGTAAGCCTCCAAAGTGTGAGATCAAAGATGAACACTGGATTGGCATGTGATGTCAAGATGTGCTACCAGGACAAAGAAATAAAATTAGAGAAGTGATGGGTTTGTCACTTTGACAAACCTATTGAGATGGTATTCAAGCTTATAAAGATAGAGGCAATATGTTAAGCAGCTGCAGACAAAGTATGTTGCCAGATTAAAGATGGAGTTTGCTAAAGGTTGATCACATGGTGTCATCAAGGTGGTTACTAGTAAGTGTGGCCACTGATAAGGCTGACAAGGTGCAGATGTGGGAGGCTCCCATCTGATGAAGATGAGAATGTGATGGATTGATATGATTGGAGACCAATTAAGGTGTTCCATGGATAGATTAGCAAAGCGTAGACATGATGGTTAACCAAAAAAGTGAGAGACACCGACAGGATTAGAGAACCGGTAGAAAAGAAAGATCGGTTGTGTGTTGATTGTTGGTGACCAAGTCCAACCAAAACAAAGATCTTTGTTGCAATGGACATCAACATTTATGACACATGATGTTGAGGTGGCATGCATGCAAATGTTGGCATGTTGATTTTGGTGATGTGCCTACCAACAAGGTAGATAGTGGTAGGTTGACATTAATGTCGACTACATATTTCACGGATCAGTTGTAGAGGGCTCATAGATCGAAGCAAGTTGAAAGAGAAGTTTGTGAGTTGATCAAGGAAGGTCGATTTGATCTTTGTGCTTTCTTGTCAAAGGAAATAGCTAAGAAATTTATGGTGTTTGAGAGATGCAGGTTGACATATAGGGTCATGCTTACTAAAAATAGAAGGCATGTTCTGGAAGTCATGACAATCGTGGGGTTGATTGGTGTGTTGCCATTCATTGATCAAGGAGATCAGATCGAATGAGATCTAATTGGTTTCGATATGCCTTGTGATTAGTGGAAGAAACCCTAAGGAGCCAAGTTTGAATGTTACTTTTGGCGGGAAAGTTTGATCATAAATATGCAGCTGGAAGACAAAATTTGATGATTCTTCAGAGAGAGATGCTGCCAAGTAATGTCAAAGGCCCAACAGAGAAGTAGATGAAGAGTAATATATGTAGAGGATCATAGAGATTGAAAAGAATGGAGACAACCGGTGATAGGTTTTAGCGGAGGTTTAACTGGTAAGGTTAGAGCAACCGACAAGTGGCAAGAGAGCATCAGTGAAGCCAACCAATAATGCTATAACTGACTTGAAGACAATAAAGATTGTTGAAGTGCAGAGCAAGTGAAGAGGAGATCCGACAAAGCAGAAGAAGAGAAAAGGTAACCAATAGAATTGAGTCGGTAAGGAAACAATAGAAGAATGTAGTAGAGAGTAGAAGATAGTGATCGAGTAGACAAATGAAGAGAGGTATAGTGAAAGGAAGAGTACAAAACTGATAAGGTGGAGAAGGGGTGATACCAGTAGAGAAATTATATGCAGTGGTTGCAAGATTCACTTGAAATTAGGGTTACAACTTATGTATTGACTTGTTATATTTGTAGAACAATGAGTTGGAGCTCGGTGTAGGGGTTGTAGCTCCATGGGTTGGAGCTCGGTGTAGGGGTTGTAGCTCCATGGGTTGGTGCTCCTTGGGTTGGTGCCATAAACATTGTAATTAGTTTCATTGTGAGGCTGGATTGGAGCAGTACACTCTAGCAACATTTCTCAACAAAGTTTTTTCCATCTTGGGTTTTCCTCGTATCTGCTAGTGTTATGTGATGTCCCTTTCATGTGTGAATGCATTTGTGATAATCTCCAATCTAACCAGTAAATATGCCTTCTGTTAGATCTGACAACCAATATACTCACATAGGATAGTTAAAGGGAAAGGTTTGAGAACCACTGATTCACCCACCTCTTAGTGGCACATTGTATCTAACAATTGGTATCAGAACATAGGTTCCCGATCAGAAAAAATTTCTCTAGCCTGGGTAGATTACGGTTTTAGGACACAATAGTCTGTTTAGTGTCACCCCCTACTCCAGTGTTTGATGGTTCAAAAAAAATTATTTGGAGTTGTAGGATGGAAGTCTATCTATTTTCCCTTGGGTTTGTTGTATGGATGTCAGTAGTAAATGGATGCCCTAGTAAAGTTAGTCATCCCACTGGTCTTGAAGAAGAAAGGAGAAATAAATGTAATGATGAAGTTATGGAGTCCATACTCAGTAGGATATCTGGTGATGTCTCCTCATAGGTGCAGAGATGTGGATCTACTAAAAGCCTATGGGATAGACTAAAGAAGCTCTATAGAAATGAGCCCACAATTACAAAATCAGTTTGTGAAAGAAAGAAGGACAATAGAATAAACACATGTGTTGATGATGGAGTTAGATCGGTCAACAACTGTAGTAGAGATGATGAGGAAACCTATCTCTTCATGGCACAAGAAATAGAAAGTGAAGGCCACACATCAAAAGGTGACAAGGCAGATAAATATTACTGGCAAGATCTGTTTGGGAGTGATGAGGAAGATTAAGAAGAAGTTGAGGTAGAATTTTATCTAGAAGGTGAGTTGCTAAGTGCCCTTGATGAATTGAAAAATGTTAGAAATGAATTTTAAAATTATAAGAAATCAGTTCATGAAGAATGCACCCAGTTGAAGATATACCTTGAAGAGTCAAACAAAAGGATTAGTATTTTGACAAATCAACTGAAAGAGGCTAAGGGAATGACTAATGAATTAAAATCAGTCTTGGATGCCAAGGAAAGGAGATGTGAGGAGTTACGGCTAGAAGTGGAGACAAAGGAAAAAGAATGTCAAGATCTAAAAGGAAAAATGGAAGAAATCAAAAAGGACCTTGAGAAGTGTCAAGATGAGCTCAAGGTGAGGATCTAGTTTAATGGAAACATAGAGGCCTTGGATAAGATGCTAAGCAAACAAAAACATTCTAAGGATACCAGTGGATTAGGATGTGGTACCAGTGAATGCTCCAGAAGAAAGGATACCCCACTTACTGACATTCAGTTTGTCACTTCGAATGGAAAAGGAAAGGAACAAACCTTTACAGTTAGATATGCTCTGAGGAAGAAGATTGATCTGACTATAATCAATGATGATATAAACAGAAAGACTAGTGCATGAAGGAGGAACACTACAGATCCTAGAGGAAAAGAGAAGCTAGGAGAATATTGCTTCATTTGAAGAAAGAATACAAGAAGATAGCCTAAAAGATCTCCCACTAGTAAAAGAAAAGGAAATGCTATTGCCCACAAGACAAGGCAAGTGTGGGATAAATAGAGATCGAATGGAAGAGCTACAAAGCATGGACAATCCAAGATCCATCCTCAAAGAAGAAGAAATGGATATGTCAAACCAGTAAGAGCACCTCATGTTTGGCAAAACAAATTTGTAAGTAATAAGACCTCCTTCTCTAGTTGCTTCTTTGCATATAATATTTATGGTCATAGAGCATAAGAGTGTAGAAAGGGGTCTAGGACAAACAATTTAGGATCCCATATATACCATGTACATCAGCACAAAGTTACAAAATTTTGAGAAATGCATACCCCTTCTCCTGGTTATGCGAATGTCATGTGCTATAAATGCAATAGGTTTGGCCATAGAAGTCATGAATGTAGGATGAAGATCACACTATCATATGTCAATCAGTGGAACAAACATGCTCAGTTTGGAAGCAATTATTGTTAGATAGTTGATCAATCCCAAAGACACTAAGAGGGGGGGGTGAATCATTGTCTAACCAGTAAAGAAAGTATTTAAACTTTTTTGCAACTTTATTACCAAAATTAATATACCAATAAGCAAATAATAATGCAATATAGAAAAAAAAAAGTATAACCATCAATGCACAACATAACACATATATTTTTGGTGAGGAAACCTGGTAGGGGAAAAACCTCGATGGGATTGGTGACCCACAATATTTACTCACTGGCCAATATGAATAAATATTACTTATACAATAGAGGCCTGCACATGCAGGAAGGCCAACAGCCTAGAGTTCAGTACTCAATCACAAAAAGGAGTCTCACTGACTACAATTGGATGGTTAAATCCAATGACAATGTACTGCTCAAAATAGCATCTGCAATGCTTGATTCAGTATCAGTTTAAGCTCTATCAAATGCCTCTGCCATAAACCTTGCTTCGCTCTACTCTTCTCTTATTTACTCATAAAATAATTACATCATAATGCATATATAGTTATTTTCACTCATATACCGCTTAAATTCATTACCTAATTACCTTTTAAAATGACCTACAAGATCTCATATATATATATATGAGTCTTTACAATACATCATGTCGGCTATACAAATAATATTACAATACAATACAATATTATTTCCATGTCGGATTAGAGTGTCGGTGTGATCTATTATCAATGTAGACTGGATGGCAGTGTGAATAAACTTATAGTGCCTGTCGGTGCAAGTAAATGATGTATGTTGCCAGTGTAACCTGTGAACAACGTTACCAACTTGTTGCCATCAATGACAATATAAACTATTATCCACTGAGTGTGTAATGCCAACAATCTCCCCCTTTGGAATTGTTGGCAACACTCATGAGAAAAATCCAAAAATTGATATCCAAAATTGAAGTGTAAAAACTGAGTCTGCTCCCCCTGAGCAAATGATCTCCTTCTGTACATTTTTCTCATACACCACTACTCCCCTTTTGACATCAATGACAAAGGATTTCAAAAGAATCAAAGAATTAAAAGTTTACCTAGAAACCTATAACATGTTATGTACATTCTGAAAAATATCTTCCAAAACTAAGTTAAGACCTTGAAAAAATTTAGTAATATCAGATATTGTGGTCTCAGTCTGTCAGATCATCCCGGTTAGATAATACATTTGTTGCTTCGGTGATCTATTGCCTTGAATAGATGCCTTAGATAGCTCATTCCAGTGTGTTAATAAGTTGTCCAATCTAGGACAAAGTTTTTTCTTCAACTCCCGGGTTTTCATTCTAAACCTTGCCTTCTCTCTTTCTAATTTCTCAATCTTCTCTTCATAGGTTGTCATTTCCTGATCCAAAATTGAAGTAAGCTATGAAGAACCAATCATATTATCAGCTATATCATCAATTTCCTTATGTGTTTTCTTTATTTCCTCATCAATATCCTCTGTTAAATGGTGAGGCTTACATGCTTCCCTGTACAACTCTTTGTATTCCAAAATGGTGGAATTTAGTGCCGGTAACAAAGAATCAATATGTCTAGTACATTCCTTAATTTTCTTCTCAAAGAATTCATCCTTTTCTTTATTCACTCTTTCCTTAAGGGTCTCTTCATTTATTTTATCCATAGTTTGAATGTTAGAAGCAATGAATTTGGACAATGTGTCCAATTTACTCATAGACCCAACAATGTGATCAACTTTACATGCCGGTGCAATCATTTAAAAAATTGGTAAAGTATTATCAATGGACTTAAATGCTAAGGCGTTGCATTCTATGATCTTATTTATTGAATCTAAAAGTACATCTATAACATTTGTTGGTATATCATCCATAGTGGAAGTGCTAGGTGGAGTGCTAGGTTTTGTAGTTATTTTCTTATCTTCTCTGGATGTCTAAACATTAACCTTAACCACTTTCGATATCTTTCTTCCCTCATTAACCTCTTCTTTATTCACTGTTTCTTCCTTATTCTCACTTTTTTGCAACCTTATTTTCTTCCTTAGTATCATCCTTATTGTCTTCCTTGTAGACTACTAGTTCAGATATACTCTACTAATGCCTTGTTCTAGTTCCAATTCCTATTTCTGCTTCTTCTTCTATTGGTATCTCAATATTCTATTGAGAGTCAACAGTGTTGATCGTTGACTCAGAGATCTCAACATTTTTAGTTTTAGCTTTCTTTACCTCTGCAATTTCTTTATCCAACACAATATTAAAATCTTGAGTGTCCACATTCATGGTAAAAATAATGTTTGACGTCATATTAATGTCATCTTTTGTTACTTCATCTGACTTCTCTTCTTCAGGCTAACTATCTATTTGTGTTGGTGCCTCTGAGATTATTGGTGGGGTGTCTTGTGCTGGTGGAGGAAGGTTAGCCTTGACCGTGATATCAGGTACACTTCCAATTTTACCTTTACCTTTATAAATTTTTTGATATACCTTAGAAAAAGACTTATCTAATTTCTATTTGTCCTTCTCTTCTTTCTTCTCTCTCTTAACAAAAAAAAATATCCCACTTATCTGTTGTTTCATCTGCTATTTATTTAACTCTATCAGCCATAAGACTAACTTGTCAGTGACCACTCACAAAAACTATTCTATTGGCTTCAGATATTAGATCATTAATTTATTGCTTGAAATTAACATGATGCACAACTAATAGAGATTCTACCTTTAATTTCTTGTCAAGCTCCATAACAGACATTATCTTTGCTTCTAATTTTAAGTATAAATCATTAGGTAGAACATCTACAACTTCAATAAGAACCTTCTTATATATGTCTAGATACAAAATAATACTTTCCTCTATGGTTTCCTTATCAGAATAATGGAAAGAATGATAGAATTTATTCACATTACCAAGGTTACCATCCTGGGTGATTTCATTTATCAACTCTTCCGGTGAAAGAGTATTTGGTGGCTTAGGTTCAAATTTATTCTTTGGAGTCACTTTCTTCTTAGGACCACTGGGCTCTCTTACGACCTGTTGTTTCTTTCTCTATGTCCTTGACTTCTTGGGAGATGGACCAGGTGCCGATGAGGGATTTCTTTTCTTCCTATCCACTCTCTTGAATTTGGTTGCCTGATCAGTCTCAGAATCAGATGAAGTAACCATAGGGGAAATGTGAGCTACTGGTTTCTGCTCTGATTGACTTCCTTTCACACTAGCAGCAATACCTCCAAGATTCATCAATCCTTCTATAATATCCTTTACCAACTTAAAAGCATCTTTCATCAGTTTCTCTCGTTTCTTCCTTTGCTTTCGCATGTCTACTTCCTTCTCAATTGTTTCTACATTTCCAAAAATTTCCTCTAATGGTTCCAGTGGAGAATCTAAGAGTATTATAGCATATGAATCTAAGATGTCAGAATCTACCTCATATCCCATTTCAGTAATCCAGACAGTTCTGGGTCTAACTACCTCCATCCTAATTTCATCTCTTTTCACTACAAAGCATATATGTTTATCATATCTGTCCACAATGCTTTATGGAATCCTTGCCCTTTGTCTCATTTTATTTTGGAAATTCTTGTAATAGTCTTTCACCAACTCATCACCATCAGATCCCATGTCGATAATTGCCTCCTTTATATATTTTCCAACAAAATTATCATAGGCAAAATCCCTATGTCCTATACCGGGAATCTCTTTTCAAAACTAAAGCATTAACCACACAATCAGACTTTGAAATTTGAAGGTTCCTTTCTTATCACCTTTGATTTTGTGCAAATTCTCTAACAGTTCATCCTTTAACCATTCAGAGATGTCAATTTTAGCATTGTTTAATATCATCTCATGAGCACTATGAATGCAGGAACTAGATACAAAATTCAACCTATTAGTATGAGCAAGTTTATAACCAATGACCATACTTACAAATTTAACATTTTTATCCTTTATATCATTGACCCTAAGTGACCGATTGTCAAATGTAGCTCTAGTTAAGCTCATAACCTCTTTTTTTGGGATTTTCTTCTTCTTGTCAGACCTAGTGCCGGTGGATGGTAAACTAGTAATATCCCTTATAGCTTCCTTAGTAATCTTAAAAACTGAGTCCAACCACATAAATTCACCATGAAACCTGCTAAGAACATAGCAGATGGTTGCATCTGAGAATTTTGGCATATAGAGGATATCAATGAAACCTAAATCCTCAACTACCTTGTGTTATGGTTTCACTACCCCATTCTTGACAGAGATAACATTCATGTACATGTTCTTCAAATCTTCGGACCCTAAACTCTCTATGTTACAATGTATGTATGCCCTAGGGTCTTCAAAAAATGCAACTCCCTTCAGAATTTTAGAAAATGCACCAATGGAGTCATCCAATTTTGCTATCTTAGGAATTATTTTGAAAATGGGTGTAGGGTGTTTTCTCTTCTCCACAATGGTAGGGTTTGCTATGAATTCAGGAATGGAGGATGAAGAAGCCATTGCGAAAGATAAATACCTTTTAACGAAGAAATCCTTGAATGCTCTAAAAAACCTTTTTTTGTTTTGCCTTTGGGATGCCTTTACTCAATTTCACTCTCTTTGAATTCTTGGTGAGACGAAATGAGAGTTTACGATGCCTTTATAACCAAAATGTTAACTTACATTCGTAATAAATGCTTCGTCGATGAAGTGAAAATTCCACATATCTACTGGTAATGAAGAATTATAACTTCTTTCCACCAACTGAGGGTAAATGCATAATTTTGAATTAGTTGCCTTACCCCTAAGTATTATTCCTTAGTTAGATGAAGAATCTCTGGCCAGTGCAGGATTGCTTTGTTCTGTCGATGCAGAGATAGATCCATCATTCCTCTGATCTCTCTTCCTAATCCATTGCTTAGTGAATTCTTGCTTGATTTCATTTACCTTTTCTTTCCCTTTGTCATTAGATCCTTTATTGTTCGATGGTACACTCTTGCTTCTACAAAATTTTGCAATATGCCCAATCTTGTTACATACATAACAAGTTGCATTGTTTCTCTAAATAGCTTTTCCATAACCTTAACCAGTTTGAGTTTTGCATTGATTAGATAAATGTCCAAATCTACCACAAACATAGGATTTCACATTCATTCTATAATTTTTTGAGTTATGACCATTTTTATTGTATTTGGAACATTGACTGGTGGGTGAGTTGTATTCTGATTATTCATAAATCTGCAATGATTTTCTCTATGACCAAATTTGTTGCAATTAAAACATTTCCTATTGAATTTATAAGAATTAGGTTGCCTTACCGGTTTGTTGTGATCATGATTGTTTGTAGTCCCAAAACTTTCTCCATATTCAAATCCAAGTCTAGTTGTTTCTCCATCGAGTTTCTGACTTTTTAGCATATCATCAAGATTATGTGAACTCTTCTTGAATTTGTCTTTGATTCATTTGCAGTGACCAACTCACTGTCCAAAGTGCTAACTTCTCTCTTAAGTTCCTCTTTGTCATGTTGCATGTGAATCAAATATGTTTTGAGCATATCATTTTCATAACTAATCCTTAGAGATTCATTTGATCTTTCATTAAGTCTTCTAGCCAAATCTTCTTCATTCCTCTTCCTATCTTCAATATCCTTGCATAATCTCATGGTTAAATCTTGCATCTCATTCTTCATCTTACTGTTCTCTTGTCTCAATTTCTTTGCAATATCTCTAAGAGTTTTCTTTTCTTCATAATCTTGATTTTGCAATTGTACATGTAATTATTTTCTCTTATTATTTTCTATAACAAGGTTATCTTGAAGTGCTTTGATGACTTCCCAAGCAGTTCTAAGTTCATCTTCCAATTTGACATTCTTCAATCTTTCTGCATCAAAATCTTCAAGAGATCCTTCGAACTGTTGTCTCAAACTTTCCATCGGTACTGGTTTCAAAATCTTCCTCAAGTTGTTAGGCTTTTGCAAATAGAGGACTAGGCTCTGATACCAATTGTTAGATACTTGATCAGTCCCAAAGACACTGAGAGGGGGGGGTGAATCAGTGTCTAACCAGTAAAGAAAGGATTTAATTTTGTTTGCAACTTTATAACCCAAATTAATATACCGGTAAGCAAATGATAACGCGGTAAATAAAAACAAAAGTATAACCATCAATGCACACCATAACACAGATATTTTTGGCGAGGAAACCGGATAGGGGAAAAAACTCGATTGGATTTGTGACCCAGAATATTTACTCACTGGCCAATATGAATAAATATTACTTATACAATAGGGTCCTGCACATGTAGGAAGGCTAACAACCTATAACTCACTGCTCAATCACAAAAAGGAGTCCCACTGACTACAATTGGATGGTTAAATCCAATGACAATGTACTACTCAAAATAGCATTTGCAATGCTGGATTTAGTACCGGTTTAAGCTCTGTCACATACCTCTGCCATAATCCTTGCTTCTCTCTACTCTCCTCTTATTCACTCATAAAATAATTACATCATAATGCATATATAATTATTCTCTCTCATATACTGCTTATATTCATTACCTAATTACCTTTTAAAATGACCTACAAGATCTCATATATATATGAGTCTTTACAATACATCATGTTAGCTATACAAATAATATTACAATACAAAAAAATATTATTTCCATGTCGGCTTAAAGTGCCAGTGTGATCTATTGTCGGTGTAGACTAGATGCTGGTGTGAATAAACTTGTAGTGCCTGTTGGTGCCGGTAAATGATGTTTGTTGCCGGTGTAACCCATGAACCATGCTACCAGTTGGTTGGCATCAATGACAACATCAACTATTCTCCTCTAAGTGTGTAATGTCAAAGGTTATAGGAGATATGAGTAGCAAAGACCTACATAGAATAAGATGAGAAGTGTAACGAAACATGCAAGGAATCCATGGAGACTGAAAGCTAGCCACAATGGCTTGAATAGAAGAGAAAGTGCAAACCGGTATGATAGAAGGTTTCCCAATTATGAGATTGGCATGGATGCAGTCTACTACTACAACAATGTCTCCATGCATGTGGTAGAGTCTAGTAACCCAAGTACCAATCAGTAGAAGAAGGGAAGACCTACTCCAAAGGCTACAAATGAGAAAAGGAAAGAAAACAAAGTGATATGGAAGAAGAGGCAGGAAGACAAGACCATTGACCAGCACTATGAATTCAATGCATATAGGTGATATCTTCTCAGGATTAAAGGAGATGCAGGACCTTAGGGGGAGTTACAAATTGACCATACTATTCACTCCCTTAGTGGAAGAATACCAATTGAAAAACAAAGTGTTATCGGTATAGAGGAAGGAAATGAGATGGTGAGTGTGTGTAGTGGCTACCCTGGCTACACACCTACAGATGAAAGATGGATCACTACTGCATATGTCAATGGTTAGAAAATTTGCAATTAGGATTAGATGCAAATTGACACAAGAAGATAGGAGTTATAGGAAGGTGATTCAATGGAGATGATGGACCGGTGCAGGAAACCGGTATGTGCAGTAGGTTATCGGTATGTATACTAACTGGTATTGTAGGTTATGCAAATGTGGTTCTAGATCATTGCATTAACTCTAGTAGCATGAATTAAGGTGTTTATGTCTCAAGTGGTATTGGAAAAGACCTGAATGACATATGTTGACCGAGTAGTTGATCTTGTATGCATGCATTCTGTGTGGGATAACCATTTTTTATTTATGGCATGATAGTAATATTGTATGGCATTGTGTACACCTAGGATCATGTCATATACTATGATGGTTACAATGGAGCTAATAGATCATCCATGTGATCACATATGCTCAGCTCAACTAGTATAAGGGGTAGATTGGAGCTCCAAATTAGAACTTGATAGACATTGGGAACCTGAGATGTTTGACTCAGGGGGAGTTGACAGCCATGCTTTTTTGACTGTTATCAAACTTCCTCACAAAGAGGGTGTGCAAGTGTCTTTGGAGGTATCTGAGACTATGAGATATTTCAATGCCTATTCAATTGAGTTCACAACTGAATCATCATGAGTTCTTCTTGCTAAGAGAGAAAGTCACCTGCACAAGAGGACATGCATTTGTTATCAGAAGAGATACAATTAGTATCAGTGTTATCCTCAACACTTGATATCAACATTTTGGGGTCAGAATGGCTTCTGCATATCAAGGGGAGATGATGTAGTTTGACCGACAAGTATGGTCTATTCACTAACACATGGGTCTTCAATTAGTTTCAGTATTGTATATGCATATGTCTCTTGTTTGCATATACACTTGGTTGCTGGGAAATTGGTGTCAAATGGTGGTTGAAGGAGGAGAAGCATCCGATAGAGAAAAAGGGGCTAGACCAATCTATCAGTACCAGATAGACACAAGGAGGAGTGAAGCCCTGACATTCCCTTTGCCATTGTTGTCAAAGGGGAAGAGAGATTGTGTAGTATGTCGCATACTACATGTATTAGTATCCACGAATCACACAAAGGGCAAGAGACAATATGTAGTATTCCAAATACTACGTGTTGACATCAATGCCAAAGGGGGAGATTGTTGGAATTGTCTTATCATTGATGTCAAATGGTGTAGGAAGACTACCCACATAAGACATATATGTACAACACTATCATTGTTTCATACTGGATGTGATGTCTTTGATATCACCTAGTGTTGCATGCCACTGGTAAGGGAGAGAACAGTATAATGACCACTGGAGTCACAAGTATACAAGTTAGTGTTTGACTTGTGTGGAAGAGATGGATAGGAGACTGATATGATATAGCAATAGGTAAATGATGACATCTTCAAGAGGACAAGATGCTTGTAATTCGATTGTGATGAAGAGGTGGAATGCTACCAAGAATCACATCAACACCGAAGGTGAAGTCTGTGCAGGCCACTAGTATGTTGTTGGACATGTGGATGTGAAACAATAGGACTCCCACTAGTTAAAGATGCAGTCACCGGATGAAGAAGATATCACTGAAAGAAGAGAAGGCTGACAAAGAGTATGCTCAATGGGATTATATGTGGTTATTTGAAGAGATGAATCTGCTCAAATAGGGAATTCATATTGATGAAATACCGGAAGTTGAAGAGCACAATATGATGACAACTGATTCTCTCTAGTAAATTGTGAGCAGGAGACAAGGATCTACTGCTACCAATAAGTGATAATATCTTTCTTATCCCACATCGTACATAATATACTTCATGACTCCCTAGGATAAGATATTCAGACGAGGAAAAGGCAAGTGATTGGATGCATAGATTGGTTGACCAATGTGGAAGATGAGCAAGCCTCCAGAGTGTGAGATCATAGATAAACATCGGATTAGCATGTGATGTCAAGAAGTGCCACTGAGATAGAAAAATAAAATTAAAGAAGTGATGGGTTTGTCACTTTGACAAACTGGTTGAGATGGTGTCTGGGCTGATAAAGATAGAGGCAATGTTAACCAGCTGCAAACAGATGATATTGCCATATTAAAGGTGGATTTTGCTAAAGGTTGATGACATGGTGTCATCAAGGTGGTTACCAGTAAGTGTGTCTTGGTAAGGCTAACAAGGTGCAGATGTAGTAGGCTCCCATCTAATGAAGATAAGCATGTGATGGATTGATATGCTTGGTGATCGGTTAAGGTGTTCCACCGATATAGTTGTTGGCATTTTGATGATTATGTTGTGATTGTCATTCATGGACACACACTTGCTATGAGATCACTTTGAGAATGTATGAGTTATGCTCAACCGGTAATTGTTTCAAACCGGTATCATGTTGTACTCTTTAGACTACTATTGTTATGCAGAAAGTGTTTACTGATCTAAAGCAGTATAAAGACCCAAGCAACATAGAGAGATCAAGCAGTTAAGGATCTCAAGAGGAGTGAAGCAAAGGAGCCACAAGCAATAGTTATCTTCTTCCAATCTTCAAGTTTTGTCAACCAGAAATCTGTTTGAACTGGTATTACTCTGAGTTACCAACCGGTAACCAGAAAGTTGGAAAAACTAGTAATACTCTATGATGAGTTACCAACCAGTATATTTTTTTGATGAGTTACCATCCACCGACACTTTGACGGTAATTTTGTGTCGTTTTATCAAATGTGTCTAGATACAATGAACCTAGGAACTTGTAATGAAATCCTATTGGACCGACATGAAATCAGATTCCTTTTAAGGACATCATGTCTAGGGTTTAAAGAGAGAGAGAGAGAGTATGCGAGTATAGCTGTTAGGTTTTGTAGTGGTTGAAAAACTTCTTGAATGTGCGATCTTAACTGAGAAGATCAAGTCTGTGAGTTGTAACAGAGTAAGGAGTTTACTAAAGACTGAAGTAATGCTAAAATGCATTAGCTATGAGCTACAATGGATCTAATCAAGCAGACTATACCATTTGCTAGATCATTCACTTGTTGATTATTCACATCTTTGACAAGTTAGAAACCCTTAACCGGGTAGGCCTAGAAAAGCTTTTGTAAATCCTCTAACAAGGTGGTTCACATCTGTGGATCTAGAATCCTCTCACAAGGTAGTCTTTAATCAGACTTATCTCCTAATAGAGATTGAGATTCCTAATAGGATATGTTCTGGTGAAGAACATTGTATGACCTTAACCGGCCTGGTTACTATTCTACAGATAGTTACTTGTGAGTTTCATCTCACCATGGTTTTTCCCATTTCGGTTTCCACATCAAAATCTCCTGTGTTATGGTGATTCTACTTCTATGGGTGAATGCATTATTTGCTATTTGGTTTGCATGTGTGTTAACTAGTTTGTTTGCAAAACTGCTTTACCAGTTTACTACTAGACTATTAAAGTGTTTAAGTACAGTAGTTTTTGCTATACTAATTCACCCCCCTCTTAGTATTCATCAATTGGTATCAGAGCCAACCTTTCTATAAGTCTAACCACTTGGAAAGAGATATGGAGGAATACACTGTGAGGGAACTTACTCATCAGCTCACTCAGTCTGAGCAATCCTATGATGAACTTATGGTCAATTATAAGGCCTCTCAGGCAAAAAGAAGAGAGCATGCTGAAAAACTAATGGAGCTATTTGTAAATAGTTCTTCTGATGAAGCAGACATGGAAGCCCTAATTAAAGAAGTAGAAAAACTAAATGAATCCAATTCCAACTTGAGAAAGGAGTTGGAAGGACTGACTATTCAAATGTGCCAAGAGCTTGAGAACCAGAGGAAAGTTGAAGATCTGGTAAAAGACAAAGACTATGGGATCTCAAAGTTGAAGCAAGAGATTAGTGCACTTACTGCTAGTCTTCATGAAAGCAAAATGGAAAAACAAGAAGTACAAGGTGAACTAAGCATGGCTATCTCTGAGAATGCAACCTTGAAGGAATCCAATGCTACCATTTCCAAAGAACTCATTGAGTCAAAGGAAATACTTGCCAAATTCAATAAGAGCACTATCAAGCTAGAGCAAAAGCTTGAATCAACAAAACCGGTAAAGAATACCAATGGACTTGGTTTCTCTGATTATGAGGAAGGTGAGACCTCTGGAGCAAAAGATGGAGCATCAAAGAAACAACCGGCATCAAAGGATAAAGGTAAGAAAAAGTTCAAACCTGTTTGCTTTAATTGTCTCAAGGAAGGACACACTACTAATGTATGTATAAGTAAGGCTTACAATGATTTTCCTTATTTTCTAAATGATAATCCTAGATCTAATAGATTCAATGGTAATTGTTATGCATGCAACAAGTTTGGGCATAGAGCATTTGAATGCAAGTCTATCATGCACAATACCAGAAGGTATCCTTAAAGGAGTCAAGGAATTTTTCCCAAACCCTCTGGGAACCAAAACCCAAACTAGTTTAATAACTATAGTCATCAGTCAGGTAGCGGTGGCTATCAAGCGACAACCGGATGGAGAGCAATCTATATGATTTGCCATGGTCATTGTCACACTACTGCAACATGCAGAAGGAAGAATGGAAACGTGAATAATGGACCTTGGAGAGCACCTGGAATGGTTTTCTATCATTGCAACAAACCGGGTCATTCAACAAGATTCTACAGAAGTAGAAAGAGTATATCGAATGATATACTAGTCACTCTGAAAGGAAAAATTGATGTTGAAACTGTTCAAGTAGATATGAAGAAAACCTGGACGAAGAAGCCATAAGAAGTGATTCAAGAAGAACCAATTTCTGCACCTAGTGTGGAAGTCACTGAACCGACAAACTAAGCATCAAAAAAGCTTAGGGGGAGCAAACGGCGAAATATCTCAAAACCCCCAGTTGACACCGATAAAAGACCTTAACCGATATGAGATACCTATCAAATTGGCAAAAGACTGGAAACGGTATAGGGAAAGCTTAGGGTTTACGCCCTAATAGTGGAGCATTTATTATGGTTGTGTGGGGGAAAAAGTGACACTAAGCAAACATGCCGTAATTTCACTTTCAATCACACACTTATGGAATACGAAAGAGCCTAGAGGTATCACACAATTGGCTACTTCTTTTTGTGGAAGAGAGAGCCACGAGCTACCTATTAGGATTTCTATTCCTTTGTTGCAAATGATAGATAAAATGATGCAAGTTCAATCCCTAACCCTAAAGTGCAAGTATGAACTAATAACAAGATTGCAGAATTGAACTTAAACAATGGAAAGCTATAAAGACAAGGACAAGACAAGAATGTAAATGCGTACCCGGTGTTAAAATATGAATGAAAATGTTCGGGACGGGGGCGCGGGCGCCACTATCCTGATTCTGCCCCTGAAACTGCTGTTTTGCAACACTGTCAGAAAGTTGCTGAAAGTTGTTGTCTGACAGAGGGACCAGGGCGCCCAGCACCCCTGTCCTAGCAGGACCAGGGCACCCCATGCCCCTATCCTAGTCTTTTTCTCTGAAACATGGTGTGGAGTGCTGTCTCGGCCTGCTTCTCCCAGATCTGCAACTTGCGGCATCGTCCGAATCCCGAAACCTACACTTATATCTGAAAAGGGTATGGTGGGCGGCTATATAGGGTTTTGCCTTAGTCAAACCCCTTCTTTGGTGATTTCCACCTCCACGAATAGCCAAGTTGTATTGTAAAAGTAATGTGTGTGCAGACCTTGTGTGTGTGCAAGATCCTAAAATGAAAGTAAGCAAGCTAGAGTAACCTAGAAAGTAAACCCTAATTGCTTGTAAAAGATAATGTAAATGCTCCAAATCAAGATGCAAAGTGATCTAAAGCATGAATACAAATGATATCTTGAAGCTTATGCAAAGACATGAAAACAACATGAAATCATACCCAACCCCAAGTGAGGGGTACAAGCCAATCTTCAGTCGGTGATCCCTTATTGCTCTTCAATGCCTTCAAAGCCCTAAATGGATGAATGAAATTGATGAATACTTGATAGATGGATGTTGAATGTTGTTGAAGTCTTCCAAGATCTGCTCTTTCACTGCATATGAGGTCCTCCAATCAAAAATTTGGATCCTTTCAAATGAAGAAAGAGAGCTCTTATATATGAAACCCTAGGTCTTAATTTCAACTTTTGGCCGACCTAGAGATTGAATCTCCCGCCAATTTCTTGGGGTTAAGCTTTATTTTATGATTAGATCGCGCTCCTAAAATTTCAGGAAAAATGTCTGAGACCATGTGCACGTCGGGCGCCATGGTCCCGACAACTTTTCACCAAATTTTCAGGGCCGTCGGATATGATGATTTTAGAGCGAATCCTGAAGTTACAGTTGATTTCGAGATGTTTTGACCCCCGAAATTAAGCCCCCAAGTTCAAAATAGGACCTAATTAGGGTTTTTGATTAAATGATGTATTGGAAGAATAAAATGAAAGGGGCACACTTTAATGAAAAGGGCCCAACTTTATGATATGGGAAATGATAAAATAGAACCCTAGACCTAATTAATTTTATTAATTAAGTGCTAAGGGGAAATGTAATGCAAAATGCAAAATGCGCCAAGGCGGGTGCTAAACTAGGTGTGAAATTGTACCACCCTAGCAAGTGCGTACAATTTACGACACTACATTTAGCCCCCAATTTAGCGGTCATATGAACACTACGTGCATATACAAGCTAAAGTACAGAAAAGTAAACATTATTTGAAAAAGGATATATCCATAAGTCTGTCGAACGAAGCCCCCATCGGTATCTGCAGTACACAGTTAGGAACCGCACCCTACAAAACACACGTTAGATCACAAAATCACCTAATGCTTACTAAGGAAGGTAATGAAAATTCGAGGGTAGCTATATGCCCCCCCCTATTTCAGCTTGCTAATTTTAGTGAGTTGAAACAGGGTATCATGTTTACCACTTCGAATTGTTAAAGAATATTGATGACAAATGCTCACAAGAAGATTTGATATGAGATCAAAAACTAATGGAGAATCATTTGGTAAGAAAGAGGACTAAATCTCAATTCCAACACAACAAAGAGTGTGAGGATTTGAGAGTTCTCTAACACAAGATGAAGGATGTAAATGGAAACAAAATGCAAAGAGAAGAAAAGAAAGGGAAAAAAGCATGAATACACACATTGGTGATCCATGGGAAGAATAATGAGAGAGAAAACATGGACTTCTCACCCCTAGATCTTGTCTAGGTGATCCATGGGAAAAAGGACATGGAAAACTAGCCCCTAGAGTCTGTCTAGGTGATCCATGTAAGGGAGGAGAGTGAGAAAGTCTAGCGTTATGCCACTAGTTCCACTCAACCTCATGCATGTGTGTGTAAGGGAGGTTAGAAGCACCTCATAGGAGTCTATGCCCGAGTATGCTACAACCTGTATATGTATAGTACAAAAGCGTGACATCTCGCTCTAAGAGTTTGTGCTCTGGTTCCGAGAATAATCACCTTGCATAAAAGAAAAATGGAGACATCTCGCTCTAAGAGTCTGTGCTCTGGTTCTGAGAATGACCCATTGCTCAAAAAGTGTAATGTTTATGTCATAAGAAAAGTAGAACAAGGATACCTACCTTCATCACAAAAGAAGATACCCCAAAAAATGCAACAATGTCATAGATCCAAGCAAGAGAGTTTTGCACTCTTTAAGCAAGGATAAGATAGTTGAAAAGGGATATCTTGTAGTATGTGTAAAGGAGATCCTTAGAGGAGAAGAGATCTTTGTACAAAAGACACCTATCCCCGAGAGGAATTGTCTTAGACAAATATAACATCTTCTACAATAAGACAAAGAAGAGAATAAGAATGCAATACTTCCTTCTTTTGCGAGGTGAAAGTGATTCTTAATGAAGGATGACGCTCTTTTTAACCCAATTGGGAGAGTGAATTCATTATGGATGTATTTTACCAAGTGCAAAAGAGATTGTAGTCAAGGACTTACACCTCTTGTAAGAGAGAATCCTTGAACAAACAACAACAAATGCATACAAGGAATAACATCAAGTAATAAAGTTCATACCATCCACGAAATAGGAAAAAGTGGATCCTTAGATAAAAATAAGAAAAGATCATTGCCTCCCAAGGATAAGGTCAATGAGAAGGACTTACACAATCTTCTAGGGAGAGATTTAGACATAAGCAAAATGTACTACATACTCACATGAGTTCATGCAAGCAAGACATTAGTGTATGTAAAATGCTCCTCACAAGAAGTGGGTAAGGTAAGAAAGAGAATACACATCTTCTCCCATATCTAGGAAAAGAGGATTCTAAAGAAAAGATGATCAATATTTCCACATTATTACCCCATAGGAACAAGGGATAACATAGAAAAATTAGGCTATTATGTTGCTTCAAAAAATATGATTGCACTTGAAATTGTACCATCATGAATGACAATGAGCTACCAATGTCACATAATGATGAGCAACATAATAGCCATTAATGTTATTTAAAGACATGATAGATTGAATGAGGTATTTGAATATGACATGCTGAATGCTCAACCATAAGTGAGATCAAAAACATGTATAAAATGATAAAAATTGAAGAAGGAAAGTTGCGAGAAATCTTAGAAGAGAGATGAGTGTAATTTATTAGAGCCTTATCCCTGGAGGAAAGGACTTTATGATGAATAGGAGATAAAGATTCATAAGTGGATTTAGAAATTTGAGGGGAGTCATAAAGAGATTTGTTCATCGCCAAGATTTCCTTATGAGGGGAATGAGAGTTGATAGAAGCAGAAGATGATTTAGTTGAAGTGAGATCATCATCACTACTAAATATAGCATTCACATTGAGAGATGGTCTTTTAGATGCTTTGGTGGGCTTAGAAAGATTATATCCAAGTCCAAATGAATATTCATGCATGTTATGTTCTAAAGGAACTTTAATTCCTTGTTCATTTGCGCCACAACCATTTCCACTATAGCCACTCTTAGCCAAAATATGAAAACCACGACCATAACGATTAGCCATTTCAGAAAGAGAAGGATGTTTTTCATAAGACAAAGAATCAAATTCTTCAGAATTAGAGGTGTGAGGAGAAGAAGTTTGAGAAGCGGCCACAAAATTATTGCTCATAGGTTCAGGTAAGACTGATTGATCTCTAGTTTCTTCCTTCTTTTTAACTTTAAGCTCTCTAGGAGGAACCCTATACTCACCTACAAAGGTGGGATTGAAATCAAGAGATCCCCAATCATCATCTGCGAGAACCTTCTCAGGATCAAAAGCCTTTTCATGTGTAGATTCAAGTTGAGCAGAATCTTCTTCAGGAACTTCAAACTCACCCAAAGAATTTTGATTATTAGAGGGTGATGATTCATCCATAGGTATCTTGTTTAACGAGTCATCACTAGAAGAGGAAGGCTTAGAAGAACGCCCTTTGGAAGTAGATGTTTGCAAACAAGCTTGAAAATTAGTATCACCTATCAAGGTATATGTCTTATTATTATAAATAAATTTAACTTGCCTATGCAATGTAGAGGGGACAGCTTGCATTCTGTGAATCCAAGGTCTCCCTAATAACAAGTTGTATGTTAGATTTCCCGACATAGCATGGATAGGAGTAGGCAAAGTAACAGGTCCCATTGTGATGGGTAAGGTGATAATACCTAATGAAGACTTAGCCACATTATCAAAGCCTCGAATAGGATGAGAGTCAGGCTCAATAAGGGATGTATCCACATTCATCTTATGCAATAGATTAATGCTACACACATTAAGGCCAGAACCATTATCTACCAGTGTTCGTCTTATAGCAGTGTCATTTATGATAACCACAATCATCAAGGGATCATATTGATGTTTAATTTCACTAGTAGGCAACTCATCTTGAGTAAACATAATTTGAGCTTTAGGATTCATCACAGAGTTAACCAAAGATACTATATTACTAGATGTATTAGGTGGAGGAACATTCAAATCTTTCAAGGCATCTTGTAACATTCCATGATGAGTGGAAGAAGTTTGGATCAAATCCCAAAGGGATATCTTAGAAGGGGTAGCTTTAAGTTGTTCTATGAGATCATATTCCTTACCAAGAACTTGTGAAATACGAGGAGCTTGAGGAAGAATAGGTTGGGAAGGAGGAAGTGAAGTTGGGATAACTGGAGGAGGACTGGGTTGCCTATTATTTCTAGTATTATAGGTATGAGCAACCGCATGATAACTCTCTCTAGTCAGTTGCTTAGCGTACTCATAAGGGCTCTTAGTAGAATAACCTCCTTGCACAGCAATAATAGGTTTGTCAGGAGTGCAAAAAGAATCATTAGCATAACCACCTTGAACCACTAAGATAGGCTTATTTAAAGGTTGAGAATTTTGAGAAGGACAAGCACCTTGGACAGTGAAGAGAGGCTTGTTAGATGTTTCATTCACATGTATCAAATTGATTGAGGATGGTTTAGAGGAATGAACAAAAGTGTTGGAAGAATTATTGATAGTCTTCTCTTGCACTAAAATCTCATCACGGATTAAATCAATTTTAGGAGAGAGACAAGGGGTAGGCATTGATGTTCTAGTAGGTAGAGTAATACTAGGAAGGGTTATATCATCCTCTATCATCAAAGGATCTACATGGGGAATAAACTCTCTAGGAGAAGGATCAACATTACTCTCTAAAGTCTCACTTTTGAGAGGGAGATCTTTGAAAGATATGTTAACCATCTTGCTTTGAACTAGGGTTTCCTTATGAGTAGAACCAAATTGAGGAGAGGGAGAAGCTTTATTTTTAGAGGGAGAATGATTGAGATTCAAGGAAGGTGAGAAACTATCAAGGGAGTTTTCAATCTTGACTTCATCCCCTTTGGCTAGGGTTCTCTCATGGGGAAGAGAATAATCTACACCTTCTTCTAATGGTTCATCCCAAATAGTGAGGTTGTTGAAAGGAATGTTTGAAGTATTGTCAATTTCGGGAGAGGAGATGACATTGTTTATTAATTCCTCATCCTTAGGAGGGAGAGCATCAATAGATGTGTTAAACTCATCCTCTTTCCTCAGAATATGTTCAATATGATCTTTAGGGGAGAGAGAATTAGGGAAATTGCTTATTATTTCATCTTCTTTCTCTAAGGGATGCTTATGGGTAAGACAAACTTTAGGAGAAGGGTAAGCATTTATCATTAATTCATCATCTCTAGTGGGAATTTTGTTGGAAAAGGAAATGACATTACTAGGAAATGTAGGGATAATATCATCTTCTTGCACAAAAGGATCCTCATGAAGGGAGTGTTTTTTAGGAGGAACATGAACGTATTTCTCCAAAGATTCCTGCTTAGGAAGAAGATCTTTGAAAGAAGTGTTCATAACCTCTTGTTGCACTAACATGCCCCCATTGGAAGAACCAACTTTAGGAGAAAATAAGTCAATGTCCATCAATGCCTTTTCACTTAGAGAGGCATCATGTAGGGAAGGTGAGGTAACATTAAGAAAGGTGTTTATGATATCATTCTCTTCCTCTAGGATAGCTAAATAGGAATGGAACATTTTAGGAGAATTGTCAAGATCACTCTTAAAGTCTTCATCCTTAGAGCATGGGAGAGTCTCAAAGGGATTGGTAGCAACTCTTTTAGGCACTAAAATGTTGTTATAGATGGGGGGAGGTTCTTTAGGAGAAGGAAAAATTGAAACAAGGGAAGCTAACCCATTACCACATCTATGAAATGAATGCATCATGACAACAATTTTCCTTTTTCAAATGATAACACATGCAAAATAGAAGGAAATGTTCAATGCAAGCACTTAGAATGTAGATTTAGAAAATGAAATTTATGATTCAAATGAGTTCCTAAATCAGATTTGAAATTATTGATCCCAATTAAGCTATCCACAAGTTCAACTTTGAATTGAAAAAAATTAGGGAAAATTTCCTCTAAATTTTTGAATCTTGCAAGAAATTAAAACTTTGTAAATGTAAATTTGAATTTGAAATAGCATAAACACTCAAATTTGAAAACATAGATCAGAATTAGAGAAGATTGGAATTCATGTCGGGTTCACCAAAATGTGTGGGGGAAAAAGTGACACTAAGCAAACATGCCCTAATTTCACTTTCAGTCACACACTTGTGGAATACGAAAGAGCCTAGAGGTATCACACAATTGGCTACTTCTTTTTGTGGAAGAGAGAGCCATGGGCTACCTATTAGGATTTCTATTCCTTTGTTGCAAATGATAGATAAAATGATGCAAGTTCAATCCCTAACCCTAAAGTGCAAGTATGAACTAATAACAAGATTGCAGAATTGAACTTAAACAATGGAAAGCTGTAAAGAAAAGGACAAGACAAGAATGTAAATGTGTACCCGGTATTAAAATATGAATGAAAATGTTCGGGACGGGGGCGCGGGCGCCACTGTCCTAATTCTGCCCCTGAAACTGCTATTTTGCAACCTGAAAAGCTGTCAGAAAGTTGTTGAAAGTTGCTGTCTAACAGAGGGACCAGGGCGCCCAGGGACCAGGGGCGCCCAGCGCCCCTGTCCTGGCAGGACCAGGGCACCCCACGCCCCTGTCCTGGTCATTTTCTCTGAAACTTGGTGTGGAGTGCTATCTCGGCCTGCTTCTCCCGGATCTGCAACTTGCGGCATCGTCCGAATCTCGAAACCTGCACTTTTATCTGAAAAGGGTATGGTGGGCTGCTATATAGGGTTTTGCCTTAGTCAAACCCCCGCTTTGGTGATTTCCACCTCCACGAATAGCCAAGTTGTATTGTAAAAGTAATGTGTGTGTAGACCTTGTGTGTGTGCAAGATCTTAAAATGAAAGTAAGCAAGCTAGAGCAACCTAGAAAGTAAACCCTAATTGCTTGTAAATGATAATGTAAATGCTCCAAATCAAGATGCAAAGTGATCTAAAGCATGAATACAAATGATATCTTGAATCTTATGCAAAGACATGAAAACAACATGAAATCATACCCAACCCCAAGGGAGGGGTACAAGCCAATCTTCAGTCAGTGATCCCTTATTGCTCTTCAATGCCTTCAAAGCCCTAAATGGATGAATGAAATTGATGAATGCTTGATAGATGGATGTTGAATGTTGTTGAAGTCTTCCAAGATCTGCTCTTTCACTGCATATGAGGTCCTCCAATCAAAAATTCGGATCCTTTCAAATGAAGAAAGAGAGCTCTTATATATGAAACCCTAGGTCTTAATTTCAACTTTTGGCCGACCTAGAGATTGAATCTCCCGCCAATTTCTTGGGGTTAAGCTTTATTTTATGATTAGATCGCGCTCCTAAAATTTCAGGAAAAATGTCCGGGACCATGTGCACGCCGGGCACCATGGTCCTGACAACTTTTCACCAAATTTTTAGGGCCGTCGGATATGATGATTTTAGAGCGAATCCCAAAGTTACAGTTGATTTCGAGATGTTTTGACCCCCGAAATCAAGCCCCCAAGTTCAAAATAGGACCTAATTAGGGTTTTTGATTAAATGATGTATTGGAAGAATAAAATGAAAGGGGCACACTTTAATGAAAAGGGCCCAACTTTATGATATGGGAAATGATAAAATAGAACCCTAGACCTAATTAATTTAATTAATTAAGTGCTAAGGGGAAATGCAATGCAAAATGCAAAATGCGCCAAGGCGGGTGCTAAACTAGGTGTGAAATTGTACCACCCTAGCAAGTGCGTACAATTTACGACGCTACAATGGTAGGTGGAGAATTTGTTTAAAAGGAATTTTCGAATCATTTCTCACTATCATTTTTTGAGTGAAGAAGTTTTCAAGTGCAGAGTGAAGAAAAGTGATTTACATTGGGATTCAAAGAATTTATCAAAATCTTGAAGAAGAATCTGAAGCAAACATCTATTGGAGAAGTGTAGAATGCAAAGCAGTATTTTAGCAACCGAAGGAGGGTGTAGCGAAGTTCAAATTGTGAAGCCCTAAATTTCGATCTACAAAGGTATTTTTCAAAATTCTCTATTTATCATGGCTTCCACATCACATGCTAGCTCTAGTGCACCTGTTGATTATGTTGACTTCATTCAACGGAAGGAAAAATACAATTCCCTATCTCAAATACCCGCTGGTGTTATAGTGGAAGAAGGAATTTCATATTTTATTGACTACAAGATTGAAGACCTGGGATCTCTGATGATCCATTCCTAGTTGAGTTTGTTCTATGGAAAGGATAAGAAGATTAAACCAGAATTCAACATTCTAGAAAAGAAGAAACTTCACAACGCAACCTATTTTCTTGAAGAATTTTTAGATGATCACATTTGAATTATTCTCAGTAGAGTACACGGTGATAAGATGTACTTAAAGTAGACACATGATATCACACCAGAAGTGATTCATGTCGTCACTAGTTTCTGCAACATCGCTGAATTGCTAGCCCTAAGAAAGATTAGTAGGACAGAAATGACTAAGCACACCGGTTCTATGAGCGATTCATGAGGTATGACTGTCAATTCAATCAAGGACAATCTTGTCAAATATGCATGTATGGTGATAGGATACTAGACGTTCCATGCCAGTAGAATCAACTCTGTCTCTGTTGTAGCGGTAAATGCCACCTATAAGATGATCAAGGAAGATGCATCATTTGATCTGTGCACTTGTATGTAAAGACAACTTCTGTTGAATCTCAAGTTGATCAAACAGGACAATGCACTGAGATTTAAGTTCGAACAACTACTGGTTGGGTTGTTCTTTTACTTTCAATGCTACTTTCTAGGAGTAGGTGATATTTAGTGGTCTGCTGACCAACTGGTGACAAAGCAAATCAAGGAAAGCCTACAAGCGGTTGGAACTAGCTATCCGGAAGTACTGAACAAATACTTTGATGAGTTTAGATGCAAAATGAACTAAAGGGTAAGAATATCTAGTGATATAGTCAAAAAGTATGAGGAGGACATCTGCTTCACCATCAAAGTTGATGAGTGCACAATGGAGGCTGTTGATCCTAGACAGGAAGAAGTGGAACCAATGGGATATGAGGTAATGTATGATATGTTGGATGGGTATGCCTCTACCCTACTTGCCTCACCTCTTGATCCAAAGGCAAAGAGAACCGACACCTATCTAGAAAGGGTTACACCGGTTCAAGAACCCTTAGTAAAGAAGGGAAAGGCAGTGCCTTCAGCATCGGCACCAGTTACTCCAGCAAGTCCCAAAGTGACCAAGCGGTCACCAGTAAAGAAGAAATTGGAAGCGGAACCTTCCAAAGTCTTTGAGTGGAAGCAGAAGACAAAGAACAATACGCCAGACTCAAAGGACACTGTCTCTAAAAAATAGATTAAAAAGACAAAGAATGAACCAGCAACATCGGCACCGATAAATATTGATATTTCCTCTTACAAACCATTGACACATTATCAAAGAACAATTAAGAATATTAGAAGAAAGGTGCTTGGTGATTTGAAAGAATGTTTTGATAATTTTAATAATGTTGAAAAAGAAGAAGTTGAACAGGAAGTTATTAATTATTTATGTATTAATGACCGGTGGCCTTCAGAAATTAAGTCTGAGACACCTGATTCTTTATATAACTCTTTAGATAACAAATGGTGCATTGCCATAGAAAAAGAGCAGGAAATAAGAGAAGAAGTGTTTTCACATTACTTCACTGATGTACCTAGATCAGAATTGTATGAAGTAGTGGAGAGATATAAGGGCCTCTTCTTTATGAGAAGAAGAAGACTCCAGTTACTAGAAGGAAAAGTTTCGGAAGTGTTCAAAGATACTCACTCCCTTGCTCAATCAGCATTAAGATTGCATCAAGTAGCTGAAGCCAATGAAAAGGCTGAGCAAGAACCGGAAATCACTCAACCAGATGAAGAATACAATAGTGAAGGAGAACTGGTCGCCACTCAAATGGAACCAATTGATGTTGATGCCTTAAACGGTGACAATGTTACTCTAGATGCACCTATAGAAACTGAAGGTCAGGAGAAAGACAAGAGAAAACAGGCAAAGGAAGAAAAGAAGAAACAGGAGATAGAAAAGACAAAACAGGTAGAATAGGAAAAGGAGCAAGAGGAAGAGAAGAAAAATAAAGAGGATGAGAAGAAAAAGAAAGAGGAAGAAAAGAGAAAAGTAGAAGAGAATAAGAAACAAGAAGATGAGAAGAAGAGGAAGGAAGTGGAAAAGGAAGAGGAGAAGAGAAAGGAAGAGGAGAAGAAAAAGGAAGAGGAGAAAAAGAAGGAAGAAGAGGAGAAGAAGAAGAAGGATGAAGATGAAGAGAAGCAGAAAGAAGAGGAGAAAAAGAAGGCAGAAGAAGACAAGAAAAGAGCCAAAGAGGAAGAAGAAGCGGCACATAGCACACAGATGGAGACTCCAAAGACAACCGGTAGTCAAGCCAAACCGGTTGACATTACTAGTCCTATTGACCTCCAATCTACAAACGAATCAGAGCTGCTAAAGAGCATTAAGCTTGTTCAAGAGTGATTGGATGCTCTAAGGAGGAAAAAGGAGGAAGATGTTATCCAAACTGCGGTGGAAACACTCACCAATTTGATACCCAGTACAAACCTCCCCAGTACCAATTCCTCACTTGCCCAATTAAAGCTTCTATGTACAGTTATGGAAGACCAGGTCCAAAGCTTGGAAGAAGTTGCAGAAACAAATGCCAAGAAGGAGCATGAAAAGGCTCTAAACATTTCTTTGGTAAAGAAGTTGAATGAGCTTCGGTCAGAACTCTAGAAGGCACAAAAGGACATTAGAGATGCAATGGATGAGGGCAATCTACTACTCAGAAAGATTTGTCAACCTCATCTATTCTATGATGATGTGCTCACTCAAAAGGACAAACTGCAATCTAATATGTAGTCATTTATTAGCACCTTCAAAATGCCATATGATTCCTTCTCCACATATGAACAAACTACTCACCAGTTTCAACTTCAGTCCGCAAGAATTGAGGCAGAGATAAACAACCAAACACGTAATTTGCAGGAACTTCAACTGGTCCTACTGCCAAGATTGCAAATTCTCCAGAAATGATACCTCATTCTAGATGCCCTAATGGTCACTCACGAGATGAGTACCATGGATGCCATGGAAGAACAAGTCTACCAGATGCAAACGGAGAATGAGGTCGCTACCTCATTGCTTGAATCATGGTCTTTATCCATGAAGACATTTATGCAGGACTTTAAATCTTTTTTTGACAAATTTCACTCCTTATTGTCATAAACTCTTATTTTGTTAATGCAAATAGAACAGGGGTTATTCAGCTGTACTTTGTCATTGTTGGCAAAGGGGGAGTAGTATACTTGCATTAAAATTTTAATGGGGAATAGTATCTATATTTGAGTTTTGATGCATGCTATGTATACTTTCATGTCTATCTCTATAAGAAAGTAGTATACATTGTATTGTTTGCAAAAGGGATAGTGTATATGCTTAGGGGGAGTAATTTTGTTTATGGCATGATTTTGTTGTAAAACACTTAGAAGTCAAAATTTTTCATAAGTGTTGCCATCAATGCCAAAGGGGGAGATTGTTGGCATTTTGATTATTATGTTGTGATTGTCATTGATAGACACATACTTGCTATGAGATCACTTTGAGAATGTATGAATTATGGTCAACCAGTAATTGTTTCAAACTGGTATCATATTGTAGTCTTTAGACTACTATTGTTATCCAGAACATGTTTACCGATCTCAAGAGGTATAAAGACCCAAGCGGCATAGAGAGATCAAGCGGTTTAAGGATCTCAAGTGGAGCGGAGAAAAGGAGCCACAAGCGGCAGTTATCTTTTTCCAGTCTTCAAGTTTTGTCAACTAGAAATCTATTTGAACCGGTATTACTTTGAGTTACCAACCGGTAATCGGAAAGTTGGACAAACCGGTAATACCCTTTGATGAGTTACCAATCAGTATATTTTTGTGATGAGTTACCATCCACCGATACTTTGACGGTGATTTTCTGTCATGTTATCAAATGTGTCTAGATACAATTAACCTAGGAACTTGTAATGAAATCATATTGGACCAACATGAAATCAGATTCCTTTTAAGGACATCATGTCTAGGGTTTTAAGAGAGAGAGAGAGAGTATGCGAGTATAGCTGTTAGGTTTTATGGTGGTTGAAAAACTTCTTGAATGTGCGATCTTAACTGAGAAGATCAAGTCTGTGAGTTGTAACAGAGTAAGGAGTTACTGAAGACTGAAGTAATGCTAAAATGCATTAGCTATGAGCTACAATGGATCTAATCAAGTAGACTGTGCCATTTGCTAGATCATTCACTTGTTGATTATTCAAATCTTTGACAAGTTAGAAACCCTTAACTGGGTAGGCCCAGAAAAGCCTTTGTAAATCCTCTAACAAGGTGGTTCACATCTGTGGATCTAAAATCCTCTCACAAGGTAGTCTTTAATCGAACTTATCTCCTAACAGAGATTGAGATTCCTAACAGGATCTATTCTGGTGAAGAACATTGTATGACCTTAACCAGTCTGGTTACTATTTTGCCGATAGTTACTTGTGAGTTTCATGTCACCGTGGTTTTACACATTTGGGTTTCCACATCAAAATCTCTTGTGTTTTGGTGATTGTGCTTCTGTACGTGAATGCATTATTTTCTATTTGGTTTGCATGTGTCTTAACCAGTTTGTTTTCTAAACTGTTTTACCTTGCCAGACTATTAAAGTGTTTAAGTACATTATTTTTTGGTATACTAATTCACCCCCCCCCCCTCTTAGTATTCATCAAGAGTAGCAAAGTGCAAACATGATGGTTAACCAGAAAAGTGAGAGACACCAATAGGATTAGAAAACTGATAGAAAAGAAGGACGCGTTTTATGTTGATTGTCGGTGACCAAGTCCAGCCAACATAGAGGTCCTTGATGTGATGGACATCGACATAGATGACACGTGGTGTTGAGGTGGTGTGCATGCACAGGTCAGCATGTTGAGTTTAATGATGTGCCTCCTGGCAAGGTAGATATTGGTAGGTCAACATTAATGTCGACCATGTATTTCACGGATCAGTTGCAAAGGGTTCGTGGCTCGGAGTAGACTGAAGGAGCAGTTGGTGAGTTAATGAAGGAAGCTCGATCGGATCTTTGTGCCTTCTTGTCAAAGGAAACAACTAAGACTTTTATGGTGTTTGACAGATGTAGTCAATATACAGGGAAGTGGTTACTAAAAATAGAAGGCATGTTCTATAAGGCATGACAATGGAGGGTTTGATTGGTGTGTTGCTATTCATTAATCAAGGAGATTAGATCAAATGAGATCTAATTAGTTTCTATGTGCCTCGTGATCACTAGAACAAAACCTAAGGCGTGAAGTTTGAAGGTGGCTTTTGGCGGGAAACTCTAATCATAAATATGCAGGCCGAAGACAAAATTTGATGATGCCTCAGAGAGAGATGTTGCCAAGTAATGCCAAAGGCCAAATAGAGAAGTAGATGAAGAGTGATATTTGTAGAGCATCATAGAGATTGAGCAGAAGGGAGAAAACTAGTAATAGGTTTTAGAGAAGGTTTAACTAGTAAGGTCAAAGCAACTAGCAAGCTGAAAGAGAGCATTAGTGAAGCCAACCGGTAATGCTAGAATCAGCTAGAAGACAATAGAGAGTATTGAAGTGCAGAGCAAGTGAAGAGGAGATCCAACAGAGTAGAAGCAGAGGAAAGGTAATCAGTATAATTGAGCTAGTAAGGCAGCAACAAAAGAGTGTAGCACAAAGAAGAAGATAATGATCTACCAAAGAGATGAAGAGAGATAGAGTGATAGGAAGAGTAGAGAATGAGTAAGGCAGAGAAGGGGTGATACCAATAGAGAGATTTTGTGTCGTGGTTGCAAGATTCACTTGTAATTAGGGTTACAACTTATGTATTGATTTGATATCTTTGTAGAACACTAAGTTGGAGCTTTGTGTAGGGGTTGTACCTCCTTGGGTTGGTGCCCTAAATTAGGGGTTGGTGCTCCTTGGGTTGGTTCTCCTTGGGTTGTTTCCCTAAATTAGGAGTTGGTGCTCCTTGGTTTAGTTCTGTAAACATTGTAATTATAGTTGCATTGTGAGGCTGGATTGGAGCAGTAGACTCCAACAATAGTTTTCATCGAGGTTTTTCCCATATTAATTTTTCCTCGTAAATACTAGTGTTATGTGATGTCCCTTTCATGTGTAAATGCATTTAAGATAATATCAAATCTAACCATTAAGTCTTCCTTCTATTAGATCTGAGAACTGGTATACTCATATAGGATAGTTAAAGGGAAAAGTTTGAGAACCACTGATTCACCCCCCTCTCGGTGGCACATTGTGTCTAACACAAGTATAGTCTTGGGACACAATATAAAAAATAAAAGAAGAAAGATCAAGCATGCAAACAACATGCACATGACCAGCTGACATCTCTTGCCAAGAGAACAACATGGATTCAGATAAATTGTTGGACTAGGGAAGGATGCATCCAATGAATAGGTAATGGATTAAGCAGAAGCAAAGATGGTGTGTGAGGTCTATAGATGAGAAGATTGTCATTTGGATTTGATTAGCACAAAATGGATGGGTGTTTGGATTAGGCACAAGTCAATGTAAGCTCGAGTAGATGGGAAAAGCCCAGTTTGATAAATTGGATATGATGGAAGAAGGATACATGATTAAATAGGTTGAAAAGGGGGATGGATGATTGAGTAGGATTGGATTTGTGATGGGATTAATGATTGAATTGGAAGAGATGGAGAATATGATTGGATGAGATTGGATTGGATTAAAAATATAATTGGATAGGATGGGGTGGATTGGTGGATATAGGATAGATGGAGTGGAACCAATGACAAGGGAGAACCAAGTATTGGTAAAAGGATGGATGAATGGAGGGGGATATTTTTTGGATAGGAGATAGATGAATTGAGTCGATGGATATGGACGGGCTATGAAGAAATAAAGAGATGGAGGGTAAGATGATGGAGACCCAAGGACTATGTTGCAAAGGAGTGCAATGCCCCACACTAGAGATAGTGAAATTAAGGATGTAAGGATGGTGGATAAAGATGTATCAGATGAAAGGATAATGTGTAATGGATATGGATGGATAGAGGTCTTAAGGCTTGTGTGTTCCAAAGAATGCATATATATTATTTTACCTTTATAATGATCAAGATCAAATGTAGGGATGGATGATGGATTTGGATTGGAGGAGGGATATGAGATGCAGGATATGGATAGGATAGTCAAGATCAAAATAAGAAACAAGGTTGGACTTAGATAGGATACCGATAAAAGATAAGGAATGTGGATGGTAGGATTGCATGGATGAAGCTTGCCCCCAATTGTAGGGTGCAAGAGGGGGGATTACACATGATGCTTGTTTTCCAAGTTTTCATCATGATACTTACCCAAGGTACCACAAGAAGTGGTTTTCACCATTGGATGAAATGATTTTTCTTTACTTTTTCCGATTTTTCCATTTTTTTACCTTTTTTTTTTCTTTTTTTCTTGATTTTTTTAATTTTTTTAATTTTTAGAATAGTCTGGAAGGATAAGGATGAGGATGAATAGATATGGAAGATATTTTATGCGTGAAGGATGAAGTGAAGACTCAAGCATCTAGTTCCATGGATGGTATCCCTTAGTATTTCTTTGATCTAGAGGTATGCTCATATATGTTGGTAAAAATAAATGGGGATATGAAATGAATAGGGGATGGAAGATAAGGATTTGCAAAGCCTTGGGCTAATAGAATGTGATTATGAAAAATACATGGTGGATAAAGGATGGGGTTTTAAAAAATTTGTGGAAGATCAACATTGGCACACACCTTGAAGGGTGGTGGAGTAGTGGGGGAGAGGATTTTTAATTAGATGGAGGATAAAGTGTGTATTTTGGGACATGAACACCGAAAATAGAAGAAGGGGATGATGGAGTTGGGATGGTGGATTTTTGGACATAAGCAAGCAAGCAATCGTTCTTCTTTCAAGCATTGGAGTAGAGATAAAGTCAAGATTCAAGAGTTGTTGAAATTCATGTTCTATTTTATTGAAGACTTCATCAAACCCTAATTTTATGTGGAGACAAACAAAACTACACAAGGAGGTATAGTGTTCATGTTTTAGTCATTACTCATCATCTTCTTCAAAAGGATAATATTTCCTTTATTGTAATTCAATCAAATTTCACTTATATTTCATGGTTAATTTCAAAACTTGGGTATGACCTAAGGAAAACCACTATTCACAACCTATTTCCCTTCTCTGGTTGCGTAGGAGTAGGTATAGAGCTATGATATTTAGGATTGGCAAATTAAGAGCTCCTTTTGGGAACAAATTGGAATCCTCTTATAATCCTCAAATCCAGGTCCATGGCTTGATTCAATAAGTGTAACTCATTGTTCATGCATTTTTACATCAATTCCAAGATATTTACCCTAATTTCAACATTTTGAAAATTCAACTTAAAAGAGGGCAATTTAATCAAATCCCTGGTAAATCTAATAGAACTCTAAGCCCTTATCCTTGCTATTTTTTGGCCAGATCTGTTAGATTTACATCCCTCTTCAGTGTAATGGCCCCTAAGTCACAAATTAGTGGTTTCTTCCTTCTATGGTGGAAACCCTAATTTTTCACCATTGCAATAATTATATATATTTTTAATTTATTTTTTCATTTGCCTACATTTCTAAATGCTTATCTCTTTTAAAAATTGCAAGCCATTAGCTTTGACACTTTTAGTATGGTCTAAAGGAATTGTTATGGATATGGATGATATCAAAGTGGTAATGATCAATTAAAGTATTATGTTTTTCAAAATTATTATGATCACATTAGATGACATTGTTTTGTAGATATGGATGAATTATTAAATTAGATATATTAAAAATTATCATCTATATTTTATTTTCTTATAATATATAATATTATTAGAAAAGGTAATGTCTAAAAAATAACTAAATTTATATATCAAAGTTTATCAGCTCTAATTCTTTAGTGAAACTCACAAAAATGTTTTAGATTTCACTTATATATTGAATATACACCCAGCAATAATACAAGTAAACGAAACACTACTACTGTAAACAAGGTTGAGACAATAATTATAGCACAAATTCAAATTGTATGTAAGTACCACCTAAAATATAATGAAAAGTGTGGAAGGAGAAAATTGTAAGTTAGTGGATCAAGTTCAAAAAGGGGTATCAATTCTTCTTACTGAAGTACAAGCCTGTTTGGATGTAAGTTTGAATCATATTTTCAAGTAAACAAATATTATTTATTTCAAGAGAACTAGCTTACATTCTTGCTAAAACATATCATATAAATAGTTTTATTTCAACATTTAAATTCTATTTTAAAATATAAATTCTAGAAAAGTTAAATTTTCTTTATATAAATACTATTTCATATAAAACACATCATATAAATATAAATATATAGAATTTATCTTTCTAATTACTAGATTATAGATGTAATAATTTAATCATTATTACATGACCTATAAACATGAGCTATAGACATTTAATATTGAACATCAGAAATAATTTTGGTTTGCATAACTTGTTTAATATATTAAGAAAATAATTGATTTAATATATTAGTATATTTCAAATTTTACATTGAAAAATAATTTTGAATTCAATTAGTATCACCAATAAAACTTAGATGAGAGATTTCAATAGAATATATCAATAGGAAGTTCAAACATGGTATGAAAGTTTACAAAGCTGCATGGATGCTTACATTGACGAAGTCTAAAACCAGAAAAAAGCACTAAAAACTAGTTGTAGTCTGAAATTCCATAGCACATGACTTCTATAGAAAATTACTCGAGTCTAAAAGCCTACAACAATGAATTTGTCAGAGTTTAGAAGTCCATTACAATCCAAATTTTAGATTCATCTAGTAGGTTCAACTTATAAATTTTGATGAAGTTATAGTATTAGACTCCACTAGTACAATAGATTTTAGTATCTATATTTAGTTCAAAATTTAGGTAATCGCACATTAAATATAGTTCATAGATTATACTTCAAAACTAGGTTATAAAAATAGAAGCTAGTTTGTAATGCAATTATAGAAAGAAACTTGTTGGCAAATAAATATTGAGTATGCGAGTTGTAAAATAGAGTTAAAATTCGAGAAGCATAGAAATACTTTTTAGCTTGTTATATTAATCTAGGACTAATCTATTTACTTAAGATTTATATTATTTTATATTTATTATTTATTTATACTAGTTAGGCAATTCTTTAATTTTATATTTACTTGGAAGGTGTAATAAATATTATAATTCACATGTTACTTTTTATTTAAAGGCGCGTGTGCGCGCACACACACACACATACACACACATATGAGAGCATATTTTGTTTTTATGTCGTGTTTATTTTGGAAATATTATGTTTATATTTAATATTAATATTTTGACATGTAAATTGTTGTCAAATTTAAGACAAAAAAAAAGAAGAGTTTTTGTTAAGTTAACTCACTTATGTTATTACACTCCATTCCTTACTACTATTTTAATATGTTTCTGGTCATTAATAATTATAAAATAGTTTATTCATATATAATTATTATGCCGAGAGGCGTCTACAATGACATCAAAACATCCGTAAACAAAAATCCATTTTGAAACAATTTGACATAAAAATGACAGGTAAATGCATGGAATATACGATGTTTCAGCTTTTGTGGAGGTGTTATTTTATTACTCCAAATAAAATAGAACCCTAACCAGTTGTCCCCACCTAGATTCAGAGTTTTTTGCATGGAGGACTTTAATGGATTTGTATTCTTGGTGTTTTAGTATTATAAAAAAATATTTATTATACAGATGATTCTCTTCTATTAAAAGATATCTGTAGGTATATATTACATATATTTTTTAAATATAGATATACTAGTAATTAATGTCAAGATTGACAATTTTGTATAAACTTGAGAAAATATAATTATGTATGTGCAAGATATGTTTGAAAACGTCTGTGATAAGTGATAAAGTGGACAATCAATGAATTGTTATGAATTGATATGTTGTTTTGCCCACTTTCTTAAAAAATTCAATGTTTACGTAACTGCTTAAATCATTTGAGAAGTAATATGACCATCACACTTTGACTCTAACATTTTCTCTTCAAGTCTATAAATAATTTGAATTGGACAACTTGTAATTTTCAGCCATTTTCAGTCCGCTAAATTTCATAAGCTTTGACAATTTTTTTGAATGATCTAAAGGAGTTGTTATGGATATGGATAACATATCAATTAAAATGATAATGTCCCATTTACAATCTTAAAAGCATTGATGTTGATGTTGAATGTTGAATGCTGAGTCGACCATTTTCTGTCACGTGCATGACTTCAAATACATTTTCAGCCATTTTCTGTCACGTGCATGACTTGTAATTTATGTCTATCTATTCGATACTCATTACTTATAAGTAGTTTGAATTGGACATCTAACTTCACTTGCATTCCTCCTATTTCTTCGAATTTTGAGTCCACCATTTCTTCAGTCGCGTGCATGCGCTGCAAATAATATATTCAATGTTTATACATCCAATTGCTGAAATCATTTCATTTGAAAAGTAATATGACTATCACATTTCTATACAAGTGTATAAATAGTTAGTAAAAGATTCAAGCCGTCTCATTTGAAAAAAATGCATTTTCAGTCGCTCCCATGCGTTCAAAGACTGAAGATCAAATGCATTTTCAGCCATTTTCAGTGGCCTAGATTTCATAAGCGGCGGCATCTACACAACTTTTAATTTGTCTATAGATTTTTAATCAATCATAAGTGGTTTTCACCATTGGATGAAATGATTTTTCTTTACTTTTTCTGATTTTTTCAGTTTTTTACTTTTTTTTTTCCCTTTTTTTCTTTATTTTTTGATTTTTTTGAATTTTTAGAATAGTCTGGGAGGATAAGGATGAGGATGAATTGATATGGAAGATAGTGGATGCATGAAGGACGAAGCGAAGACTCAAGCATCTAGTTCCATGGATGGTATCCCTTAGTATTTCTTTGATCTAGAGGTATGCTCATATATGTTGGTAAAAATAAATGGGGATATGATATGAATAGGGGATGGAAGATAAGGGTTTGCAAAGCATTGGGCTAACAAAATGGGATTATGAAAAACGAATGGTGGATAAAGGATGGGGTTTTAAAAAAATTGTGGAAGATCAATATTGGCACACACCTTGAAGGGTGGTGGAGTAGTGGAGGAGAGGATTCTTAATTAGATGGAGGATAAAGTGTGTATTTTGGGACATGAACACCCAAAATAGAAGAAGGGGATGATGGAGTTGGGATGGTGGATTTTGGGACATAAGCAACCAAGCAATCGTTCTTCTTTCAAGCATTGGAGTAGAGATAAAGTCAAGATTCAAGAGTTGCTATTGAAATTCATGTTCTATTTTATTAAAGACTTCACCAAACCCTAATTTCGTGTGGAGACAAACAAAACTCCACAAGTAGGTATAGTTTTCGTGTTTTAGTCATTATTCAACATCTTCTTCAAAAGGATAATATTTCCTTTATTGTAATTCAATCAAATTTCACTTATATTTCATGGTTAATTTCAAAACTTGGGTATGACCTAAGGAAAACCCCTATTCACAACCTATTTCCCTTCTCTGATTGCGTAGGAGTAGGTATAGAGCTATGATATTTAGGATTGGCTTTATTTATAGTAATAAATCATTCCCCCGTTCGACTATGAAAAGTGTAGAGGACCAGACAAACTACCACACCGGTCGTGACAAATTAGGAACTCCTTTTGGGAACAAATTGGAATCCTCTTATAATCCTCAAATCCAGGTCCATGGCTTGATTCAATGAGTGTAACTCATTGTTCATGCATTTTTACATCAATTCCAAGATATTTACCCTAATTTCAACATTTTCACAATTCAACTTAAAAGAGGGCAATTTAATCAAATCCCTGGTAAATCTAATAGAACTCTAAGCCCTTATTCTTGCTATTTTTTTGGCTAGATCTGTTAGATTTACATCCCTCTTTAGTGTAATGGCCCCTAAGTCACAAATTAGTAGTTTCTTCCTTCTATGGTGGAAACCCTAATTTTTCACCATTGCAATAATTATATATATTTTTAATTTATTTTTTCATTTGCCTACATTTCTAAATGCTTATCTCTTTGAAAAATTGCAAGCCATTAGCTTTGACACTTTTAGTATGGTCTAAAGGAATTGTTATGGATATGGATGATATCAAAGTGGTAGTGATCAATTAAAGTATTATGTTTTTCAAAATTATTATGATCACATTAGATGACATTGTTTTGTAGTTATGGATAAATTATTAAATTAGATATATTAAAAATTATCATCTATATTTTATTTTTTTATAATATATAATATTATTAGAAAGGTAATGTCTAAAAATCAACTAAATTTATATATCAAAGTTTATCAACTCTAATTCTATAGTGAAACTCACAAAAATGTTTTAGATTTCACTTATATATTGAATATACACCGAACAATAATACAAGTAAATGAAACACTGCTACTGTAAACAAGGTTGAGACAATAATTATAGCACAAATTCAAATTGTACGTAAGTACCAACTAAAATATAATGAAAAGTGTGGAAGGAGAAAATTGTAAGTTAGTGGATCAAGTTCAAAAAGGGGTATCAATTCTTCTTACTGAAGTACAAACCTCTTTGGATGTAAGTTTGAATCATATTTTCAAGTAAACAAATATCATTTTATTTCAAGAGAACTAGCTTACATTCTTGCTAGAACATATCATATAAATAGTTTTATTTCAACATTTAAATTCTATTTTAAAATATAAATTCTAGAAAAGTTAAATTTTCTTTATATAAATACTATTTCATATAAAACACATCATATAAATATAAATATATAGAATTTATCTTTCTAATTACTAGATTATAGATGCAATAATTTAATCATTATTACATGACCTATAAACATGAGCTACAGACATTTAATATTGAACATCAGAAATAATTTTGGTTTGCATAACTTGTTTAATATATTAAGAAAATAATTGATTTAATATATTAGTATATTTCAAATTTTACATTGAAAAATAATTTTGATTTCAATTATTATCACCAGTGAAACTTAGATGAGAGATTTCAATAGAATATATCACTAGGAAGTTCAAACATGGTATGAAAGTTTACAAAGTTGTATGGATGCTTACATTGATGAAGTTTAAAACCAGAAAAGAGCACTAAAAAATAGTTGTAGTGTGAAATTCCATAGCACATGACTTCTATAGAAAATTACTCGAGTTTAAAAGCCTACAACAATGAATTTGTCAGAGTTTAAAAGTCCATTACAATCCAAATTTTAGATTCATCTGGTAGGTTCAACTTATAAATTTTGATGAAGTTATAGTATTAGACTCCACTAGTACAATAGATTTTAGTATCCATATTTACTTCAAAATTTAGGTAATCGCACTTTAAATATAGTTCATAGATTATACTTCAAAAGTACGTTATAAAAATAGAAGCTATATTGTAATGCAATTATAGAAAGAAACTCGTCGGCAAATAAATATTGAGTATGCGAGTTGTAAAATAGAGTTAAAATTCTAGAAGCATAGAAATACTTTTTAGCTTGTTATATTAATCTAGGAAAAATCTATTTACTTAAGATTTATATTATTTTATATTTATTATTTATTTATACTAGTTAGGCAATTCTTTAATTTTATATTTACTTGGAAGGTGTAATAAATATTATAATTCACATGTTACTTTTTATTTAAAGGCGCGTGTGCGCGCACACACACACACATACACACACATATGAGAGCATATTTTGTTTTTATGTCGTGTTTATTTTGGAAATATTATGTTTATATTTAATATTAATATTTTGACATGTAAATTGTTGTCAAATTTAAGACAAAAAAAAAGAAGAGTTTTTGTTAAGTTAACTCACTTATGTTATTACACTCCATTCCTTACTACTATTTTAATATGTTTCTGGTCATTAATAATTATAAAATAGTTTATTCATATATAATTATTATGCCGAGAGGCGTCTACAATGACATCAAAACATCCGTAAACAAAAATCCATTTTGAAACAATTTGACATAAAAATGACAGGTAAATGCATGGAATATACGATGTTTCAGCTTTTGTGGAGGTGTTATTTTATTACTCCAAATAAAATAGAACCCTAACCAGTTGTCCCCACCTAGATTCAGAGTTTTTTGCATGGAGGACTTTAATGGATTTGTATTCTTGGTGTTTTAGTATTATAAAAAAATATTTATTATACAGATGATTCTCTTCTATTAAAAGATATCTGTAGGTATATATTACATATATTTTTTAAATATAGATATACTAGTAATTAATGTCAAGATTGACAATTTTGTATAAACTTGAGAAAATATAATTATGTATGTGCAAGATATGTTTGAAAACGTCTGTGATAAGTGATAAAGTGGACAATCAATGAATTGTTATGAATTGATATGTTGTTTTGCCCACTTTCTTAAAAAATTCAATGTTTACGTAACTGCTTAAATCATTTGAGAAGTAATATGACCATCACACTTTGACTCTAACATTTTCTCTTCAAGTCTATAAATAATTTGAATTGGACAACTTGTAATTTTCAGCCATTTTCAGTCCGCTAAATTTCATAAGCTTTGACAATTTTTTTGAATGATCTAAAGGAGTTGTTATGGATATGGATAACATATCAATTAAAATGATAATGTCCCATTTACAATCTTAAAAGCATTGATGTTGATGTTGAATGTTGAATGCTGAGTCGACCATTTTCTGTCACGTGCATGACTTCAAATACATTTTCAGCCATTTTCTGTCACGTGCATGACTTGTAATTTATGTCTATCTATTCGATACTCATTACTTATAAGTAGTTTGAATTGGACATCTAACTTCACTTGCATTCCTCCTATTTCTTCGAATTTTGAGTCCACCATTTCTTCAGTCGCGTGCATGCGCTGCAAATAATATATTCAATGTTTATACATCCAATTGCTGAAATCATTTCATTTGAAAAGTAATATGACTATCACATTTCTATACAAGTGTATAAATAGTTAGTAAAAGATTCAAGCCGTCTCATTTGAAAAAAATGCATTTTCAGTCGCTCCCATGCGTTCAAAGACTGAAGATCAAATGCATTTTCAGCCATTTTCAGTGGCCTAGATTTCATAAGCGGCGGCATCTACACAACTTTTAATTTGTCTATAGATTTTTAATCAATCATAAGTGGTTTTCACCATTGGATGAAATGATTTTTCTTTACTTTTTCTGATTTTTTCAGTTTTTTACTTTTTTTTTTCCCTTTTTTTCTTTATTTTTTGATTTTTTTGAATTTTTAGAATAGTCTGGGAGGATAAGGATGAGGATGAATTGATATGGAAGATAGTGGATGCATGAAGGACGAAGCGAAGACTCAAGCATCTAGTTCCATGGATGGTATCCCTTAGTATTTCTTTGATCTAGAGGTATGCTCATATATGTTGGTAAAAATAAATGGGGATATGATATGAATAGGGGATGGAAGATAAGGGTTTGCAAAGCATTGGGCTAACAAAATGGGATTATGAAAAACGAATGGTGGATAAAGGATGGGGTTTTAAAAAAATTGTGGAAGATCAATATTGGCACACACCTTGAAGGGTGGTGGAGTAGTGGAGGAGAGGATTCTTAATTAGATGGAGGATAAAGTGTGTATTTTGGGACATGAACACCCAAAATAGAAGAAGGGGATGATGGAGTTGGGATGGTGGATTTTGGGACATAAGCAACCAAGCAATCGTTCTTCTTTCAAGCATTGGAGTAGAGATAAAGTCAAGATTCAAGAGTTGCTATTGAAATTCATGTTCTATTTTATTAAAGACTTCACCAAACCCTAATTTCGTGTGGAGACAAACAAAACTCCACAAGTAGGTATAGTTTTCGTGTTTTAGTCATTATTCAACATCTTCTTCAAAAGGATAATATTTCCTTTATTGTAATTCAATCAAATTTCACTTATATTTCATGGTTAATTTCAAAACTTGGGTATGACCTAAGGAAAACCCCTATTCACAACCTATTTCCCTTCTCTGATTGCGTAGGAGTAGGTATAGAGCTATGATATTTAGGATTGGCTTTATTTATAGTAATAAATCATTCCCCCGTTCGATTATGAAAAGTGTAGAGGACCAGACAAACTACCACACCGGTCGTGACAAATTAGGAACTCCTTTTGGGAACAAATTGGAATCCTCTTATAATCCTCAAATCCAGGTCCATGGCTTGATTCAATGAGTGTAACTCATTGTTCATGCATTTTTACATCAATTCCAAGATATTTACCCTAATTTCAACATTTTCACAATTCAACTTAAAAGAGGGCAATTTAATCAAATCCCTGGTAAATCTAATAGAACTCTAAGCCCTTATTCTTGCTATTTTTTTGGCTAGATCTGTTAGATTTACATCCCTCTTTAGTGTAATGGCCCCTAAGTCACAAATTAGTAGTTTCTTCCTTCTATGGTGGAAACCCTAATTTTTCACCATTGCAATAATTATATATATTTTTAATTTATTTTTTCATTTGCCTACATTTCTAAATGCTTATCTCTTTGAAAAATTGCAAGCCATTAGCTTTGACACTTTTAGTATGGTCTAAAGGAATTGTTATGGATATGGATGATATCAAAGTGGTAGTGATCAATTAAAGTATTATGTTTTTCAAAATTATTATGATCACATTAGATGACATTGTTTTGTAGTTATGGATAAATTATTAAATTAGATATATTAAAAATTATCATCTATATTTTATTTTTTTATAATATATAATATTATTAGAAAGGTAATGTCTAAAAAACAACTAAATTTATATATCAAAGTTTATCAACTCTAATTCTATAGTGAAACTCACAAAAATGTTTTAGATTTCACTTATATATTGAATATACACCGAACAATAATACAAGTAAATGAAACACTGCTACTGTAAACAAGGTTGAGACAATAATTATAGCACAAATTCAAATTGTACGTAAGTACCAACTAAAATATAATGAAAAGTGTGGAAGGAGAAAATTGTAAGTTAGTGGATCAAGTTCAAAAAGGGGTATCAATTCTTCTTACTGAAGTACAAACCTCTTTGGATGTAAGTTTGAATCATATTTTCAAGTAAACAAATATCATTTTATTTCAAGAGAACTAGCTTACATTCTTGCTAGAACATATCATATAAATAGTTTTATTTCAACATTTAAATTCTATTTTAAAATATAAATTCTAGAAAAGTTAAATTTTCTTTATATAAATACTATTTCATATAAAACACATCATATAAATATAAATATATAGAATTTATCTTTCTAATTACTAGATTATAGATGCAATAATTTAATCATTATTACATGACCTATAAACATGAGCTACAGACATTTAATATTGAACATCAGAAATAATTTTGGTTTGCATAACTTGTTTAATATATTAAGAAAATAATTGATTTAATATATTAGTATATTTCAAATTTTACATTGAAAAATAATTTTGATTTCAATTATTATCACCAGTGAAACTTAGATGAGAGATTTCAATAGAATATATCACTAGGAAGTTCAAACATGGTATGAAAGTTTACAAAGTTGTATGGATGCTTACATTGATGAAGTTTAAAACCAAAAAAGAGCACTAAAAAATAGTTGTAGTGTGAAATTCCATAGCACATGACTTCTATAGAAAATTACTCGAGTTTAAAAGCCTACAACAATGAATTTGTCAGAGTTTAAAAGTCCATTACAATCCAAATTTTAGATTCATCTGGTAGGTTCAACTTATAAATTTTGATGAAGTTATAGTATTAGACTCCACTAGTACAATAGATTTTAGTATCCATATTTACTTCAAAATTTAGGTAATCGCACTTTAAATATAGTTCATAGATTATACTTCAAAAGTACGTTATAAAAATAGAAGCTATATTGTAATGCAATTATAGAAAGAAACTTGTCGGCAAATAAATATTGAGTATGCGAGTTGTAAAATAGAGTTAAAATTCTAGAAGCATAGAAATACTTTTTAGCTTGTTATATTAATCTAGGAAAAATCTATTTACTTAAGATTTATATTATTTTATATTTATTATTTATTTATACTAGTTAGGCAATTCTTTAATTTTATATTTACTTGGAAGGTGTAATAAATATTATAATTCACATGTTACTTTTTATTTAAAGGCGCGTGTGCGCGCACACACACACACATACACACACATATGAGAGCATATTTTGTTTTTATGTCGTGTTTATTTTGGAAATATTATGTTTATATTTAATATTAATATTTTGACATGTAAATTGTTGTCAAATTTAAGACAAAAAAAAAGAAGAGTTTTTGTTAAGTTAACTCACTTATGTTATTACACTCCATTCCTTACTACTATTTTAATATGTTTCTGGTCATTAATAATTACAAAATAGTTTATTCATATATAATTATTATGCCGAGAGGCGTCTACAATGACATCAAAACATCCGTAAACAAAAATCCATTTTGAAACAATTTGACATAAAAATGACAGGTAAATGCATGGAATATACGATGTTTCAGCTTTTGTGGAGGTGTTATTTTATTACTCCAAATAAAATAGAACCCTAACCAGTTGTCCCCACCTAGATTCAGAGTTTTTTGCATGGAGGACTTTAATGGATTTGTATTCTTGGTGTTTTAGTATTATAAAAAAATATTTATTATACAGATGATTCTCTTCTATTAAAAGATATCTGTAGGTATATATTACATATATTTTTTAAATATAGATATACTAGTAATTAATGTCAAGATTGACAATTTTGTATAAACTTGAGAAAATATAATTATGTATGTGCAAGATATGTTTGAAAACGTCTGTGATAAGTGATAAAGTGGACAATCAATGAATTGTTATGAATTGATATGTTGTTTTGCCCACTTTCTTAAAAAATTCAATGTTTACGTAACTGCTTAAATCATTTGAGAAGTAATATGACCATCACACTTTGACTCTAACATTTTCTCTTCAAGTCTATAAATAATTTGAATTGGACAACTTGTAATTTTCAGCCATTTTCAGTCCGCTAAATTTCATAAGCTTTGACAATTTTTTTGAATGATCTAAAGGAGTTGTTATGGATATGGATAACATATCAATTAAAATGATAATGTCCCATTTACAATCTTAAAAGCATTGATGTTGATGTTGAATGTTGAATGCTGAGTCGACCATTTTCTGTCACGTGCATGACTTCAAATACATTTTCAGCCATTTTCTGTCACGTGCATGACTTGTAATTTATGTCTATCTATTCGATACTCATTACTTATAAGTAGTTTGAATTGGACATCTAACTTCACTTGCATTCCTCCTATTTCTTCGAATTTTGAGTCCACCATTTCTTCAGTCGCGTGCATGCGCTGCAAATAATATATTCAATGTTTATACATCCAATTGCTGAAATCATTTCATTTGAAAAGTAATATGACTATCACATTTCTATACAAGTGTATAAATAGTTAGTAAAAGATTCAAGCCGTCTCATTTGAAAAAAATGCATTTTCAGTCGCTCCCATGCGTTCAAAGACTGAAGATCAAATGCATTTTCAGCCATTTTCAGTGGCCTAGATTTCATAAGCGGCGGCATCTACACAACTTTTAATTTGTCTATAGATTTTTAATCAATCATAAGTGGTTTTCACCATTGGATGAAATGATTTTTCTTTACTTTTTCTGATTTTTTCAGTTTTTTACTTTTTTTTTTCCCTTTTTTTCTTTATTTTTTGATTTTTTTGAATTTTTAGAATAGTCTGGGAGGATAAGGATGAGGATGAATTGATATGGAAGATAGTGGATGCATGAAGGACGAAGCGAAGACTCAAGCATCTAGTTCCATGGATGGTATCCCTTAGTATTTCTTTGATCTAGAGGTATGCTCATATATGTTGGTAAAAATAAATGGGGATATGATATGAATAGGGGATGGAAGATAAGGGTTTGCAAAGCATTGGGCTAACAAAATGGGATTATGAAAAACGAATGGTGGATAAAGGATGGGGTTTTAAAAAAATTGTGGAAGATCAATATTGGCACACACCTTGAAGGGTGGTGGAGTAGTGGAGGAGAGGATTCTTAATTAGATGGAGGATAAAGTGTGTATTTTGGGACATGAACACCCAAAATAGAAGAAGGGGATGATGGAGTTGGGATGGTGGATTTTGGGACATAAGCAACCAAGCAATCGTTCTTCTTTCAAGCATTGGAGTAGAGATAAAGTCAAGATTCAAGAGTTGCTATTGAAATTCATGTTCTATTTTATTAAAGACTTCACCAAACCCTAATTTCGTGTGGAGACAAACAAAACTCCACAAGTAGGTATAGTTTTCGTGTTTTAGTCATTATTCAACATCTTCTTCAAAAGGATAATATTTCCTTTATTGTAATTCAATCAAATTTCACTTATATTTCATGGTTAATTTCAAAACTTGGGTATGACCTAAGGAAAACCCCTATTCACAACCTATTTCCCTTCTCTGATTGCGTAGGAGTAGGTATAGAGCTATGATATTTAGGATTGGCTTTATTTATAGTAATAAATCATTCCCCCGTTCGACTATGAAAAGTGTAGAGGACCAGACAAACTACCACACCGGTCGTGACAAATTAGGAACTCCTTTTGGGAACAAATTGGAATCCTCTTATAATCCTCAAATCCAGGTCCATGGCTTGATTCAATGAGTGTAACTCATTGTTCATGCATTTTTACATCAATTCCAAGATATTTACCCTAATTTCAACATTTTCACAATTCAACTTAAAAGAGGGCAATTTAATCAAATCCCTGGTAAATCTAATAGAACTCTAAGCCCTTATTCTTGCTATTTTTTTGGCTAGATCTGTTAGATTTACATCCCTCTTTAGTGTAATGGCCCCTAAGTCACAAATTAGTAGTTTCTTCCTTCTATGGTGGAAACCCTAATTTTTCACCATTGCAATAATTATATATATTTTTAATTTATTTTTTCATTTGCCTACATTTCTAAATGCTTATCTCTTTGAAAAATTGCAAGCCATTAGCTTTGACACTTTTAGTATGGTCTAAAGGAATTGTTATGGATATGGATGATATCAAAGTGGTAGTGATCAATTAAAGTATTATGTTTTTCAAAATTATTATGATCACATTAGATGACATTGTTTTGTAGTTATGGATAAATTATTAAATTAGATATATTAAAAATTATCATCTATATTTTATTTTTTTATAATATATAATATTATTAGAAAGGTAATGTCTAAAAAACAACTAAATTTATATATCAAAGTTTATCAACTCTAATTCTATAGTGAAACTCACAAAAATGTTTTAGATTTCACTTATATATTGAATATACACCGAACAATAATACAAGTAAATGAAACACTGCTACTGTAAACAAGGTTGAGACAATAATTATAGCACAAATTCAAATTGTACGTAAGTACCAACTAAAATATAATGAAAAGTGTGGAAGGAGAAAATTGTAAGTTAGTGGATCAAGTTCAAAAAGGGGTATCAATTCTTCTTACTGAAGTACAAACCTCTTTGGATGTAAGTTTGAATCATATTTTCAAGTAAACAAATATCATTTTATTTCAAGAGAACTAGCTTACATTCTTGCTAGAACATATCATATAAATAGTTTTATTTCAACATTTAAATTCTATTTTAAAATATAAATTCTAGAAAAGTTAAATTTTCTTTATATAAATACTATTTCATATAAAACACATCATATAAATATAAATATATAGAATTTATCTTTCTAATTACTAGATTATAGATGCAATAATTTAATCATTATTACATGACCTATAAACATGAGCTACAGACATTTAATATTGAACATCAGAAATAATTTTGGTTTGCATAACTTGTTTAATATATTAAGAAAATAATTGATTTAATATATTAGTATATTTCAAATTTTACATTGAAAAATAATTTTGATTTCAATTATTATCACCAGTGAAACTTAGATGAGAGATTTCAATAGAATATATCACTAGGAAGTTCAAACATGGTATGAAAGTTTACAAAGTTGTATGGATGCTTACATTGATGAAGTTTAAAACCAAAAAAGAGCACTAAAAAATAGTTGTAGTGTGAAATTCCATAGCACATGACTTCTATAGAAAATTACTCGAGTTTAAAAGCCTACAACAATGAATTTGTCAGAGTTTAAAAGTCCATTACAATCCAAATTTTAGATTCATCTGGTAGGTTCAACTTATAAATTTTGATGAAGTTATAGTATTAGACTCCACTAGTACAATAGATTTTAGTATCCATATTTACTTCAAAATTTAGGTAATCGCACTTTAAATATAGTTCATAGATTATACTTCAAAAGTACGTTATAAAAATAGAAGCTATATTGTAATGCAATTATAGAAAGAAACTTGTCGGCAAATAAATATTGAGTATGCGAGTTGTAAAATAGAGTTAAAATTCTAGAAGCATAGAAATACTTTTTAGCTTGTTATATTAATCTAGGAAAAATCTATTTACTTAAGATTTATATTATTTTATATTTATTATTTATTTATACTAGTTAGGCAATTCTTTAATTTTATATTTACTTGGAAGGTGTAATAAATATTATAATTCACATGTTACTTTTTATTTAAAGGCGCGTGTGCGCGCACACACACACACATACACACACATATGAGAGCATATTTTGTTTTTATGTCGTGTTTATTTTGGAAATATTATGTTTATATTTAATATTAATATTTTGACATGTAAATTGTTGTCAAATTTAAGACAAAAAAAAAGAAGAGTTTTTGTTAAGTTAACTCACTTATGTTATTACACTCCATTCCTTACTACTATTTTAATATGTTTCTGGTCATTAATAATTATAAAATAGTTTATTCATATATAATTATTATGCCGAGAGGCGTCTACAATGACATCAAAACATCCGTAAACAAAAATCCATTTTGAAACAATTTGACATAAAAATGACAGGTAAATGCATGGAATATACGATGTTTCAGCTTTTGTGGAGGTGTTATTTTATTACTCCAAATAAAATAGAACCCTAACCAGTTGTCCCCACCTAGATTCAGAGTTTTTTGCATGGAGGACTTTAATGGATTTGTATTCTTGGTGTTTTAGTATTATAAAAAAATATTTATTATACAGATGATTCTCTTCTATTAAAAGATATCTGTAGGTATATATTACATATATTTTTTAAATATAGATATACTAGTAATTAATGTCAAGATTGACAATTTTGTATAAACTTGAGAAAATATAATTATGTATGTGCAAGATATGTTTGAAAACGTCTGTGATAAGTGATAAAGTGGACAATCAATGAATTGTTATGAATTGATATGTTGTTTTGCCCACTTTCTTAAAAAATTCAATGTTTACGTAACTGCTTAAATCATTTGAGAAGTAATATGACCATCACACTTTGACTCTAACATTTTCTCTTCAAGTCTATAAATAATTTGAATTGGACAACTTGTAATTTTCAGCCATTTTCAGTCCGCTAAATTTCATAAGCTTTGACAATTTTTTTGAATGATCTAAAGGAGTTGTTATGGATATGGATAACATATCAATTAAAATGATAATGTCCCATTTACAATCTTAAAAGCATTGATGTTGATGTTGAATGTTGAATGCTGAGTCGACCATTTTCTGTCACGTGCATGACTTCAAATACATTTTCAGCCATTTTCTGTCACGTGCATGACTTGTAATTTATGTCTATCTATTCGATACTCATTACTTATAAGTAGTTTGAATTGGACATCTAACTTCACTTGCATTCCTCCTATTTCTTCGAATTTTGAGTCCACCATTTCTTCAGTCGCGTGCATGCGCTGCAAATAATATATTCAATGTTTATACATCCAATTGCTGAAATCATTTCATTTGAAAAGTAATATGACTATCACATTTCTATACAAGTGTATAAATAGTTAGTAAAAGATTCAAGCCGTCTCATTTGAAAAAAATGCATTTTCAGTCGCTCCCATGCGTTCAAAGACTGAAGATCAAATGCATTTTCAGCCATTTTCAGTGGCCTAGATTTCATAAGCGGCGGCATCTACACAACTTTTAATTTGTCTATAGATTTTTAATCAATCATAAGTGGTTTTCACCATTGGATGAAATGATTTTTCTTTACTTTTTCTGATTTTTTCAGTTTTTTACTTTTTTTTTTCCCTTTTTTTCTTTATTTTTTGATTTTTTTGAATTTTTAGAATAGTCTGGGAGGATAAGGATGAGGATGAATTGATATGGAAGATAGTGGATGCATGAAGGACGAAGCGAAGACTCAAGCATCTAGTTCCATGGATGGTATCCCTTAGTATTTCTTTGATCTAGAGGTATGCTCATATATGTTGGTAAAAATAAATGGGGATATGATATGAATAGGGGATGGAAGATAAGGGTTTGCAAAGCATTGGGCTAACAAAATGGGATTATGAAAAACGAATGGTGGATAAAGGATGGGGTTTTAAAAAAATTGTGGAAGATCAATATTGGCACACACCTTGAAGGGTGGTGGAGTAGTGGAGGAGAGGATTCTTAATTAGATGGAGGATAAAGTGTGTATTTTGGGACATGAACACCCAAAATAGAAGAAGGGGATGATGGAGTTGGGATGGTGGATTTTGGGACATAAGCAACCAAGCAATCGTTCTTCTTTCAAGCATTGGAGTAGAGATAAAGTCAAGATTCAAGAGTTGCTATTGAAATTCATGTTCTATTTTATTAAAGACTTCACCAAACCCTAATTTCGTGTGGAGACAAACAAAACTCCACAAGTAGGTATAGTTTTCGTGTTTTAGTCATTATTCAACATCTTCTTCAAAAGGATAATATTTCCTTTATTGTAATTCAATCAAATTTCACTTATATTTCATGGTTAATTTCAAAACTTGGGTATGACCTAAGGAAAACCCCTATTCACAACCTATTTCCCTTCTCTGATTGCGTAGGAGTAGGTATAGAGCTATGATATTTAGGATTGGCTTTATTTATAGTAATAAATCATTCCCCCGTTCGACTATGAAAAGTGTAGAGGACCAGACAAACTACCACACCGGTCGTGACAAATTAGGAACTCCTTTTGGGAACAAATTGGAATCCTCTTATAATCCTCAAATCCAGGTCCATGGCTTGATTCAATGAGTGTAACTCATTGTTCATGCATTTTTACATCAATTCCAAGATATTTACCCTAATTTCAACATTTTCACAATTCAACTTAAAAGAGGGCAATTTAATCAAATCCCTGGTAAATCTAATAGAACTCTAAGCCCTTATTCTTGCTATTTTTTTGGCTAGATCTGTTAGATTTACATCCCTCTTTAGTGTAATGGCCCCTAAGTCACAAATTAGTAGTTTCTTCCTTCTATGGTGGAAACCCTAATTTTTCACCATTGCAATAATTATATATATTTTTAATTTATTTTTTCATTTGCCTACATTTCTAAATGCTTATCTCTTTGAAAAATTGCAAGCCATTAGCTTTGACACTTTTAGTATGGTCTAAAGGAATTGTTATGGATATGGATGATATCAAAGTGGTAGTGATCAATTAAAGTATTATGTTTTTCAAAATTATTATGATCACATTAGATGACATTGTTTTGTAGTTATGGATAAATTATTAAATTAGATATATTAAAAATTATCATCTATATTTTATTTTTTTATAATATATAATATTATTAGAAAGGTAATGTCTAAAAAACAACTAAATTTATATATCAAAGTTTATCAACTCTAATTCTATAGTGAAACTCACAAAAATGTTTTAGATTTCACTTATATATTGAATATACACCGAACAATAATACAAGTAAATGAAACACTGCTACTGTAAACAAGGTTGAGACAATAATTATAGCACAAATTCAAATTGTACGTAAGTACCAACTAAAATATAATGAAAAGTGTGGAAGGAGAAAATTGTAAGTTAGTGGATCAAGTTCAAAAAGGGGTATCAATTCTTCTTACTGAAGTACAAACCTCTTTGGATGTAAGTTTGAATCATATTTTCAAGTAAACAAATATCATTTTATTTCAAGAGAACTAGCTTACATTCTTGCTAGAACATATCATATAAATAGTTTTATTTCAACATTTAAATTCTATTTTAAAATATAAATTCTAGAAAAGTTAAATTTTCTTTATATAAATACTATTTCATATAAAACACATCATATAAATATAAATATATAGAATTTATCTTTCTAATTACTAGATTATAGATGCAATAATTTAATCATTATTACATGACCTATAAACATGAGCTACAGACATTTAATATTGAACATCAGAAATAATTTTGGTTTGCATAACTTGTTTAATATATTAAGAAAATAATTGATTTAATATATTAGTATATTTCAAATTTTACATTGAAAAATAATTTTGATTTCAATTATTATCACCAGTGAAACTTAGATGAGAGATTTCAATAGAATATATCACTAGGAAGTTCAAACATGGTATGAAAGTTTACAAAGTTGTATGGATGCTTACATTGATGAAGTTTAAAACCAAAAAAGAGCACTAAAAAATAGTTGTAGTTTGAAATTCCATAGCACATGACTTCTATAGAAAATTACTCGAGTTTAAAAGCCTACAACAATGAATTTGTCAGAGTTTAAAAGTCCATTACAATCCAAATTTTAGATTCATCTGGTAGGTTCAACTTATAAATTTTGATGAAGTTATAGTATTAGACTCCACTAGTACAATAGATTTTAGTATCCATATTTACTTCAAAATTTAGGTAATCGCACTTTAAATATAGTTCATAGATTATACTTCAAAAGTACGTTATAAAAATAGAAGCTATATTGTAATGCAATTATAGAAAGAAACTTGTCGGCAAATAAATATTGAGTATGCAAGTTGTAAAATAGAGTTAAAATTCTAGAAGCATAGAAATACTTTTTAGCTTGTTATATTAATCTAGGAAAAATCTATTTACTTAAGATTCATATTATTTTATATTTATTATTTATTATTTATTTATACTAATTAGGCAATTCTTCAATTTTATATTTACTTGGAAGGTGTAATAAATATTATAATTCACATGTTACTTTTTATTTAAAGGCGCGCGCGCGCACGCGCACACACACACATACATGAGAGCATATTTTGTTTTTATGTCGTGTTTATTTTGGAAATATTATGTTTATATTTAATATTAATATTTTGACATGTAAATTGTTGTCAAATTTAAGACAAAAAAAAAAGAGTTTTTGTTAGGTTAACTCACTTATGCTATTGCACGCCATTCCTTACTACTATTTTAATATGTTTCTGGTCATTAATAATTATAAAATAGTTTATTCATATATAATTATTATGCCGAGAGGCGTCTACAATGACATCAAAATATCCGTAAACAAAAATCCATTTTGAAATAATTTGACATACAAATGACAGGTAAATGCATGGAATATACCATGTTTCAGCTTTTGTGGAGGTGTTATTTTATTACTCCAAATAAAATAGAACCCTAACCAGTTGTCCCCACCTAGATTCACAATTTTTTGCATGGAGGACTTTAATGGATTTGTATTCTTGGTGTTTTAGTATTATAAAAAAATATTTATTTTACAGATGATTCTCTTCTATTAAAAGATATCTCTAGGTATATTTTACATATATTTTTTAAATATAGATATACTAGTAATTATTGTCAAGATTGACAATTTTGTATAAACTTGAGAAAATATAATTATGTATGTGCAAGATATGTTTGAAAACGTCTGTGATAAGTGATAAAGTGGACAATCAATGAATTGTTATGAATTGATATGTTGTTTTGCCCACTTTCTTAAAAAATTCAGAATGGTTAACATCAATTAAAATGATATGTTTTTATAGATATGACCTAAAGGAGTTGTTATAGATATGGATAACATCAAAATGGTTAACATCAATTAAAATGATATGTTTTTAAATGTCATTATTGTTACATTAGATGACATATTTTTTTGGTTATGGATGAATTATTAAATTAAATATATCAAACATTATTATCTATATTTTATTCAATTAGAACATATGATTTTCTTAAAAAGTTAATAATTAAATAAATACATCAAATTTAATCAACTTTGATTCTTTAGTGAAATTTACCAAATACATTAGAGTTCACTAAGATATAGAATATAGACTCATTAATACTACAAATAAATGTCATGCTCCTATACTTATACATCAAGGTTGAAACAATAGTTATGTCACAAATAAAAATATCAAGAAAAGTGTGGAATGGTAACATTGTAAGTTAGTGGATCAAGTTCATAAAGGAGTATAGATGGTTCTTATTCAGATTAAAACCTCTTTGTACATAATTTTGAATCATATTTTCTAATAAGAAAAGAACATTTTATTTCAAGAGGGTTAGCTTACAATTTTGTTAAAACACATTATATAATCGCTTTTATTTTAACTTGACATCAATATTATGACCATCTAATATTTCAAAACCTATTTACCAAATCTAGTTAAAAATAAAAATTCCAAAACAAATTAATCTACTTTATATAAGTATATAAATATTATATGTAAAATTATAACTACCACACTATGAAAAAATATATATTATAAGTAATATGAATTTGAATCATTTTCAATAAATTCTTTTCAATGCTTGCTTATATAAGTCAATACTTATATGTACTTTTTGCATACATTTCTAATTGTTTAATTTTTTTAAAAAAGTGCAAGACATTAGCTTCAACACTTTTAGTGTGGTCCAAAAGAGTTGTTATAGGTATGGATAACATCAGAATTCTTAACATGAATTAAAAAACATGTTTCTCACTGATATTATTATCAAATTAGATGACATTTTTCTGGTTCTATATGAATTATTAAATTTTATTATATCAAACATTTTCAGGTATATTTTATTCTCTTAGAACATATCATTTTTTGAGAGAGTTAATATTTAATTATTAATTAACTAAATACATCAAATCTTGTCCAAGGGATTGAGCTTAGTTGGTTAAAGCATTGAGTTCTCAATGTGGAGACCCAAGTTCAACTCCCATAAGGGACACCTTTGTGTAGAATTCTAAGTTGTGACTCTTGGTCTTTCAATGGTTGTTTAAAGTGGATTTCTAAGTTGTGACCCTTGGCCTTCCAAATATTGTTTCTAATTTGGTGCTCGAAAGGAGCTAGTATGTAATAAGTTTTTAACGTAGATGCTCGAATGAGAAAAAATTGAACTTTGTGATTCTATGATACTTAATATAAAAATACATCAAATCTTATCAAGTTTGATTCTTTAGCGAAACTCACCAAATGCTTTAGATTTTACTAGGATACAAAATATACTTGCAATAATAAAATAAATAAAGGAAATACTACTATACTTATACATCAATATTGAGACAATAATTATACCACAAATAAAAAGTGGATGCAAGTACCACTTAACACATAATCAGAAGTGTACAAAATGAAGTTAGTGGATCAACTTTAGAAATAGTTGTATGTTGGTATTTTGGTATGGTTTTGTCATTGATGTCAACACCTACTAACACTTATCAACTCTGGTACTTTGGAGATTCAACAACATTCACCGACAAGCAAGTGACTTATGCACAGTCACCGGTATCTGGTACACCGGCAGGATATAATGTTCACCGACACTTGTATTGGTATGGAAAACACTTGGATATGTCAAAGAAATCGTTTAGACACTTCAACTTGAAGATTTGGTTATTGGCATATTCGTATTTACATATTTGTTGTTACAGACAAATAGGTCCAGGTTACACACCTGCAAGTTTGTCTTTTCCAGATCAGCACGACACACTATGGAGATGTTTTATTATTGTTGTAAATGCATTAAGCCGACATGTTGAATTGGTTATTGCATTGGATATTTGTAAATTGATTTTATTGTAATATCCTTTAGAGCCGACCTACTAAAATTGGTCTTAGGTTATGGTATAAATGTAAGATCTTATTTGTAAGATCGTACGTGGAATGTGAAAAAGGATTGTGTGAAGGTATATGTGAGAATAAGAAGAGCTATACAGGCAGACATCATTTGAAGGTTGAAGGAGGGTTTTTGTGAAGACAATTAGAACTACACTGCTACTGAATCTAGCATAGAAAGATGCTAATTTGAGTAGTACATCCTTATTGGATTTAACCATCCAATTGTAGTCAGTGTGACTCATATTTTGTGTTTGAGCAGTGAGCTCTAGGTGCTTGGCCTTTCTACATGTGCAGACCCCATTTGTATACACTTACTATCTGCAGTAGTATCATCTGATTGTGGGTAAGGTTTCCCACCTTGGTTTTTTCCCTTACATGGTTTTTACATACAAATATTCGTGTTATGTGTTGTGGATGAATTTATCTTTTTGATTCATGCATTAATCTTTACGGGTATTGCAATTAACTAATAAAACTGTCTACTGATATAAAAGACTAGTTTACCAGTATTAACCATTAAGTTGCTTAAGTTGTTTTTGGTTTGAATTTATTTGACAACTGATTTACCCCCCCCCCCCCACTCTCAGTTTTCTCTAGGAGCTAACAATTGGTATCAGAGCCTAGTCCCCTTTTGCAGAAGTTTAACATCTTGAGGAGATCCAATGTCTACTAACTATTTCAGGAAGGATAGTCCTAAACTTGATGGAACCAACTATGGCATATGGAAGATCTGAATGGAGACACATCTAAATTCCATTGGAAAGGAAATTTGGGATGTTACAAAGAATGGCTATACTACTCCTACTCAAAATCAGCCTAATCCACCTAACTTGACTAAAAATGAGGAAAATGATTGCAAAGCAAGAGAAGCACTTTTGAGCGCATTATTAGATCAACAAATCATGGGATTATTAGATAGGTCTAGAGCTAAAGCTATTTGGGATCATTTGTAAACACTAAATGAAAGAGACTCCACAATAAAAATTGCAAAACTTGAAAGCTTCCAGGTGAGGTATGAAAATCTGAAAATGGAAGAAGAAGAAAGGATTTCTGCTTTTATGGAAAGAGTTAATGAAATTGTTTTGGTATTAAATATTGTGGAGGTACTTTAAGTGAACATGAAATAGTTTCAAAAGTTTTAAGAGGATTGCCACCATTATATAAAATGAAAGTTACTACTATAAATGAGTTAATAACAATGCCTAATACATCAGTAACTAGGGATACATTGATTAGAAAAATTTCAGCTTTTGAAAGTGAGGAATTTGGTCCTGTTGCTACTATAAAGATAGATTTAGCTTTGAAAGTGTCTACATCATATGCACCATCATTTGAAAAGTCTGATTGGAAAGCCTTTTATGCAAGAGAACTTGAAGAAAGAAGGAGAGAAAATGAAGAACTTGAAGCACTATTAACAAGAAAAATGCCTAAAGGTCCAGTTGGAAGTAAGTATGAAAGTAAAGCACCCTTTACATGTTTTAACTGTAATAAGATTGGTCATATGGCTTCAAGATGACCTGATAGACATGCTAGACTAAGAAAAGAAGCTAGAAGAACATACAAGCCTAACCTTGAATATCAGAGATGCGGATTTAAGAAGAATAAAGATGAATCTTGTTATCTTGTTGATGAAGGAGTCACTGATGATTCTGATGAGGATCCGACATACAATGGATGGGTTTTTGTTGCTATAATAGAAGATCAACCAGCACCTTCTATTCAAGTTAAGGATGAATGGATCATTGATTCAGGATGCTTATATCATATGACTGGTGATAAAAGTAAATTCTTGACATTTCAGGAATATAATGGAGGTCTAGTGAGATTTGGAGATGATAAAGCTTGTTTGATCAAAGGTAAAGGTACAATATCTCTTGATGGTAAGAATAATACTAACAATGTTTACTATGTTGAAGGTTTAAAGCATAATCTTTTGAGTGTTGGTCAATTAGTTGAGAAAGGATTTTAGTTACAATTCAAAAATGGAAAATGTAAAATCATGAATAGAACTGGTTTTGGAAATTGCAACCAGTAATCAAACTAGAGGTAATAGCTTTCATTTGAATAACAGTAAAAAGACATGCTTGATTGCACATATTGATGAAAGTTGGCTATAGCATAAGAGACTCTGTCATGTAAATTTTGACTGTATGGTAAAAATCAGTACTACTAAGGCCGTTAGAGATCTACCTAAGATTGTTAAGTCTCACAATTCGGTATGTAAGGAATGTCAATTTGGAAAACAAGTTAGAGCTACTTTCAAAAGTATTCCAGAAAAATCCAATAATGCTCTTGACTTAATTCATACTGATTTATGTGGTCCAGCTAGAACTAAAAGTTTACAAGGTAATAGATATTTCATGCTAATCATTGATGACTATTCTAGAATGTGTTGGGTTACTTTTCTCAGAGAAAAATCAGAATCACTTGGGAAGTTCAAAATATTCAAAGCAATGGTAGAAAATGAAATCGGTAAGAAAATCAAATTTCTAAGATCAGATCAAGGAGGAGAATTTACATCTAAGGAATATAATGCATTATGTGAAGTGAATGGAATCAAAAGACAACTATCAACACATTGAACACCACAATAGAATTGAGTTGTAGAAAAGAAAAACAAAACTATCTTGGATGCAGCTAGAAGTATACTATCAGAAGCAAACCTACCACATGTATATTGGAGAGAAGCAGTAAGTACAGTAGTCTATACATTCAACAAAGTTCACATCAAAGGTGAAAGCGGTAAGACCCCTCATGAACTATGGTTTGGTATTCCTCCTACACTTAAATATTTCAGAATATTTGGAAGTAAATGCTATATCAAAAGAGATGAGTATATTGGTAAATTTGATCCTAGAAGTGATGAAGGAATATTTCTTGGTTATTCATCTAAGAGTAAGGCATATAGAGGTTTTAACAAAAGACTACAGAAAATTGTTGAGAGTACAAATGTGAAGATCGATGAACAATTTAGAGGAACTTCAAGGTATATAGACTATGAACCGGCAACAAAAATTCTAACAACTGAACCTACACTAAACCCACCAGTACAGAATGAAGATCTAGTTACCCTGGCATCATCTGAAAATTCCACTATAACTGAGGAACAACAATAAACAAAGACACCTCAGTCTGTAAGACTAAATCATTCTGAAGATCAGATAATTGGAAACAAGTATAAAGGAGTTATGACAAGAGGAAGATTGGCAAATGAAGAGGTGTGTCTTATTTCTCAAATTGAACCATCATCTGTTAATGAGGCATGTGAAGATAAACACTGGATTAAAGATATGGAAGAAGAATTAGAGCAAATTCAGAAGAATAACAAACATTAATTCCCCGGCCTAAAGCTAAAAATGTGATTCGAACCAAATGGGTATTCAGAAACAAATTTAATGAAGATGGAAAGGAAATCAGAAATAAAGAAAGACTAGTGTGTAAGGGATATTCTCAAAAAGAAGGAATTGATTACAATGAAACCTTAGCACCGATAGCTAGAATTGAGGCAGTTAGATTATTCTTGGCTTTTGCAGCACACAAGAACTACAAAGTATATCAAATGGATATTAAATGTGCATTTCTGAATGGAGATCTTTTGGTACTTACAAGGCACTACAAATCTTGAATTATCGTATCCTAGAAATGAAAACTCTGAATATTTGCATACACAGATGCAAATTGGACAGGAGATGTGGATGATAGAAAAAGCACCACCGAAAGAGTTTATTTTCTTGGAAGAAGATTAATTTCTTGGTTGAGTAAGAAACAAGGCACTACATCTTTATCAACAACAGAATCAGAATATGTTGCAGCAACAACTAACTATACACAGGTATTATGGCTTAAGAAAATGTTGAAGGACATAAAGATAAAGCGCAAGGAACCTATTAATATCTATTGTGATAACACTGCAACAATTGATATATCTAAGAATCTGGTATTACATTCGAAAACCAAACATGTTTCTATCAAACTGAATTTTCTAAGGGAAAAAGTTGAAGCAAAAGAAATAAAACCGATTTATGTGAATACTAAAGAGCAGATTGCAGATATTTTCAGTAAACCTCTGCCTAAGGAGACATTTGAATATCTCAGAGATCAGCTTGGGGTCATACCCCCACTAGAAGAGACTTAGGAAGTTGATGTTTGTCATCATCCGATAGAATTAACAGAGAAATCTTTTACTTCGGCTTTGATGAGGATGCTACTTCCTAGGGGGAGTAGTTGGTATACTGAATTGGTTGGTATTTTGTATCTGAAAAATAGTTTTTTATTTTATTTCTACTTTGGCATTTTATGTCAAAGGGGGAGAGATTGATATGGAAAAACACATCATCTTTTGGAAGAGATTATTACTCTTTGTATCTGTATTTTGATTTCCGGTTATGATCTCTTTTGGGAGATTGTTGGCTTTTGGTATTTGGCATTTCTGTTTTGGCACTTTGATGGTTTTTCCATCTTGTGTTGCCATTAATGCCAAAGGGGGAGATTGTTGGTATTTTGGTATGGTTTTGTCATTGATGTCAACACCTACTAACACTTATCAACTCTGGCACTTTGGAGATTCACCAACATTCACCGACAAGCAAGTGACTTATGCACAGTCACCGGTATCTGGTACACCAGTAGGATATAATGATCGTCGACACTTGAAATGGCATGGAAAACACTTGGTTATGTCGAAGACATCATTTAGACACTTTGTCTTAAAGATTTGGTTATTGGCATATTTGTTGTTATCGGCAAATATGTCCAGGTTACACACTGGAAGGTTTAACTTTTCCAGATCAGCACGACACACTATGGAGTTGTTTTATTATTGTTGTAAATGCATTAAGTCGACATGTTGAATCGATTATTGCATCGGATATTGTTTTAATTGTAAATTGATTTTATTGTAATATCCTTTCGAGTTGACCTACTAAAATTGGTCTTAGGTTATGGTATAAATGTAAGATCTTATTTGTAAGATCATATGTGAAGGTATATGCGAGAATAAGCAGAGCTATAGACGCAGACATCGTTTGAAGGTTGAAGGAGGCTTTTTGTGAAGACAATTATAACTACACCAATACTGAATCTAGCATAGAAATTGCTAATTTGAGTAGTACATCCTTATTGGATTTAACCATCCAATTGTAGTCAATGTGACTCCTATTTTGTGTTTGAGCAGTGAGCTCTAGGTGCTTGGCCTTTCTCCATGTGCAGACCCCATTTGTATACACTTACTATCTGTAGTAGTATCATCTGATTGTGGGTAAGGTTTCCCATCGTGGGTTTTCCCCTTACAGGGTTTCCACATACAAATATTGGTGTTATGTGTTGTGGATGACTTTGTCTTTTTGATTCATTCATTAATATTTACCGATATTGGAATGAACTAATAAAACTATTTACCAGTATAAAAGATTGGTTTACTAGTATTAAGCATTAAGCTGGTTAAGTTGTTTTTGGTTTGAATTTTTTTGACAACTGATTCACCCCCCCTCTCAGTTGTCTCCAGGTCCTAACATTGTAAATGCTTCTTACTCCAGCTCAAATCTCTTTGTATGTAAGTTTGAGTCATATTTTTTAGTAAGAAAATAGCATTTTATTTCAAGAGGCCTAGCTTACAATCTTGTTAAAACATATCATATAAATACTTAAATAGTTTTATTTTAACATAACATCAATTTTTATAATTATCTAATATTTCAAAACATATATCCTAAATCTATTTTAAAATATAAATTCTAAAAAGAAAAAAATTAATTTATATAAATACATAAATATAATAATATTATATATAAAATTGCAACTACCACACTATGAAAATATACAAATTATAATTAATATAATTTTGAATCACTTTCAATAAATAATTTCAATACATGCTTATATAAGTCACTACTTATATGTTTCCAATTGATTAAATATTATGAAAAGTGCAAGGCGTTAGCTTTGATACTTTTAATGTCGTTAGAGGAGTTGTTATATGGATAACATTGCAATGATTAACATCAATTAAAATGATATTTTTTTAATGTTATTATTATTTCATTAGATGACAACATTTTTGGTTATAAATGAATTATTAAATTAAACATATCAAACATTATTATCTATATTTTATTTGATTGTAACATATAATTTTTCTAGAAAGTTAATGTCAAAAATTCAATTAACTAAATACATCAAATTTTATCAATTCTAAATTGATAGTGAAACTGATCAAATGCTTTTGATTTCTCTAAGATATAAAATATGCACACAACCAAAATAATACTATACTTATAGAACAACATTGAAATAATAAGCATACCAAAATAAAAATTGAATGCAAGTACTACCTAAAAAATATCATGAAAATTATGAAAGGGGAACTATGTAAGTTAGTGGATCAACTTCAAAAAGGGGTATACATGCTTTTTATTCAAATTCAACCCTCTTTATATAAAAGTGTGAATCATATTTTCTAGTAAGAAAAAAAGTATTTTATTTCAAGAGGACTATAATATTATTAACACATCATATAAATATTTGTATTTTAACTTGACATCTTTTTTTTATGAATATCTAATATTTTAAAACCTATATCATAAACATCAAAAATATAAATTGTAAAAAAGATAAATTTACTTTATATAAATACATAAAATTATAGGTAAAATTATAACTACAACATTATGAAAATATATAAATTATAAGATATAATTTTGAATCACTTTGATAAAAAACTTCAATGCATGCTTAGATAATTCAATAATTATATGTTTTATTTTTTATTTTTCCATACATTTCTAATTATTTAAATATTATCCAAAGTGAAAGGTGAAAGGCATTAGATTTAATAATTTTAATGTGGTCTAAAAGAGTTCCTATGGATATGGATAAAAATAGAATGGTTCACATAAATTAAAATCAGAATTTTAATAATGTTATTTTTATTGTAGTAGATGACATATTTTTTGGTTTATAAATGAATTTTAAATTAAATTTATCAAACATTATCAAATATATTTTATTTGATTAGAGCATATAATTTTTCTAGAAATTTAATGTCTAAAACTTAATTAGTTAAAGACATCAAATTTAATCAATTCTATTTTTTTGGTGAAATTGACCAAATGCTTTAGATTTCATTGGGATATAGAATATGCATCCAATAATAATCCAAATAAAGGAAATACTACTATACTTATAGGACAAGGTTGAGATAATAAGTATACCAAACATTAAACTTGTATGCAAGTACCACCTAAGAAAAATCATGAAAGTTGTGAAAGGCAAAATTATGTAAGCTAGTGGATCAACTTCAAAAAGGGGTATACATGCTTCTTACTCAAATTCAAACCTAGTTGTGTATAAGTTTGAAACATATTTTCTAGTAAGAAAAAGAGCATTTTATTTCAAGCGGACTATCTTACAATCTTATTAAACAACATCATGTAAATACTTTTATTTTAACTAGACATCAATTTTAATGATCATCTAATATCTCAAAACCTATATCCTAAATCTATTTAAAAATAATGTGTGCATGTGTGTGTGTGTGCACACACACACACACACACATAACATGTGACTAGCACACTATGAAAATATAGAAATTATAAGTACTATGATTTTGAATCATTTTCAATGAATTGTTGCAATACATGCTTGTATAAGTCAATAATTATATGTGTTTTCTAATTTTTCTTTTGTCTATATTTCTAATTACTTAAATCTTTTGAAAAGTTCAATGCATTAGCTTTGACACTTTTAGTATGGTCTAAAGGAGTTGTTACGGATATAGATAATATCAAAATGATTAAGATAAATTAAAACAATATATTTTTCAGAGTTATTATTATCACATTAGATGACAATTATTTTTTGGTTATGAATGAATATAAATATATAAAAATTTATCATCTATATTTTATGTTCTAAGAACATATAATATTCTTAAAAATTTAATGTCTAAAAATTAATTAAATAAATACATCAAAGTTTATCAACTAGGATACTTTAGTGAAACTCAAAAAATGCTTAATATTTCACTTAGATATTGAATATACACCCAACAACAATAAAAAAGTAAAGGAAATACTACTCTACTTGTACAACACGGTTGAGACAATAATTATGCCACAAATAAAAATTGTATTAAGTACCACCTAAAAAATATAATTAAAGTTTAGAAAGATAACTTTGTGATTTATGTATTACATCAAGAATTATCTATATTGAGGATATAAATTAACAACGTAAAGGAATTGATATCTAATAAGATGACAAAATCATGTAGCGACTCTGCAGGGTCATAAGTTTTGGCTCAGTTGTACATTTGGACTAAAAATTAATGTGGAGGTTTATCATGAAGATTTGTTTGGATTACCAACAAAACCCATTTTGGTAGGAGCTTGGTTCAATCAACTTTTCAGGGCCAAATTCTTTAATATGTGGCTTCAAAATTGGTTTTTAGTGTTTTATTTTCACATTTTTAGAAAGTTGTTTTTTTAGTTACTTTTGAACTTGTAATATTTATGGGGTTAGATAGTTGGAAATTTGTGCCTTAACAACATTTTTTAGATTTCTAGAATATTTTGTGACTTTTGGGATAGATTTGAAAATTTTCATAAATGGCAAATTTTGGATTTTGTAAAAATTTGCCCAAAGAGGAAATTTGAGTTTGCTATTAAAATGGGCACTTTTTTGTTCCAAACTATTGCTATAGTGGCCCAATTTATGCAATAGAATTCAAAAGGATCCCACGTGGTCAAGCACATACACACATTTTTTCCCATTGAGAACAAAAACATATATATATATATATATATATATAGAGAGAGAGAGAGAGAGAGAGAGAGAGAGAGCTCCCACTTTGAGTTCTCTATGCTCTCTTCTTCCTTATTCTCCTCTTTATATTTTTTTTGCTCTATCTTCACAAAACCAAAATTGAAAAAATTCTAGACAATTCCCCAAAATCCACCTAAAATTGTTGCAACCTCCCCAAAATCTCTCATAAATGCTTTCCATTTCATTTTTCAAACTTAAAACTCCCACTCAGACTCTTTCCTTTATCATTTCACCTAACTACAACTTATTTATGAGTCTTTATGGGTGTGTTTGGGTACCTGCAAGAAGTTGTGTCCACTTTTTGGCCAAAAAGTGGAAGGTTTTTCCCTTTTTTTCAATTTCATCTTGTTTGACCTAAATATTTGAGGCATTTAAGTAATGAATCTTGAAAAAATTCAGTAATAGAAAATGTAGCGCTCGAAATCTACTTTCCAAATATGTAATTTATTTTAATACCCAGATCTTAAAAATGAAGTTTGAATAGCCATTACTAAAACCTATAGTTTAAAAGTCACTTTTCAAGACCATACAATGCTTGTGTAAAACAAGCATAATTTGACCTAAATGAAATTATTTTTATAAATCCTTTTGGGAAAAGATCTATAACTCACTCACCTTTGATGAGAATATTTTTTTGTAATTTTTTCTACACATTATTTTTGTTAATTTTTTATTGTCCATAATCATTGTTTTCAAAAAAAATTGTGTACGGCAAGCATGATTTGACCTAAACTTAACATTTTTATTTTATTTTTTATTTTTAAACTATATAGAGTTGTCTCTAGTTTGATGCCATATAATTTTTTTTCAAAATACTTAGAGACAAAAAATTTATTAAAATACTCAAAAACTATGTTATTTCAAGTTTATAGACCTCTTTCATTAGTAATTATTTTTAAAAATTAAAATATTGATCCATTTTTAAAAAAAAATACATATTTTGAATCTAGACAGACTCTACTATAATGGGTTTTCATTGTTTAAAAAAATTCTGAAATTTTGGTGTTCAGATATATTTTTGAAGTCATTATTTTATATGAAGATTGATTTGGCCTTCAAGTTGCAGGTCAAACCAGGTCCAAGCCAAAGGGTCTGCTCTCCAAGCCATTTCCCAAACCAAAACCAAAGCTAAAACCAAACCAAAGTTTGAAATTTTACGTAACGGGATCCCGTTGGTGAAACAGGATCCCGTTTTGTTTTTTAAAATAATTAAAAACACATTTAGTGAACGGGATCTCGTTTTCAAACAGGATCCCATTTCAAAAACAAAACAGGATCCCGTTTCCCTTTATTTTAATTTTTTTTTTTTAATTTTTTTTTTTTTTTTTTTAAATAAACTATATATACATTTTTTTTTTTATTTTTATTTTTTTTTAAACCAAACTATAAGAGGACATGTCATGTCATATTAGGTCCTATTATGTCATAAGACCCCTTAAGAGGATGTGTTTTGACATTATACCCCTTAGTAGGACCTATTGAAGGGTATTATGTCATAATAGGACTGATCATGACATAATAGGACCTATGATGACATAATAGGTCATATTATGTGATCGTAGGTCCTATTACGACATCATAGGTCATATTATCTCATAAAACCCCTTAAGAAGACCTATTATGACTTTATACCCCTTAGTAGGACTTGTTAAGGGGTATTATGTCATAACAAGACCTATTGTGACATAATAGGACCTATAATGTCATAATATGACCTATTATGTAATAATAGGTCTCATTGTGACATAATAGGTCATTTTGTGTCATAACAAGTCCTTTTGTGTCATAATAGGTCCTATTATGTCATAATACCCCTTAAGAGGACCTATTATGACATTATACCTCTTAGTAGGACCTATTATGACATAACACCCATTAGTAGGACCTATTATGACACAATAGGATCGATTATCACATAATAGGACCTATTATGTCATATAGGTCCTATAATGTCATAAGACCCCTTAAGAGAACTTGTCATGTCATAATTGGTCCTATTATGTTATAAGACCCCTTAAGAGGACCTATTATAACATTATGCCCCTTAGTAGGACCTGTTAAAGCGTATTATGTCATAAAAGGACCAATTATGACATAATAGGATCTATGATGATGTAATAGGTCCTATTATGTCATCATAGGTCCTATTATGACATCATAGGTCATATTATGTCATAAAACCCCTTAAGAGGACCTATTATGACTTTATATCCCTTACTAGGACATGTTAAGTGGTATTATGTCATAATAGGTGACATAATAGGTCTGATTACGACATAATACAACCTATTATGTCAAAATAGGTCCTATTATGACATAATACGACTTATTATGTCATAATAGGACCTATTATGTCATAAGATCCCTTAAGAGGACCTATTATGACATAAGATCCCTTAGTAGGATTTAGTATGACATATGTAGAGAAAGATAAGTTGGTTGGAAGAGAGAGATGGTACGTTTAGAGAGAGTTGAGGGGTATTATGTCATAACATGACCTATTGTGACATAATAGGATCTATAATGTCATAATATGACCTATTGTATCTAAATAGGTCCTATTATGACATAATACGTCCTGTTATGTCATAATAGGTCCGATTGTGGCATAATACAACCTATTATGTCATAATAGGTCCTATTATGTCATAAGACCCCTTAAGAGGACCTATTATGTCATTATACCTCTTACTAGGACCTATTATGACATAAGACCCCTTAGCAGGACCTACTATGACATAATAGGATCTATTATCACATAATAGGACCTATTATGACTAGGACCTATTATGTCATAATAGGTCCTATTATGTCATAAGACCCCTTAAGAGGACCTATTATGACATTATACCTCTAACTAGGACCTATTATGACATAAGGCGGGCCTTAGTAGGACCTATTATGATATAATAGGATTGATTAACACATAGTAGGACCTATTACAACATAATAGGTCCTATAATGTCATAAGACCCATTAAGAGGACATGTCATGCCATAATAGGTCCTATTATGTCATAAGACCCCTTAAGAGGACCTATTATGACATTATACTCCTTAGTAGGACCTTTTAAAGGGTATTATGTCATAATAGGACTAATAATGACATAACAGGATCTGTAATGATGTAATAGGTTCTATTATGTCATCATACGTCCTATTATGACATCATCGGTCCTATTATGACATCATAGGTCATATTATGTCATAAAACCCCTAAAGAGGACCTATTATGACTTTATACCCCTTACTAGGACTTGTTAAGGGGTATTATGTCATAATAGGACATATTATGAGAAAATAGGACCTATAATATCATAATATGACCTATTTTGTCCTAATAGGTCCCATTGTGACATAATAGGTCCTATTATGACATAATACGACCTATTATCACATAATACGACCTATTATGTCATAATATGACCTATTATAACATAATACGAACTATTATGTCATAATACGACCTATTATGTCATAATACAACCTATTATGTCATAAGACCCCTTAGGAGGATCTATTATGACATTATTGTTAGCCCCAATATCGAAAGCTAATGTACTGAGAGGGGAGGAGTGAATCAGTACTCCAAAACCCTTCTTGAATAATAACTTTACTGTTATGCATAAACCAAATAGTGTAGTAACATAAAACAATGCTAAAACAAATAGATAACAATCATACATGATTCACTCCATAACACATATATTATGGTTACACAGAAACTCTTGGTTAGAGAGAAAAACTGTGGTGGGGATGCCACCCACAACTTCACTACTGCAATAATAAAGAGTGCTCGATTAGAGCTACATGTTTAGCTATTTCTGATGGCTTACCCTGTTAGGAGTAATAAGATCTGTTAGATCTACCTTGCTAAAGGATTTTACAACACTTAATCTAAATGTTGCACCTGGTTAGAGGCTTTACAATTTATAGACTTGATTAGAGTCTTTTACCTTGTTAAAGGTTTCTCTTTCAACTTCACAATATTACAATAAAATCATTACAAATATCTGTAACTTTACATCTGAAATATTATAGCAGATTCTATGTGCTCAGAATAAGATTACCTTGTTTGTAGCATACCTCGGTAACCCATATAGTAACTCGGTAAACCCTTCTGTTTACTCTGTTCTTCGACTGTTCTCTAAAAACCTTCTCGGTGACCTCTGTGTCTCTGTAACAGTCTTCTTACACTCATACATACACCCTTAACTCATGTTGTAAAAATAGATCTCTTAAGATGGTGATCCAATTCATTGCTTCAATCTTACAAACACGATTTGTAACCATGTAAAATATTTCATTGGTTAGATGACCTCGAAATCATACATAATCTTCTAGTGCAATTTCCAATGTGATAACGGTTAGATGTGCCTCGACCTTGTAACACGTTTTCATATGCATGTCCAGGTTCAATGAATTTGGTAACACGTTTCACTCGATGTATATCAACTTGGTATGTCATCTTTGCTGCTTGGTAGACATGAAAAGATACTCGGTAGACAGCTCGGTGTATACTACGTTCTGTGACTGCTTTCTTCTGTAACCGACTAGACTATGCATACCGACTGAATGTTTCGATAATAGTAACTAACTAGAGAATATAATATAACTTTGACATAAAACTAATGGCAATCTGATAAGTAGTAACAATTATACCTCTTACTAGGACCTATTATGACATAAGACCCCTTAGTAGGACCTATTATAACATATGTAGAGAAAGATAAGTTGGTTGGGAGAGAGAGATGGTACTTTTAGAGAGACTTAAGGGGTATTATGTCATAAAATGACCTATTGTGACCTAGTAAGACCTATAATGTAAGAATATGACCTATTATGTCATAATAGGTCACATTGTGACATAATAGGACCTATAATGTCATAATACAACCTATTATGTCATAATACGTCACATTGTGACATAATAGGACCTATTGTGACATAATAGGTCCTATTGTGACATAATAGGTCCTATTATGACATAATACAACCTATTATCACATAATACGACCTATTATGTCATAATACGACCTATTATGTCATAATACGACTTATTATATCATAAGACCCCTTAGGAGGACCTATTATGACATTATTGTTAGTCCCAATATGGAAAGCTAATGTACTGAGAGGGGAGGAGTGAATCAATACTCCAAAACCCTTCTTGAATAATAACTTTACTGTTATGCATAAACCAAATAGTGTAGTAACATAAAATAAAGCTAAAACAAATAGATAACAATCGTACATGATTCACTCCATAACACATATATTTTGGTTACACAAAAACTCTTGGTTAGAGAGGAAAACTATGGTGGGGATGGCACCCACAACTTCACTACTGCAATAATAAAGAGTGCTCGGTTAGAGCTACATGTTTAGCTATTTCTGATAGCTTGCCCTGTTAGGAGTGACAAGATCTGTTAGATCTACCTTGCTAAAGGATTTTACAACACTTAATCTAAATGCTGCACCTGGTTAGAGGCTTTACAATTTATAGACTTGATTAGAGTCTTTTACCCTGTTAAAGATTTCTCTTTCAACTTCACAATATTACAATAAAATCATTACAAATATCTGTAACTTTACATCTGAAATATTATAGCAGATTCTATGTGCTCAGAATAAGATTACCTTGTTTGTAGCATACCTCGGTAACCCATATAGTAACTCGGTAAACCCTTCTGTTTACTCTGTTCTTCGACTGTTCTCTAAAAACCTTCTCGGTGACCTCTGTGTCTCTGTAACAGTCTTCTTACACTCATACATACACCCTTAACTCATGTTGTAAAAATAGATCTCTTAAGATGGTGATCCAATTCATTGCTTCAATCTTACAAACACGATTTGTAACCATGTAAAATATTTCATTGGTTAGATGACCTCGAAATCATACATAATCTTCTAGTGCAATTTCCAATGTGATAACGGTTAGATGTGCCTCGACCTTGTAACACGTTTTCATATGCATGTCCAGGTTCAATGAATTTGGTAACACATTTCACTCAGTGTATATCAACTCGGTGTGTCATCTTTGCTGCTTGGTAGACATGAAAAGATACTCGGTAGACAGCTCAGTGTATACTGCGTTCTATGACTGCTTTCTTCTGTAACTGACTAGATTGTGCATACTGATTGAATATTTCGGTAATAGTAACCGACTATAGTATATAGTATAACTTTGACATAAAACTAATGGCAATCTGATAAGTAGTAACAATTATACCTCTTACTAGGACCTATTATGACATAAGACCCCTTAGTAGGACCTATTATAACATATGTAGAGAAAGATAAGTTGGTTGGGAGAGAGAGATGGTACTTTTAGAGAGACTTAAGGGGTATTATGTCATAACATGACCTATTGTGACCTAGTAAGACCTATAATGTCATAATACAACCTATTATGTCATAATAGTTCACATTGTGATATAATAGGACCTATAATGTCATAATACGACCTATTATGTCATAATAGGTCACATTGTGACATAATAGGACCTATTGTCACATAATAGGTCCTATTGTGTCAGAATAGGTCCTATTGTGACGTAATACGACCTATTATGTCATAATAGTGTCCTATTATGTCATAAGACCCTTAAGAGGACCTATTATGACATAAGACCCCTTAGTAGGATCTATTATGACACAATAAGATCAATTATCACATAATTGGACCTATTATGACATAATAGGTCCTATAATGTCATAAGACATCTTAAAAGGACCTATTATGACATTATACCCATTAGTAGGACCTGTTAAAGGGTATTATGTCATAATAGGACTAATAATGACATAATAAGATCTATCATGATGTAATAGGTCCTATTATGTCATCATAGGTCCTATTATGACATGATAGGTCATATTATGTCATAAAACCCCTTAAGAGGACCTATTATGACTTTATACCCCTTACCACGACTTGTTAAGGGATATTCTGTCATAATAGGACCTATAATATCATAATGTGACCTATTATGTCATAATAGGGCCCATCGTGACATAATACGACCTATTATGCCATAAAAGGTCCTATTTTGTCATAAGACCCCTTAAGAGCACCTATTATGACATAAGACCCCTTAATAGGACCTATTATGACATTGGTAGAAAAAGATAAGTTGGTTGGGAGAGAGAGATGGTACATTAAGAGAGAGGTAGAGATGTATATATAGAGAAATATAGGTAGGTAGGGGATAAGGGGAGGTGTATAGAGATAGCGAAGATAAATAGTAGAGAGTCAAGGATGTGAGAGAGAGGTACATACATAGTTATAGATTTTGGGAGAGAGGAGACAATGCGAGATAGAAAGGAAAAAAAAAAGACAAAGAGAAATGTGAATTATATATAAATTTTATATTTCATGTATATATAGCTTGTATTTTTTATTAAAAAAAAAAATTTAAAAAGAAATTAAAAAAAAAGAAAAAAGGAAACGGGATCCCGTTTTGTTTTTGAAACGGGATCTCATTTCTGAGATCTAGGCTCAGGATCCCAAAGCTAAACGAGATCCCGTTTCAAATTTTGGCTCGGGATCCCATTTCGTTTCTCATGTGCTCTGTGAGATTTGGCATTTTTTTCTAAGTGTAAAACTTCCACACTAAGTGGACACAACTTTGTTCACTTACCCATTTGCTACTTCCAACAAAAGTAAAATAAACTAGATGTTAAAAGAAAACTCCTATGGTATTGTACCTATTGAGTATTCAACCAAAAGACCTATGTTATGATGCCCCTACATCAAATTACTGAGGTATAAATTTTTTTGAGCCTCTTCTTACAAATTATAATCCTTTGATGTTACAAATTAAAATGAGTTGATACAAGGATAATGTTTTATTGAAGTTATTACCTTGTTTTGTGGGATGATCATGTTATTTCTTCAAATAAAAAATCTTGTTGCTTTTGGTTGAATGAAATGACTCCACATCCAGTGGGATTAACCATGTAGCATCCTCTACTAGTCTATTTTTTAATTTCGCCAAATATTTGCCTATATTCATTGCCCCTAGTCTTCCTAACCACTCTTGAATATAAAATGCTCTCAACCTCCATCCATTTCTTTGTTTATATTACCTCCTCCATTTTTTGATGTTGTCGTGTATCTCCTTTATAGTAAGTGTATAATTTAGATACATTAAAAATTGGAGATATGTCCAAACCTATAGGTAGCTCCAACTCATAAACATTTGGTGAAAACTTCTTGATGATCTTACATGGTCCAATCTTCTTCAACTTGAGATTTTTGTAGGTATGATTGGTGAATTGTTCCTTTCTAGGTGTGCCAACACCATGTATCCCCCTTCAAAATTATTTTCTCTCCTTTTTAAATCTACCTTCACTTTATATTGATGGCTACTCCAATTGAGCTTTTTTCTTACTTGTTGGTGCAAATTTTGCATGTGTTTATCAAATTCTTCTTCATCAACACTTCACTTATATCCTTCAATATTTCTTAGATCTCTAAATTCTGAAATAAGCCTAGCATTGTACCCATAAACAATTTGACATGGTGTTTTACCTCTACTCTTGTTCACTAAATCATTGTATGCAAATTCAGCTTGAGGCAATATCAAATCCCATTGCTTAGGCTTGTAAACAACCAAACACCTTAACAATTTTCATAAGCTCCTATTAACAACTTTGGTTTGTCCATTTGTTTGGGGATGATATGCTAAGCTAAAATTCAAATCAATGCCTAAATTCTTCCAATGTTTCCTTTGAAAGTGACCCATCAGCTTAGTGTCATGGTCTGCAACTATACTTTTTAGTATTTCCATGCAATCTAACAACCTTTATAAATAAAAAAATTTGTAATATGTGAACCATCATTGGTCTTCTCGTAAGCTATAAAGTGAGCCATTTTTGATAATTTGTCAACAACCACAAAGATAGAATTGTTATCCTATTGAGTTCTTGGTAATGCAAGGACAAAGTCTGTGCTTAAATCATCCCGTGGTTTCTCATGTATGGTTAATGGCTGATATAATCTTGTGTTCTGACTCCTCCCTTTGGCATATTGGCAAACTTGACATCTTTGCATAAATTTTTTTATTTCTACCTTCAACTTTGGCCAATAATATATTTCACTAAGTTGTGCCATGGTTTTATTAGACAAAACAAGCAGAATAGGAAATGGAGCAAGAGGAAGAGAAGAAAAAGAAAGAGGATGAGAAGAAAAAGAAAGAGGAAGAAAAGAGAAAAGTAGAAGAGAATAAGAAACAAGAAGATGAGAAGAAGAAGAAGGAAGTGGAAAAGGAAGAGGAGAAGAGAAAGGAAGAGGAGAAGAAAAAGGAAGAGGAGAAAAAGAAGGAAGAAGAGGAGAAGAAGAAGAAGGATGAAGATGAAGAGAAGTAGAAAGAAGAGGAGAAAAAGAAGGCAGAAGAAGACAAGAAAAGAGCCAAAGAGAAAGAAGAAGTGGCACACAGCACTTAGATGGAGACTCCAAAGGCAACCGGTAGTCTAGACAAACTGGCTGATATTACCAGTCCTATTGACCTCCAGTCTAAAAATGAATCAGAGTTGCCACAGAGCATTAAGCTTGTTCAAGAGTGATTGGATGCTCTAAGGAGGAAAAAGGAGGAAGATGTTATCCAAACTGTGGTGGAAACACTCACCAATTTGATACCCAGTACAAACCTCCCCAGTACCGATTCCTCACTTGCCCAATTAAAGCTTCTATGTATAGCTATGGAAGACCAGGTCCAAAGCTTGGAAGAAGTTACAGAAACAAATGCCAAGAAGGAGCATGAAAAGGCTCTGAACATTGCTTTGGTAATGAAGTTGAATGAGCTTCAGTCAGAACTCCAGAAGGCACAAAAGGATATCAAAGATGCAATGGATGAGGGCAATCTACTACTCAGAAAGATTTGTCAACCTCATCTATTCTATGATGATGTGCTCACTCAGAAGGACAAACTGCAATCTGATATGCAGTCATTTATTAGCACCTTCAAGATGCCATATGATTCCTTCTCAACATAGGAACAAACTACTCACCAGTTTCAACTTCAGTCTGCAAGAATTGAGGCAGAGATAAGCAACCAGACACATAATTTGCAGGAACTTCAACTAGTCCTACTGCCAAGACTGCAAATTCTCCACAAGTGCTACCTCAATCTAGATGCCCTAATGGTCACTCATGAGATGAGTACCATGGATGCCATGGAAGAACAGGTTTATCAGATGCAAACAGAGAATGAGGTTGCTACCTCATTGCGTGAATCATGGTCTTTATCCACGAATACATTTATATAGGACTTTAAATCTATTTTTGACAAATTTCACTCCTTATTGTCATAAACTCTTATTTTGTTAATGCAAATAGAATAGGGGTTATTCAGCTGTACTTGGTCATTGTTGGCAAAGGGGGAGTAGTATACTTGCATTAAAATTTTAATGGGGAATAGTATCTATATTTAATTTTTGATGCATGCTATGTATACTTTCATGTCTATCTCTATAAGAAAGTATTATACATTGTATTGTTTGCAAAATGGATAGCGTATATGATTAGGGGGAGTAATTTTGTTTATGCCATGATTTTGTTGTAAAACACTTAGAAGTCAAAACTTTTCCTAAGTGTTTCCATCAATCTCAAACGGGGAGATTGTTGGCATTTTGATGATTATGTTGTGATTGTCATTGATGGACACACACATGCTATGAGATCACTTTGAGAATGTATGAATTATGCTCAACCGGTATCATATTGTAGTCTTTAGACTACTATTGTTATGCAAAACATGTTTATCGATCTCAAGAGGTATAAAGACCCAAGCGGCATAAAGAGATCAAGCGGTTTAAGGATCCCAAGTGGAGCGGAGAAAAGGAGCCACAAGCGGCAGTTATCTTTTTCCAGTCTTCAAGTTTTGTCAACCAGAAATCTATTTGAACCGGTATTACTCTGAGTTACCAACCGGTAACCGGAAAGTTGGACAAACCGGTAATACTCTGTGATGAGTTACCAATCGGTATATTTTTGTGATGAGTTACCATCCACCGATACTTTGATGGTGATTTTGTGTCGTGTTATCAAATGTGTCTAGATACAATTAACCTAGGAACTTGTAATGAAATCCTATTGGACCGACATGAAATCAGATTCCTTTTAAGGACATCATGTCTAGGGTTTTAAGAGAGAGAGAGAGAGAAGTATGCGAGTATAGGTGTTTGAAAAACTTCTTGAATGTGCGATCTTAACTAAGAAGATCAAGTCTATGAGTTTCAAGAGAGTAAGGAGTTACTGAAGAATGAAGTAATGCTGAAATGCATTAGCTATGAGCTATAATGGATCTAATCAAGTAGACTGTGCCATTTGCTAGATCATTCACTTGTTGATTATTCACATCTTTGACAAGTTAGAAACCCTTAACTGGGTAGGCCCAGAAAAGCCTTTGTAAATCCTCTAACAAGGTGGTTCACATCTGTGGATCTGAAATCCTCTCACAAGGTAGTCTTTAATCGAACTTATATCCTAATAGAGATTGAAATTCCTAACAAGATCTGTTCTGGTGAAGAACATTGTATGACCTTAACCGGTCTGACCTTAACCGGTCTGGTTACTATTTTGCAGATAGTTACTTGTGAGTTTCATGTCACCGTGGTTTTACCCATTTGGGTTTCCACATCAAAATCTCTTGTGTTTTGGTGATTGTGCTTCTGTGGGTGAATGCATTATTTCCTATTTGGTTTGCATGTGTCTTAACCAGTTTGTTTGCTAAACTATTTTACCGGTGTATTGCTAGACTATTAAAGTGTTTAAGTACATTATTTTTTATTCAAGAGTAGCAAAGTGCAAACATGATGGTTAACTAGAAAAGTGAGAGACACCAATAGGATTAGAAAACTGATAGAAAAGAAGGACCGGTTTTGTGTTGATTGTCGGTGACCAAGTCCAGCCAACATAGAGGTCCTTGATGTGATGGACATCGACATAGATGACACGTGGTGTTGAGGTGGGGTGCACGCATAGGTCAGCATGTTGAGTTTGGTGATGTGCCTCCTGGCGAGGTAGATAGTGGTAGGTCAACATTAATGTCGACCATGTATTTCACGGATCAGTTGCAAAGGTTTCATGGCTCGGAGTAGATTGAAGGAGATGTTGGTGAGCTGATGAAGGAAGCTCGATCGGATCTTTGTGCCTTCTTGTAAAAGGAAACAACTAAGACTTTTATGGTGTTTGACAGATGTAGTCAATATACAGGGAAGTGGTTACTAAAAATAGAAGGCATGTTCTATAAGGCATGACAATGGAGGGTTTGATTGGTGTGTTGCTATTCATCAATCAAGGAGATCAGATCAAATGAGATCTAATTAGTTTCTATGTGCCTCGTGATCACTGGAACAAAACCTAAGGCGTGAAGTTTGAAGGTGGCTTTTGGCGGGAAACTCTGATCATAAATATGCAGGCCGAAGATAGAATTTGATGATGCCTCAAAGACAGATGTTGCCAGGTAATGCCAAAGGCCAAATAGAGAAGTAGATGAAGAGTGATATTTGCAGAGCATCATAGAGATTGAGCAGAAGGGAGAAAACTAGTAATAGGTTTTAGAGAAGGTTTAACTAGTAAGGTCAAAGCAACTAGCAAGCTGAAAGAGAGCATCAGTGAAGCCAACCGATAATGCTAGAATCAGGTAGAAGACAATAGAGAGTATTGAAGTGTAGAGCAAGTGAAGAGGAGATCCAAAAGAGTAGAAGTAGAGGAAATGTAATCAGTATAATTGAGCTAGTAAGGGAGCAACAAAAGAGTGTAGCACAAAGAAGAAGATAATGATCTACCAAAGAGATGAAGAGAGATAGAGTGATAGGAAGAGTAGAGAATGAGTAAGGCAGAGAAGGGGTGATACCGATAGAGAGATTATGTGTCGTGGTTGCAAGATTCACTTGTAATTAGGGTTACAACTTATGTATTGATTTGATATCTTTGTAGAACACTAAGTTGGAGGTTTGTGTAGGGGTTGTAGCTCCTTGGGTTGGTGCTCCTTGGGTTGGTTCTCTAAATTAGGGGTTGGTTCTCCTTGGGTTGTTTCCCTAAATTAGGAGTTGGTGCTCCTTGGTTTAGTTACGTAAACATTGTAATTATAGTTGCATTGTGAGGCTGGATTGGAGCAGTAGACTCCACCAACAGTTTTCATCGAGGTTTTTCCCATATTAATTTTTCCTCGTAAATACTAGTGTTATGTGATGTCCCTTTCATGTGTAAATGCATTTAAGATAATATCCAATCTAACCATTAAGTCTTCCTTCTGTTAGATCTGAGAACTGGTATACTCATATAGGATAGTTAAAGGGAAAAGTTTGAGAACCACTGATTCACCCCCCTCTCGGTGGCACATTGTGTCTAACACAAGTATAGTCTTGGGACACAATATAAAAAATAAAAGAAGAAAGATCAAGCTTGCAAACAACATGCACATGACCAGCTGACATCTCTTGCCAAGAGAACAACATGGATTCAGATAAATTGTTGGACTAGGGAAGGATGCATCCAATGAATAGGTAATGGATTAAGCAAAAGCAACGATGGTGTGTGAGGTCTATAGATGAGAGGATTGTCATTTGGATTTGATTAGCACAACATGGATGGGTGTTTGGATTAGGCACAAGTCAATGTAAGCTCGGGTAGATGGGAAAAGCCCAGTTTGATAAATTGGATAAGATGGAAGAAGGATACATGATTAAATAGGTTGAAAAGGGGGATGGATGATTGAGTAGGATTGGATTTGTGATGGGATTAATGATTGAATTGGAAGAGATGGAGAATATGATTGGATGAGATTGGATTGGATTAAAAATATAATTGGATAGGATGGGGTGGATTGGTGGATATAGGATAGATGGAGTGGAACCAATGACAACGGAGAACCAAGTATTGGTAAAAGGATGGATGAATGGAGGGGGATATTTTTTGGATAGGAGATAGATGAATTGAGTCGATGGATATGGACGGGCTATGAAGAAATAAAGAGATGGAGGGTAAGATGATGGAGACCCAAGGACTATGTTGCAAAGGAGTGCAATGCCCCACACTAGAGATAGTGAAATTAAGGATGTAAGGATGGTGGATAAAGATGTATCAGATGAAAGGATAATGTGTAATGGATATGGATGGATAGAGGTCTTAAGGCTTGTGTGTTCCAAAGAATGCATATATATTATTTTACCTTTATAATGATCAAGATCAAATGTAGGGATGGATGATGGATTTGGATTGGAGGAGGGATATGAGATGCAGGATATGGATAGGATAGTCAAGATCAAAATAAGAAACAAGGTTGGACTTAGATAGGATACCGATAAAAGATAAGGAATGTGGATGGTAGGATTGCATGGATGAAGCTTGCCCCCAATTGTAGGGTGCAAGAGGGGGGATTACACATGATGCTTGTTTTCCAAGTTTTCATCATGATACTTACCCAAGGTACCACAAGAAGTGGTTTTCACCATTGGATGAAATGATTTTTCTTTACTTTTTCCGATTTTTCCATTTTTTTACCTTTTTTTTTTCTTTTTTTCTTGATTTTTTTAATTTTTTTAATTTTTAGAATAGTCTGGAAGGATAAGGATGAGGATGAATAGATATGGAAGATATTTTATGCGTGAAGGATGAAGTGAAGACTCAAGCATCTAGTTCCATGGATGGTATCCCTTAGTATTTCTTTGATCTAGAGGTATGCTCATATATGTTGGTAAAAATAAATGGGGATATGAAATGAATAGGGGATGGAAGATAAGGATTTGCAAAGCCTTGGGCTAATAGAATGTGATTATGAAAAATACATGGTGGATAAAGGATGGGGTTTTAAAAAATTTGTGGAAGATCAACATTGGCACACACCTTGAAGGGTGGTGGAGTAGTGGGGGAGAGGATTTTTAATTAGATGGAGGATAAAGTGTGTATTTTGGGACATGAACACCGAAAATAGAAGAAGGGGATGATGGAGTTGGGATGGTGGATTTTTGGACATAAGCAAGCAAGCAATCGTTCTTCTTTCAAGCATTGGAGTAGAGATAAAGTCAAGATTCAAGAGTTGTTGAAATTCATGTTCTATTTTATTGAAGACTTCATCAAACCCTAATTTTATGTGGAGACAAACAAAACTACACAAGGAGGTATAGTGTTCATGTTTTAGTCATTACTCATCATCTTCTTCAAAAGGATAATATTTCCTTTATTGTAATTCAATCAAATTTCACTTATATTTCATGGTTAATTTCAAAACTTGGGTATGACCTAAGGAAAACCACTATTCACAACCTATTTCCCTTCTCTGGTTGCGTAGGAGTAGGTATAGAGCTATGATATTTAGGATTGGCAAATTAAGAGCTCCTTTTGGGAACAAATTGGAATCCTCTTATAATCCTCAAATCCAGGTCCATGGCTTGATTCAATAAGTGTAACTCATTGTTCATGCATTTTTACATCAATTCCAAGATATTTACCCTAATTTCAACATTTTGAAAATTCAACTTAAAAGAGGGCAATTTAATCAAATCCCTGGTAAATCTAATAGAACTCTAAGCCCTTATCCTTGCTATTTTTTGGCCAGATCTGTTAGATTTACATCCCTCTTCAGTGTAATGGCCCCTAAGTCACAAATTAGTGGTTTCTTCCTTCTATGGTGGAAACCCTAATTTTTCACCATTGCAATAATTATATATATTTTTAATTTATTTTTTCATTTGCCTACATTTCTAAATGCTTATCTCTTTTAAAAATTGCAAGCCATTAGCTTTGACACTTTTAGTATGGTCTAAAGGAATTGTTATGGATATGGATGATATCAAAGTGGTAATGATCAATTAAAGTATTATGTTTTTCAAAATTATTATGATCACATTAGATGACATTGTTTTGTAGATATGGATGAATTATTAAATTAGATATATTAAAAATTATCATCTATATTTTATTTTCTTATAATATATAATATTATTAGAAAAGGTAATGTCTAAAAAATAACTAAATTTATATATCAAAGTTTATCAGCTCTAATTCTTTAGTGAAACTCACAAAAATGTTTTAGATTTCACTTATATATTGAATATACACCCAGCAATAATACAAGTAAATGAAACACTACTACTGTAAACAAGGTTGAGACAATAATTATAGCACAAATTCAAATTGTATGTAAGTACCACCTAAAATATAATGAAAAGTGTGGAAGGAGAAAATTGTAAGTTAGTGGATCAAGTTCAAAAAGGGGTATCAATTCTTCTTACTGAAGTACAAGCCTGTTTGGATGTAAGTTTGAATCATATTTTCAAGTAAACAAATATTATTTATTTCAAGAGAACTAGCTTACATTCTTGCTAAAACATATCATATAAATAGTTTTATTTCAACATTTAAATTCTATTTTAAAATATAAATTCTAGAAAAGTTAAATTTTCTTTATATAAATACTATTTCATATAAAACACATCATATAAATATAAATATATAGAATTTATCTTTCTAATTACTAGATTATAGATGTAATAATTTAATCATTATTACATGACCTATAAACATGAGCTATAGACATTTAATATTGAACATCAGAAATAATTTTGGTTTGCATAACTTGTTTAATATATTAAGAAAATAATTGATTTAATATATTAGTATATTTCAAATTTTACATTGAAAAATAATTTTGAATTCAATTAGTATCACCAATAAAACTTAGATGAGAGATTTCAATAGAATATATCAATAGGAAGTTCAAACATGGTATGAAAGTTTACAAAGCTGCATGGATGGTTACATTGACGAAGTCTAAAACCAGAAAAAAGCACTAAAAACTAGTTGTAGTCTGAAATTCCATAGCACATGACTTCTATAGAAAATTACTCGAGTCTAAAAGCCTACAACAATGAATTTGTCAGAGTTTAGAAGTCCATTACAATCCAAATTTTAGATTCATCTAGTAGGTTCAACTTATAAATTTTGATGAAGTTATAGTATTAGACTCCACTAGTACAATAGATTTTAGTATCTATATTTAGTTCAAAATTTAGGTAATCGCACATTAAATATAGTTCATAGATTATACTTCAAAACTAGGTTATAAAAATAGAAGCTAGTTTGTAATGCAATTATAGAAAGAAACTTGTTGGCAAATAAATATTGAGTATGCGAGTTGTAAAATAGAGTTAAAATTCGAGAAGCATAGAAATACTTTTTAGCTTGTTATATTAATCTAGGACTAATCTATTTACTTAAGATTTATATTATTTTATATTTATTATTTATTTATACTAATTAGGCAATTCTTTAATTTTATATTTACTTGGAAGGTGTAATAAATATTATAATTCACATGTTACTTTTTATTTAAAGGCGCGTGTGCGCGCACACACACACACACATACACACACATATGAGAGCATATTTTGTTTTTATGTCGTGTTTATTTTGGAAATATTATGTTTATATTTAATATTAATATTTTGACATGTAAATTGTTGTCAAATTTAAGACAAAAAAAAAGAAGAGTTTTTGTTAAGTTAACTCGCTTATGTTATTACACTCCATTCCTTACTACTATTTTAATATGTTTCTGGTCATTAATAATTATAAAATAGTTTATTCATATATAATTATTATGCCGAGAGGCGTCTACAATGACATCAAAACATCCGTAAACAAAAATCCATTTTGAAACAATTTGACATAAAAATGACAGGTAAATGCATGGAATATACGATGTTTCAGCTTTTGTGGAGGTGTTATTTTATTACTCCAAATAAAATAGAACCCTAACCAGTTGTCCCCACCTAGATTCAGAGTTTTTTGCATGGAGGACTTTAATGGATTTGTATTCTTGGTGTTTTAGTATTATAAAAAAATATTTATTATACAGATGATTCTCTTCTATTAAAAGATATCTGTAGGTATATATTACATATATTTTTTAAATATAGATATACTAGTAATTAATGTCAAGATTGACAATTTTGTATAAACTTGAGAAAATATAATTATGTATGTGCAAGATATGTTTGAAAACGTCTGTGATAAGTGATAAAGTGGACAATCAATGAATTGTTATGAATTGATATGTTGTTTTGCCCACTTTCTTAAAAAATTCAATGTTTACGTAACTGCTTAAATCATTTGAGAAGTAATATGACCATCACACTTTGACTCTAACATTTTCTCTTCAAGTCTATAAATAATTTGAATTGGACAACTTGTAATTTTCAGCCATTTTCAGTCCGCTAAATTTCATAAGCTTTGACAATTTTTTTGAATGATCTAAAGGAGTTGTTATGGATATGGATAACATATCAATTAAAATGATAATGTCCCATTTACAATCTTAAAAGCATTGATGTTGATGTTGAATGTTGAATGCTGAGTCGACCATTTTCTGTCACGTGCATGACTTCAAATACATTTTCAGCCATTTTCTGTCACGTGCATGACTTGTAATTTATGTCTATCTATTCGATACTCATTACTTATAAGTAGTTTGAATTGGACATCTAACTTCACTTGCATTCCTCCTATTTCTTCGAATTTTGAGTCCACCATTTCTTCAGTCGCGTGCATGCGCTGCAAATAATATATTCAATGTTTATACATCCAATTGCTTAAATCATTTCATTTGAAAAGTAATATGACTATCACATTTCTATACAAGTGTATAAATAGTTAGTAAAAGATTCAAGCCGTCTCATTTGAAAAAAATGCATTTTCAGTCGCTCCCATGCGTTCAAAGACTGAAGATCAAATGCATTTTCAGCCATTTTCAGTGGCCTAGATTTCATAAGCGGCGGCATCTACACAACTTTTAATTTGTCTATAGATTTTTAATCAATCATTTAAAAAAATTCAATGCATGTTTGTATAAGTCAATATTTATAGTCTTTTTTTTTGCGCTCTACATTTCTAATCGATGGAAACTTTTCAATTTTGCAAGACAATAGCTTTAACATTTTTTAGTATGATCTAAAGGAGTTGTTATAGATATGGATAACACCAGAATGGTTAGCATCAATTAAAATGATATGTTTTTAAATGTCATTATTGTTACATTAGATGACATATTTTTTTGGTTATGGATGAATTATTAAATTAAATATATCAAACATATGATTTTCTTAAAAAGTTAATAATTAAATAAATACATCAAATTTAATCAACTTTGATTCTTTAGTGAAATTTACCAAATACATTAGAGTTCACTAAGATATAGAATATAGACTCATTAATAATACAAATAAATGTCATACTCCTATACTTATACATCAAGGTTGAAACAATAGTTATGTCACAAATAAAAATATCAAGAAAAGTGTGGAACGGTAACATTGTAAGTTAGTGGATCAAGTTCATAAAGGAGTATAGATGGTTCTTATTCAAATTAAAACCTCTTTGTACATAATTTTGAATCATATTTTCTAATAGGAAAAGAACATTTTATTTCAAGAGGGTTAGCTTACAATTTTGTTAAAACACATTATATAATCGCTTTTATTTTAACTTGACATCAATATTATGACCATCTAATATTTCAAAACCTATTTACCAAATCTAGTTAAAAATGAAAATTCCAAAACAAATTAATCTACTTTATATAAGTATATAAATATTATATGTAAAATTATAACTACCACACTATGAAAAAATATATATTATAAGTAATATGAATTTGAATCATTTTCAATAAATTCTTTTCAATGCTTGCTTATATAAGTCAATACTTATATGTATTTTTTGCATACATTTCTAATTGTTTAATTTTTTTTTAAAAGTGCAAGACATTAGCTTCAACACTTTTAGTGTGGTCCAAAAGAGTTGTTATAGGTATGGATAACATCAGAATTCTTAACATGAATTAAAAAACATGTTTCTCACTGATATTATTATCAAATTAGATGACATTTTTCTGGTTCTATATGAATTATTAAATTTTATTATATGAAACATTTTCAAGTATATTTTATTCTCTTAGAACATATCATTTTTTGAGAGAGTTAATATTTAATTATTAATTAACTAAATACATCAAATCTTGTCCAAGGGATTGAGCTTAGTTGGTTAAAGCATTGAGTTCTCAATGTGGAGACCCAAGTTCAACTCCCATGAGGGACACCTTTGTGTAGAATTCTAAGTTGTGACTCTTGGTCTTTCAATGGTTGTTTAAAGTGGATTTCTAAGTTGTGACCCTTGGCCTTCCAATTTTTGTTTCTAATTTGGTGCTCGAAAGGAGCTAGTATGTAATAAGTTTTTAACGTGGATGCTCAAATGAGAAAAAATTGAACTTTGTGATTCTATGATACTTAATATAAAAATACATCAAATCTTATCAAGTTGGATTCTTTAGCGAAACTCACCAAATGCTTTAGATTTTACTAGGATACAAAATATACTTGCAATAATAAAATAAATAAAGGAAATACTACTATACTTATACATCAATATTGAGACAATAATTATACCACAAATAAAAAGTGGATGCAAGTACCACTTAACACATAATCAGAAGTGTACAAAATGAAGTTAGTGGATCAACTTTAGAAATAGTTGTATGTTGGTATTTTGGTATGGTTTTGTCATTGATGTCAACACCTACTAACACTTATCAACTCTGGTACTTTGGAGATTCAACAACATTCACCGACAAGCAAGTGACTTATGCACAGTCACCGGTATCCGGTACACCGGCAGGATATAATGTTCACCGACACTTGTATTGGTATGGAAAACACTTGGATATGTCAAAGAAATCATTTAGACACTTCAACTTGAAGATTTGGTTATTGGCATATTCGTATTTACATATTTGTTGTTACCGACAAATAGGTGCAGGTTACACACCTGCAAGTTTGTGTTTTCCAGATCAGCACGACACACTATGGAGATGTTTTATTATTGTTGTAAATGCATTAAGCCGACATGTTGAATTGATTATTGCATGGGATATTATTTTAATTGTAAATTGATTTTATTGTAATATCCTTTAGAGCCAACCTACTAAAATTGGTCTTAGGTTATGGTATAAATGTAAGATCTTATTTGTAAGATCGTACGTGGAATGCAAAAAAGGATTGTGTGAAGGTATATGTGAGAATAAGCAGAGCTATACAGGCAGACATCATTTGAAGGTTGAAGGAGGGTTTTTGAGAAGACAATCAGAACTACACCGGTACTGAATCCAGCATAGAAAGATGCTAATTTGAGTAGTACATCCTTATTGGATTTAACCATCCAATTGTAGTCAGTGTGACTCCTATTTTGTGTTTGAGCAGTGAGCTCTAGGTGCTTGGCCTTTCTACATGTGCAGACCCCATTTTTATACACTTACTATCTGCAGTAGTATCATCTAATTGTGGGTAAGGTTTCCCACATTGGTTTTTTCCCTTACAGGGTTTTTACATACAAATATTGGTGTTATGTGTTGTGGATGACTTTAGCTTTTTGATTCATGCATTAATCTTTACGGGTATTGCAATTAACTGATAAAACTATCTACCAATATAAAAGACTAGTTTACCGGTATTAAGCATTAAGTTGCTTAAGTTGTTTTTGGTTTGAATTTATTTGACAATTGATTCACCCCCCCCCCCCCCCCTCTCAGTTGTCTCTGGGACCTAACAATTGGTATCAGAGCCTAGTCCCCTTTTGCAGAAGTTTAACAGCTTGAGGAGATCCAATGTCTACTAACTATTTGAGGAAGGACAATCCTAAACTTGATGGAACCAACTATGGCATATGGAAGATCAGAATGGAGACACATCTAAATTGCATTGGAAAGGAAATCTGGGATGTTACAAAGAATGGCTATACTACTCCTACTCAAAATCAGCCTAATCCACCTAACTTGACTAAAAATGAGAAAAATGATTGCAAAGCAAGAGAAGCACTTTTGAGCACATTATTAGATCAACAAATCATGGAATTATTACATAGGTCTACAGCTAAAGCTATTTGGGATCATTTGGAAACACTGAATGAAAGAGACTCCACAGTCAAAATTGCAAAACATGAAAGCTTCCGGGTGAGGTATGAAAATCTGAAAATGGAAGAAGATGAAAGGATTTCTGCTTTTATGGAAAGAGTTAATGAAATTGTTTTGGGTATTAAATATTATGGAGGTACTTTAAGTGAACATGAAATAGTTTCAAAAGTTTTAAGAGGATTGCCACCATTATATAAAATAAAAGTTACTACTATAAATGAGTTAAGAACAATGCCTAATACATCAGTAACTAGGGATACATTGATTAGAAAAATTTCAGCTTTTGAAATTGAGGAATTTGGTCTTGTTGCTACTATAAAGATAGATTTAGCTTTGAAAGTGTCTACATCATATGCACCATCATTTGAAAAGTCTGATTGGAAAGCCTTTTATGCAAGAGAACTTGAAGAAAGAAGGAGAGAAAATGAAGAACTTGAAGAACTTGAAGCACTATTAACAAGAAAAATGCCTAAAGGTCTAGTTGGAAGTAAGTATGAAAGTAAAGCACCCTTTAAATGTTTTAACTATAATAGGATTGGTCAAATGGCTTCAAGATGACCTGATAGACATGCTAGACTAAGAGAAGAAGCCAGAAGAACATACAAGCCTAACCCTGAATATCAGAGATGCGGATTTAAGAAGAATAAAGACGGATCTTGTTATCTTGTTGATGAAGGAGTGACTGATGATTCTGATGAGGATCCGACATACAATGGATGGGTATTTGTTGCTATAATAGAAAATCAACCAACACCTTCTATTCAAATGGTAGAGCAGGCCTTGGCAGCTAAAATTGAAGTTAAGGATGAATGGATCATTGATTCAGGATGCTTATATCATATGACTGGTGATAAAAGTAAATTCTTGACATTTCAGGAATATAATGGAGGTCTAGTGAGATTTGGAGATGATAAAGCTTGTTTGATCAAAGGTAAAGGTACAATATCTCTTGATGGTAAGAATAATACTAACAATGTTTACTATGTTGAAGGTTTAAAGCATAATCTTTTGAGTGTTGGTCAATTAGTTGAGAAAGGATTTTAGTTACAATTCAAAAATGGAAAATGTAAAATCATGAATAGAACTGGTTTTGGAAATTGCAACCAGTAATCAAACTAGAGGTAATAGCTTTCATTTGAATAACAGTAAAAAGACATGCTTGATTGCACATATTGATGAAAGTTGGCTATAGCATAAGAGACTCTGTCATGTAAATTTTGACTGCATGGTAAAAATCAGTACTACTAAGGCCGTTAGAGATCTACCTAAGATTGTTAAGTCTCACAATTTGGTATGTAAGGAATGTCAATTTGGAAAACAAGTTAGAGCTACTTTCAAAAGTATTCTAGAAAAATCCAATAATGCTCTTGACTTAATTCATACTGATTTATGTGGTCCAGCTAGAACTAAAAGTTTACAAGGTAATAGATATTTCATGCTAATCATTGATGACTATTCTAGAATGTGTTGGGTTACTTTTCTCAGAGAAAAATCAGAATCACTTGGGAAGTTCAAAATATTCAAAGCAATGGTAGAAAATGAAATCGGTAAGAAAATCAAATTTCTAAGATCAGATCAAGGAGGAGAATTTACATCTAAGGAATATAATGCATTATGTGAAATGAATGGAATCAAAAGACAACTATCAACACCTCGAACACCATAATAGAATTGACTTGTAGAAAAGAAAAACAAAACTATCTTGGATGCAGCTAGAAGTATACTATCAGAAGCAAACCTACCACATGTATATTGGAGAGAAGCAGTAAGTACAGCGGTCTATACATTCAACAAAGTTCACATCAAAGGTGAAAGCGGTAAGACCCCTCATGAACTATGGTTTGGTATTCCTCCTACACTTAAATATTTCAGAATATTTGGAAGTAAATGCTATATGAAAAGAGATGAGTATATTGGTAAATTTGATCCTAGAAGTGATGAAGGAATATTTCTTGGTTATTCATCTAAGAGTAAGGCATATAGATGTTTTAACAAAAGACTACAGAAAATTGTTGAGAGTACAAATGTGAAGATCGATGAACAATTTAGAGGAACTTCAAGGTATATAGACTATGAACCGGCAACAAAAATTCTAACAAATGAACCTACACTGAACCCACCAGTACAGAATGAAGATCCAGTTACCCTGGTATCATCTAAAAATTCCACTGTAACTGAGGAACAACAAGAAACAAAGACACCTCAGTCTGTAAGACTGAATCATTCTAAAGATCGGATAATTGGAAACAAGTATAAAGGAGTTATGACAAGAGGAAGATTGGCAAATGAAGAGGTGTGTCTTATTTCTCAAATTGAACCATCATCTATTAATGAGGCATGTGAAGATAAACACTGGATTAAAGGAATGGAAGAAGAATTAGAGCAAATTCAGAAGAATAATAGACATTAATTCCCTGGCCTAAAGCTAAAAATGTGATTGGAACCAAATGGGTATTCAGAAACAAACTTAATGAAGATGGAAAGGTAATCAGAAATAAAGAAAGACTAGTGTGTAAGGGATATTCTTAGAAAGAAGGAATTGATTACAATGAAACCTTAGCACCGATAGCTAGAATTGAGGCAGTTAGATTATTCTTGGCTTTTGCAGCACACAAGAACTACAAAGTATATCAAATGGATATTAAATGTGCATTTCTGAATGGAGATCTTTTGGTACTTACAAGGCACTACAAATCTTGAATTATCGTATCCTAGAAATGAAAACTCTGAATTATGTGCATACACAGATGCAAATTGGACAAGAGATGTGGATGATAGAAAAAGCACCACCGACAGAGCATTTTTTCTTGGAAGAAGATTAATTTCTTGGTTGAGTAAGAAACAAGGCACTACATCTTTATCAACAACAGAATCATAATATGTTGCAGCAACAACTAACTATACACAAGTATTATGGCTTAAGAAAATGTTGAAGGACATAAAGATAAAGCGCAAGGAACCTATTACTATCTATTGTGATAACACTGCAACAATTGATATATCTAAGAATCTAGTATTACATTCTAAAACCAAACATGTTTCTATCAAACTGAATTTTTTAAGGGAAAAAGTTGAAGCAAAATAAATAAAACCGGTTTATGTGAATACTAAAGAGCAGATTGCAGATATTTTCACTAAACCTCTGCCTAAGGAGACATTTGAATATCTCAGAGATCAGCTTGGGGTTATATCCCCACTGGAAGAGACTTAGGAAGTTGATGTTTGTCATCATCCAATAGAATTAACAGAGAAATATTTTACTTTGGCTTTGATGAGGATGCTACTTCCCAGGCGGAGTAGTTGGTATACTGAATTGGTTGGTATTTTGTATCTGAAAAATAGTTTTTTATTTTATTTCTACTTTGGCATTTTATGTCAAAGGGGGAGAGATTGATATGGAAAAACACATCATCTTTTGGAAGAGATTATTCATTGGGGGAGTTATTATTACTCTTTGTATCTGTATTTTGATTTCTGGTTATGATCTCTTTTGGGAGATTGTTGGCTTTTGGTATTTGGCATTTCCGTTTTGGCACTTTGATGGTTTTTCCATCTTGTGTTGCCATTAATGCTAAAGGGGGAGATTGTTGGTATTTTGGTATGGTTTTGTCATTGATGTCAACACCTACTAACACTTATCAACTTTGGCACTTTGGAGATTCACCAATATTCACCTACAAGCAAGTGACTTATGCACAGTCACTGGTATCTGGTACACCGGCAGGATATAATGATCACCGACACTTGAAATGGCATGGAAAACACTTGGTTATGTCGAAGACATCATTTAGACAATTTGTCTTAAAGATTTGGTTATTGGCATATTTGTTGTTATCGGCAAATATGTCCAGGTTACACACCGGTGGGTTTATCTTTTCCAGATCAGCACGACACACTATGGAGTTTTTTTATTATTGTTGTAAATGCATTAAGTCGACATGTTGAATCGATTATTGCATTAGATATTGTTTTACTTGTAAATTGATTTTATTGTAATATCCTTTAGAGTTGACCTACTAAAATTGGTCTTAGGTTATGGTATAAATGTAAGATCTTATTTGTAAGATCATATGTGAAGGTTTATGCGAGAATAAGCAGAGCTATAGATGCAGACATCGTTTGAAGGTTGAAGGAGGCTTTTTGTGAAGACAATCAGAACTACACCAGTACTGAATCTAGCATATAAAGATGCTAATTTGAGTAGTACATCCTTATTGGATTTAACCATCCAATTGTAGTCAGTGTGACTCCTATTTTGTGTTTGAGCAGTGAGCTCTAGGCGCTTGGCCTTTCTCCATGTGCAGACCCCATTTGTATACACTTACAATCTACAATAGTATCATCTGATTGTGGGTAAGGTTTCCCATCGTCTGTTTTCCCCTTACAGGGTTTCCAAGTACAAATATTTGTGTTATATGTTGTGGATGACTTTGTCTTTTTGATTCATTCATTAATATTTACCAGTATTGGAATGAACTGATAAAACCATTTACCTGTATAAAAGATTGGTTTACTAGTATTAAGCAATAAGTTGGTTAATTTGTTTTTGGTTTGAATTTATTTGACAACTGATTCACCCCCGCTCTCAGTTGTCTCCAGGTCCTAATATTGTAAATGCTTCTTACTCAAGCTCAAATCTCTTTGTATGTAAGTTTGAGTCATATTTTTTAGTAAGAAAACAACATTTTATTTCAAGAGGCCTAGCTTACAATCTTGTTAAAACATATCATATAAATACTTAAATAGTTTTATTTTAACATAACATCAATTTTTATAATTATCTAATATTTCAAAACATATATCCTAAATCTATTTTAAAATATAAATTCTAAAAAGAAAAAAATTAATTTATGTAAATACATAAATATAATAATATTATATATAAAATTGCAACTACCACACTATGAAAATATAAAAATTATAATTAATATAATTTTGAATCACTTTCAATAAATAATTTCAATACATGCTTATATAAGTCACTACTTATATGTTTCCAATTAATTAAATATGATGAAAAGTGTAAGGCATTAGCTTTGACACTTTTAATGTGGTTAGAGGAGTTGTTATATGGATAACATTGCAATGATTAACATCAATTAAAATGATATTTTTTTAATGTTATTATTATCACATTAGATGACAACATTTTAGGTTATAAATAAATTATTAAATTAAATATATCAAACATTATTATCTATATTTTATTTGATTGTAACATATAATTTTTCTATAAAGTTAATGTCAAAAATTCAATTAACTAAATACATCAAATTTTATCAATTCTAAATTGATAGTGAAACTGATCAAATGCTTTTGATTTCTCTAAGATATAAAATATGAACACAACCAAAATAATACTATACTTATAGAACAACATTGAAATAATAAGCATACCAAAATAAAAATTGAATGCAAGTACTACCTAAAAAATATCATGAAAATTATGAAAGGGGAACTATGTAAGTTAGTGGATCAACTTGAAAAAGGGGTATACATGCTTTTTATTCAAATTCAACCCTCTTTATATAAAAGTGTGAATCATATTTTCTAGTAAGAAAAAAAGTATTTTATTTCAAGAGGACTATAATATTATTAAACACATCATATAAATATTTTTATTTTAACTTGACATCTTTTTTAATGAATATCTAATATTTTAAAACCTATATCATAAACATCAAAAATATAAATTGTAAAAAAGATAAATTTACTTTATATAAATATATTAAATTATAGGTAAAATTATAACTACAACATTATGAAAAATATACAAATTATAAGATATAATTTTGAATCACTTTGATAAAAAACTTCAATGCATGCTTAGATAATTCAATAATTATATGTTTTATTTTTATTTTTCCATACATTTCTAATTATTTAAATATTATCCAAAGTGAAAGGTGAAAGGCATTAGATTTAATAATTTTAATGTGGTCTAAAAGAGTTCCTATGGATATTGGTTCACATAAATTAAAATCAGAATTTTAATAATGTTATTTTTATTGTATAAAATGACATATTTTTTGGTTTATAAATGAATTTTAAATTAAATTTATCAAACATGATCAAATATATTTGATTTGATTAGAGCATATATTTTTTCTAGAAATTTAATGTCTAAAATTTAATTAGTTAAAGACATCAAATTTAATCAATTCTATTTTTTTTGTGAAATTGACCAAATGCTTTAGATTTCATTTGGATATAGAATATGCATCCAATAATAATCCAAATAAAGAAAATACTACTATACTTATAGGACAAGGTTGAGATAATAAGTATACCAAACATTAAACTTGTATGCAAGTACCACCTAAGAAAAATCATGAAAGTTGTGAAAGGCAGAATTATGTAAGCTAGTGGATCAACTTCAAAAAGGGGTATACATGCTTCTTACTCAAATTCAAACCTAGTTGTGTATAAGTTTGAAACATATTTTCTAGTAAGAAAAAGAGCATTTTATTTCAAGCAGACTATCTTACAATCTTATTAAACAACATCATGTAAATACTTTTATTTTAACTAGACATCAATTTTTATGATCATCTAATATCTCAAAACCTATATCCTAAATCTATTTAAAAATAATGTGTGCATGTGTGTGTGTGTGTGTGTGCGCACACACACACGCACACACACACATAACATGTGACTAGCACACTATGAAAATATAGAAATTATAAGTAATATGATTTTGAATCATTTTCAATGAATTGTTGCAATACATGCTTGTATAAGTCAATAATTATATGTGTTTTCTAATTTTTCTTTTGTCTATATTTCTAATTACTTAAATCTTTTGAAAAGTTCAATGCATTAGCTTTGACACTTTTAGTATGGTCTAAAGGAGTTGTTACAGATATAGATAATATCAAAATGATTAAGATAAATTAAAACAATATATTTTTCAAAGTTATTATTATCACATTAGATGACAATTATTTTTTGGTTATGAATGAATATAAATATATAAAAATTTATCATCTATATTTTATGTTCTAAGAACATATAATATTCTTAAAAATTTAATGTCTAAAAATTAATTAAATAAATACATCAAAGTTTATCAACTAGGATACTTTAGTGAAACTCAAAAAATGCTTAATATTTCACTTAGATATTGAATATACACCCAACAACAATAAAAAAGTAAAGGAAATACTACTCTACTTGTACAACACGGTTGAGACAATAATTATGCCACAAATAAAAATTGTATTAAGTACCACCTAAAAAATATAATTAAAGTTTAGAAAGATAACTTTGTGATTTATGTATTACATCAAGAATTATCTATATTGAGGATATAAATTAACAACGTAAAGGAATTGATATCTAATAAGATGACAAAATGATGTAGCGACTCTGCAGGGTCATAAGTTTTGGCTCAGTTGGACATTTGGACTAAAAATTAATGTGGAGGTTTATCATGAAGATTTGTTTGGATTACCAACAAAACCCATTTTGGTAGGAGCTTGGTTCAATCAACTTTTCAGGGCCAAATTCTTTCATATGTGGCTTCAAAATTGGTTTTTAGTGTTTTATTTTCACATTTTTAGAAAGTTGTTTTTTTAGTTACTTTTGAACTTGTAATATTTATGGGGTTAGATAGTTGGAAATTTGTGCCTTAACAACGTTTTTTAGATTTCTAGAATATTTTGTGACTTTTGGGATAGATTTGAAAATTTTCATAAATGGCAAATTTTGGATTTTGTAAAAATTTGCCCAAAGAGGAAATTTTAGTTTGCTATTAAAATGGGCACTTTTTAGTTCCAAAGTATTGCTACAGTGGCCCAATTTATGCAATAGAATTCAAAAGGATCCCACGTGGTCAAGCACATACACACATTTTTTCCCTTTGAGAACAAAAACATATATATATAGATATAGATAGAGAGAGAGAGAGAGAGAGAGAGAGAGAGCTCCCACTTTGAGTTATCTATGCTCTCTTCTTCCTTATTCTCCTCTTTATATTTTTTTTGCTCTATCTTCACAAAACCAAAATTGAAAAAATTCTAGACAATTCCCCAAAATCCACCTAAAATTGTTGCAACCTCCCCAAAATCTCTCATAAAGGCTTTCCATTTCATTTTCCAAACTTAAAACTCCCACTCAGACTCGTTCCTTTATCATTTCTCCTAAGTACAACTTATTTATGAGTCTTTATGGGTGTGTTTGGGTACCTGCAAGAAGTTGTGTCCACTTTTTGGCCAAAAAGTGGAAGGTTTTTCCCATTTTTTTCAATTTCATCTTGTTTGACCTAAATATTTGAGGCATTTAAAGAATGAATCTTGAAAAAATTCAGTAATAGAAAATGTAGTGCTCGAAGTCTACTTTCCAAATATGTAATTTATTTTAATACCCAGATCTTAAAAATAAAGTTTGAATAGCCATTACTAAAACCTATAGTTTAAAAGTCACTTTTCAGGACCATACCATAACTCACTCACCTTTGATGAGAATATTTTTTTGTAATTTTTTCTACACATTTTTTTTGTTAATTTTTTATTGTCCATAATCATTGTTTTCAAAAAAATTTGTGTACGGCAAGCATGATTTGACCTAAACTTAACATTTTTATTTTATTTTTCATTTTTAAACTATATAGAACTGTCTCTAGTTTGATGCCATATAATTTTTTTTCAAAATACTTAGAGACAAAAAAGTTATTAAAAAACTAAAAAACTATGTTATTTCAAGTTTATAGACCTCTTTCATTAGTAATTATTTTAAAAAATTAAAATATTGATCCATTTTTTTTTAAAAATACATATTTTGAATATAGATAGACTCTACTATAATGGGTTTTGATTGTTTAAAAAAATTCTGAAAATTTGGTGTTTAGATATATTTTTGAAGTCATTATTTTATATGAAGATTGATTTGGCCTTCAAGTTGCAGGTCAAACCAGGTCCAAGCCAAAGGGTCTGCTCTCCAAGCCATTTCCCAAGCCAAAACCGAAGCTAAAACCAAACCAAAGTTTGAAATTTTACGTAACGGGATCCCGTTTCGTTTTTTAAAATAATTAAAAACACATTTAGCGAACGGGATCTCGTTTTGAAACGAGATCCCATTTCAAAAACAAAACAGGATCCCATTTCCCTTTATTTTAATTTTTTTTTTTAAATTTTTCTTTTTTTTTTTAAATAAACTATATATACATTTTTTAATTTTTTAATTTTTTTTTTTAAACCAAACTATATATACATGAAATATAACATTTAATTTTAAGTCACATTTCCCTTTGTTTTTTTCCTTTCTTATACTTTAAGTTATATTTCATGTATATATTGGTAGGATGTTTAAGAGTGGTTTCAGATCTCTAGGAGTTATAATACAGATTCTAGATTTTAGAAGATCTTATAAATTGTGACGTAATAGGACCTATAATGTCATAATACAACCTATTATGTCATAATAAGTCTCATTGCGACATAATAGGTCCTATTGTGACATAATAGGTCCTATTATGACATATTAGGTCCTATTATGACATAATACGACCTATTAAGTCATAATAGGTCCTATTATGACATAATAGGTCCTATTATGACATAATACAACCTATTAAGTCATAATAGGTCCTATTATGACACAATACGACCTATTAAGTCATAATACGTCCTATTATGTCATAAGGCTCCTCAAAAGGACCTATTATGACATTATACCTCTTAATCGGACCTATTATGACTTAAGACACCTTAGTAGGACATATTATGACATAATAGGATCAATTATCACATAATAGGACCTATTATGTCATAATAGGTCCTATAATGTCATAAGACCCCATAAGAGGACATGTCATGTCATATTAGGTCCTATTATGTCATAAGACCCCTTAAGAGGATGTGTTTTGACATTATACCCCTTAGTAGGACCTATTGAAGGGTATTATGTCATAATAGGACTGATTATGACATAATAGGACCTATGATGACATAATAGGTCATATTATGTGAACGTAGGTCCTATTACGACGTCATAGGTCATATTATCTCATTAAACCCCTTAAGAGGACCTATTATGACTTTATACCCCTTAGTAGGACTTGTTAAGGGGTATTATGTCATAACAGGACCTATTGTGACATAATAGGACCTATAATGTCATAATACGACCTATTATGTAATAATAGGTCTCATTGTGACATAATAGGTCATTTTGTGTCATAACAAGTCCTTTTGTGTCATAAAAGGTCCTATTATGTCATAATACCCCTTAAGAGGACCTATTATGTCATTATACCTCTTAGTAGGACCTATTATGACATAACACCCATTAGTAGGACATATTATGACACAATAGGATCGATTATCACATAATAGGACCTGTTATGTCATATAGGTCCTATAATGTCATAAGACCCCTTAAGAGAACTTGTCATGTCATAATAGGTCCTATTATGTCATAAGACCCCTTAAGAGGACCTATTATGACATTATACCCCTTAGTAGGACCTTTTAAAGGGTATTATGTCATAATAGGACTAATAATGACATACTAGGATCTATAATGATGTAATAGGTTCTATTATGTCATCATAGGTCCTATTATGACATCATAGGTCCTATTATGACATCATAGGTCATATTATGTCATAAAACCCCTGAAGAGGACCTATTATGACTTTATACCCCTTACTAGGACTTGTTAAGGGGTATTATGTCATAATAGGACATATTATGACAAATAAGGACCTATAATATCATAATATGACCTATTTTGTCCTAATAGGTCCCATTGTGACATAATAGGTCCTATTATGACATAATATGACCTATTATCACATAATACGACCTATTATGTCATAATACGACCTATTATCACATAATACGACCTATTATCACATAATACGACCTATTATGTCATAATACGACCTATTATGTCATAATACGACCTATTATGTCATAATACGACCTATTATGTCATAAGACCCCTTAGGAGGACCTGTTATGACATTATTGTTAGCCCCAATATGGAAAGCTAATGTACTAAGAGGGGAGGAGTGAATCAGTACTCCAAAACCCTTCTTGAATAATAACTTTACTATTATGCATAGACCAAATAGTGTAGTAACATAAAACAATGCTAAAACAAATAGATAACAATCATACATGATTCACTCCATAACACATATATTATGGTTACACAGAAACTCTTGGTTAGAGAGAAAAACTGCAGTGGGGATGGCACCCACAACTTCAATACTACAATAATAAAGAGTGCTCGGTTAGAGCTACATGTTTAGCTATTTCTGATAGCTTACCCTGTTAGGAGTAACAAGATCTTTTAGATCTACCTTGCTAAAGGATTTTACAACACTTAATCTAAATGTTGCACCTGGTTAGAGGCTTTACAATTTATAGACTTGATTAGAGTCTTTTACCCTGTTAAAGGTTTCTCTTTCAACTTCACAATATTATAATAAAATCATTTCAAATATCTGTAACTTTACATCTGAAATGTTATAGCAGATTCTATGTGCTCAGAATAAGATTACCTTGCTTATATACCTCGGTAACCCATATAGTAACTCGGTAAACCCTTCTGTTTACTCTGTTCTTCGACTGTTCTCTGAAAACCTTCTTGGTGACCTTTGTGTCTCTATAATAGTCTTCTTACACTCATACATACACCCTTAACTCATGTTGTATAAATAGATCTCTTAAGATGGTGATCCAATTCATTGCTTCGACCTTACAAACATGATTTGTAACCATGTAAAATATTTTATTGGTTAGATGACCTCGAAATCATACACAATATTCTAATGCAATTTCCAATGTGATAATGGTTAGATGTGCCTCGATCTTGTAACATGTTTTCATATGCATTCTAGGTTCAATGAATCTAGTAACACATTTCACTCGGTGTATATCAACTCGATGTGTCATCTTTGCTGCTTGGTGGACATGAAAAGATACTCGGTAGACAGCTCAGTGTATATTGCATTCTATGACTGCTTTCTTTTGTAACTGACTAGACTGTGCATACTGACTGAATATTTCGGTAATAGTAACCAACTAGAGTATATGGTACATAACTTTGACATAAAACTAATGGCAATCTGATAAGTAGTAACAATTATACCTCCTACTAGGACCTATTATGACATAAGACCCCTGACTAAAGTTGGTTGGGAGAGAGAGATGGTACTTTAAGAGAGACTTAAGGGGTATTATGTCATAACATGACCTATTGTGACCTAGTAAGACCTATAATGTCATAATTCAACCTATTATGTCATAATAGGTCACATTATGATATAATAGGACCTATAATGTCATAATACGACCTATTATGTCATAATAGGTCACATTTTGACATAATAGGACCTATTGTGACATAATAGGTCCTATTGTGTCATAATAGGTCCTATTGTGACATAATATGACCTATTATGTCATAATAGTGTCCTATTATGTCATAAGACCCTTAAGAGGACCTATTATGACATAAGACCCCTTAGTAGGATCTATTATGACACAATAAGATCGATTATCACATAATAGGACCTATTGTGACATAATAGATCCTATAATGTCATAAGACACCTTAAAAGGTCCTATTATGAGATTATACCCCTTAGTAGGACCTGTTAAAGGGTATTATGTCATAATAGGACTAATAATGACATAATAAGATCTATCATGATGTAATAGGTCCTATTATGTCATCATAAGTCCTATTATGACATGATAGGTCATATTATGTCATAAAACCCTTTAAGAGGACCTATTATGACTTTATACCCCTTACTAGGACTTGTTAAGGGGTATTATGTCATAATAGGACCTATAATATCATAATGCAACCTATTATGTCATAATAGGGCCCAGTGTGACATAATACGACCTATTATACCATAAAAGGTCCTATTATGTCATAAGACCCCTTAAGAGGACCTATTATGACATAAGACCCCTTAATAGGACCTATTATGACATTGGTAGAAAAAGATAAGTTGGTTGGGAGAGAGAGAGGTAGAGATGTATATATAGAGAAATATAGGTAGGTAGGGGATAAGGGGAGGTGTATAGAGATAGCGAAGATAAATAGTAGAGAGTCAAGGATGTGAGAGAGAGGTACATACATAGTTATAGATTTTGGGAGACAGGAGACAATGTGAGATAGAAAGGAAAAAAAAAAGACAAAGAGAAATGTGAATTATATATAAATATTATATTTCATGAATATATAGCTTGTATTTTTTATTAAAAAAAAATTTTAAAAAGAAATTTTAAAAAAAGAAAAAAGGAAACGGGATCCCGTTTTGTTTTTGAAATGAGATCTCATTTCTTAGATCTAGGCTCGGGATCTCGAAGCTGAACGAGATCCTATTTCAAATTTTGGCTCAGGATCCCATTTCATTTCTCATGCACTCCGTGAGATTTGGCATTTTTTTCTAAGTGTAAAACTTCCACACTAAGTCGACACAACTTTGTGCACTTACCCGTTTGCTACTTCCAACAAAAGTAAAATAAATTAGATGTTAAAAGAAAACTCCTATGGTATTGTACTTGGTGAGTAGTCAACCAAAAGAGCTATGTTATGATGCCCCTACATAAAATTACCAAGGTATAAATTTTTTTGAGCCCCTTCTTACAAGGTATAATCCTTTGATGTTACAAATTAAAATGAGTTGATACAAGGATAATGTTTTATTGAAGTTATTACCTTGTTTTGTGGGATGATCATGTTATTTCTTTGATCTTGTTGCTTTTGGTTGAATGAAATGACTCCACATCCACTGGGATTAACCATGTAGCATCCTCTACTAGTCTATTTTTTAATTTCGCCAAATATTTGCCTATATTCATTGCCCCTAGTCTTCCTAACCACTCTTGAATATAAAATGCTCTCAACCTCCTCATGTTCTTGCTCTGACAATTCTTCCATCCATTTCTTTGGTTATATTACCTCCTCCATTTTTTGATGTTGTGTTGTATCTCCTTTATAGTAAGTGTATAATTTAGATACATTAAAAATTGGAGATATGTCCAAAGCTATAGGTAGCTCCAACTCATAAACATTTGGTGAAAACTTCTTGATGATCTTACATGGTCCAATCTTCTTCAACTTGAGGTTTTTGTAGGTATGATTGGTGAATTGTTCCTTTCTAGGTGTGCCAAGACCATGTATTCTCCTTCAAAATTATTTTCTCTCCTTTTTAAATCTACCTTCACTTTATATTGATGGCTGCTCCAATTGAGCTTTTTTCTTACTTGTTGGTGCAAATTTTGCATGTGTTTATCAAATTCTTCTTCATCAACACTTCTCTTATATCCTTCAATATTTCTTAGATCTCTCAATTCTGAAATAAGCCTAGCATTATACCCATAAACAATTTGACATGGTGTTTTACCTCTACTCTTGTTCACTAAATCATTGTATGCAAATTCAGCTTGAGGCAATATCAAATCCCATTGCTTAGGCTTGTAAACAACCAAACACCTTAACAATTTTCATAAGCTCCTATTAACAACTTTGGTTTGTCCATTTGTTTGGGGATGATATGCTAAGCTAAAATTCAAATCAATGCCTAATTTCTTCCAATGTTTCCTTTGAAAGTGACCCATCAGCTTAGTGTCATGGTCTGCAACTATACTTTTTAGTATTTCCATGCAATCTAACAACCTTTATAAATAAAAAAATTTGTAATATGTGAACCATCATTGGTCTTCTTGTAAGCTATAAAGTGAGCCATTTTTGAGAATTTGTCAACAACCACAAAGATAGAATTGTTATCATGTTGAGTTCTTGGTAATCCAAGGACAAATTTTGTGCTTAAATCATCCCGTGGTTGCTCATGTATGGTTAATGGATGATATAATCTTGTGTCCTGACTCCTCCCTTTGGCATATTGGCAAACTTGACATCTTTGCATAAATTTTTTTATTTCTACCTTCAACTTTGGCCAATAATATATTTCACTAAGTTGTGCCATGGTTTTATTAGCTCCAAAATGTCTAACTAAACCTCCATAATTATTTTCTATTATTGAATTCCACCTCATTGACCCTTGTGGTATACATAACTATTGTCCTTCAAATAACAGTCCATCTTGTATGAAGTAGTCCATCCAAGGTGTCTTGTCCATGGTAGTTGGCTCCATACAAGTTGTCCATGCATCCTTAAAGTCTAAATAATCTTTGTATAACTCTTCTATAGTATAAAATCCAACTACTTCAGACCTTATTTTAGTTAAGAGTGCTACTCTTCTAGTCAATCCATTTGCTATCTTGTTAGAACTTCCACTTCGATGCTTGAGAATAAAAGTATACCCTTGTAGGAACTCAACCCACTTCATATGTCACTGATTAAGTTTGTTCAACTATTAATAAATTGCAAAGCATGATGATCTATGCAAAGAATGAACTCCTTAGGAACTAAATAATGACGTTTCTTCTTTAAAGCTTGCACAATGGCATAAAATATTTGGTCACAAATGAAATATTTCTTATTGGCATCATTGATTTTTTCACTAAAGTATACAATAGGTCTACCCTCTTGACTAAGAACTACTCCTATGGCTACCCCACTTGAATCATAATCTACTTGGAACACTTTGAAAAAATATGGTAATGTGAATATTGGTTGCTCAGTGACTTTCTTCTTCAAGAGCTCAAAATTCTTATTTCTTGATGTTGTCTACTTAAATTCTATTTTATCTCCCCATATGATTTCAGTTATGGGTGCACATATCCCAAATGTTTTTTGAATAAATCTTCTATAGAAACTTGCCAAACTATGTAAACTTCTAGCATCATTCACACTCCAAGGCATTGGTCACTCTATTATGGTGTGTACCTATTTTGGATCGATTTGTAGATCTTGTGGTGAAATAACATATCCCAAATAAACCAATTTCTCCTTCATTAAACTATACTTCTTTAAATTTATAAGTAGATTTTCCTCTTTGAGTCTTTGTAGGACCTTCCTAATATGCACTAGATGTTCTTCTTTTATACTACTTAAAATTATAATCATCAAGATAAATAATCACAAATTTTCCTAAATATGGTCTGAGCAGTTGGCTCATTTACCACATAAAGGTACTCAATGCATTTGTTAATCCAAATGACATTAATAACCATTCATATAACCCTTCTTTGGTGTTAAAATTTGTCTTCCACTCATCACCCTCTCTTATCCTAATTTGGTGACATCCACTTTTCAAATCAAGTTTAGTAAAATATTTAGCCTTCCCCAAACAGTCCTTTAAATCATTCATTCTAGGCCAAGGAAACATATACCTAATAGTTATTTTGTTGATGGATCTTGAGTGTGTGCACATCCTCCACTCACCATCCTTCTTTCGTGCTAACATGGCTAGAATTTTACATGGGCTAAGATACTCACGAATTAGTCCTCTTTTTAATAGTTCTTGTACTTGCTCGTTAACTTCTTCATTTTTTGCTAGTGGAAATTTTGTTAGTGAACAGATTTTTGCCTTTCTTCTAATTAAATTGTGTCAAACTCTGTCACCTTCTTTGAAAGACAAAAGTTCAACTAAATAGTTGGGTAAGTATGACATACACCACTTCCCTCTGAATTTTTGATAGGTACAACTCACTCCATTAGTTATTCAAGGAATAATCTAATTAAATTAAACTGGTATGCTTTTAACCTGAAAGTACATAAGGCTACCTACTTCATTCTTAAATGAGAGGCTACTAGTTTGCAAATATTTCGGAGAAACTATAATTCAAAAACGCTTCAACATGAAGATCAAAAGTGATTGAAACAAAGTTCAAAAACACTGATTCAACACTTCATAAAAAAAGGTAAGAGAAACGGAGTCTCTTTTCAAGCATTTATCTTTTAAAAACACATGGATAGGAGCCCCAGATTAATCACAACATCTACCATCAGAAAGGTAATCACAGTCATTTAATTGGATTAATATTTGCAAAGAAATACCACTCCACGGATTCAAAACTCAAATATTTTTCTTCTCCAAAATGCATATGATCTTTATATATATGTATTTCATGCAACAAAGACACAACAATACACGTATAACTTCTTTCCAATTTCAGATTCGAAAAACTGATGACTTCTTTTCCAACCAGAAAATAGAACTTCTAAAAACAAAATCTAAGTAACTTATTGTAACCCCTTCTCTATCTATCTTAATCTAATTTATAGTAGCTTATTATTTTCTCTAACTATCTTATTATAACCAACTTGATTGAATTTCTTCTAAAAATTTGGTGGCTCCATACTCTTCTATCTTGGTGAGCATGGGCAAGACATTTTCCCATTTATGCTCTTCTTTTTCCCATGGCACAATCTAATTCTAAATCTCTACAATGAGGCTTTGCATCTCATTGCATAACTTCCTGGAGCTTGTGATATATTTTCACCATCTTTAATCACTCCTTCAATCCATTTCTCCACAGTCCCCGTGATGCTTTTGGCCCATTGAACTTGACCCATCAGCTTCTTGTTCTCTGGCATAGTAGTGTCAAAACTTTTTGAAGCATGTGATATGGGAAGTGCTCCAAAATAGCCTATACTATCAATGAATTGAGCAATAATTTTGATATGTTGCTTTAG